>NC_084860.1:12326162-12663662 GCF_951802175.1 Populus nigra
ACGCTATTGGGCCTGGTAAGCCAAGTATGAACACCTTGCCCATTTTGAAAAGGGCACCTACAAGGTCAGACCCGCATACAAGGACTTTTTTTGTTAATTGTTCTAGCGACATGTTGTCTACCCTAAAATGTTTTGAAAAAAATAGAAGCAAGTGACATTTTGCATGCTTTTTCCTTGATTATAGTCCTAGTGGTGGCTGAAAAAAGAGGATTGATGGTTTTTTTATATAAAAACTCATTTTCAATCTATTTTTTACTTAAAACACCTATAAAACATCCTAAACATATTAATAAACCAGTATATGGCCTCAAACAACCATAAAATCCACCAAGAAAACAAAATCAACTCAAAATAAATAAATAAATTCTTGAGCTCCAGATATACCTTTTCAAACAAGTTTACAAGCAAAAAAAATACATATGTTAAACTCCTTTCATTAAATGAAACTTATTAACACAAAAATTAATGCTTTTTTGTAAGAAAAATTTGTGTTAACCAAGACTCTTTCTTTTTACCACTAAAATCCAATCACTTTCTTTTTTTTATCTCAAATCAAAGACTAACACTAAAACGGAAGGAAAATAAAGATTTAAAATTGAGTTTATTAAAAAAAAAATGAAGGATCTAAAGCGTATAGTTTGAAAAATAAAGATTTAAAATTGAGTTTATTAAAAAAAAATGAAGGATCTAAAGCGTATAGTTTGAAAAGTAGAGTAGTAGACTGAAGGACAAATATTGAAAAAACAATTACAAAATCGTCATCAACAGTGCAGTGAAACACTGTTACAGTCTTTGTATAATATAATGCTAATATTGTTATTCCATTGATCCGTTCAAAACGAGGACAACATTGGCATAATAAATTATTATGATTACAAAAATATTGACATACTCGCGAGGCGTTGACCACTCAACGCGCGTTCTCCACTTTGGTTTCTTATCCCTCAAATTAGGCAGAACTTGACTTTGAAAGAGGTGTCAGAGAATGTCCGACTTGACTTTTAAAGAGGGACAGAGAATATATTATTTTTTATTTAATAATATATGAAAATAAAAAACATGCCTGATAAACGCGGAACTTGAGTAGGAGATATTGTTTTTTCAGATTGATTATGGGCTGATAAACGTGGAACTTGAATTTAAGCCCCCGCCCCTCTTGGTTTTCCAGTATCAATCAACAGACTAGAAACCCATTTACAGGGGAATCTCATTTTATATATATATACACACACACACACACAAAAAAAGATAAAAAGTCCAGAGCATGGCATGGAAAATGTCTTTTGCAAAACTCCTTGAATGATAATGCTGCAAATCCCTCATGCCCTTGTCAAAACAAGGCATTTTTAGGCACTGATACTCATCATTACAATACAACTCCTGTTTCCCATTTTAGTCGTGATGACATCTGTTCCTGTACAGCAGGAAATGCAAAAGCTCAGCTGGCCTGTATTGTAATGACGCCAAAGGCTGCCATGCTCGCGTTTCAATTTCCCAAAGAGAAGATAAGTTAGCCTCTAAAAGATGTAACTACGTGTACCGTGGAATGTATCACCATCATTGCAAAACCACAACTGGATGCTGGAAAGAGAGCTCCTGCTGGATTAGCCTCACTTTTCTCACTTTCCCAAGTGAGTTAATATCCTGCTGATCAAAACTTCCTTCTTCCCTGTAACTGGAAGATTGTGCGCTGTCAAGTAATACTTCAGCTCTGTTACTGTCAAGTCCTTCAACTGCAAAACAGATCCATGAAAAGGGGGATTGTTATCCTTTAATTTAGTAACCTATATTCGATTTCCTTGTTCATTTGTTACAGTAAGATATTATATATAATTTAAACAAACTATAAGCAAATAATTTCCACCACCCAATTTTATTTAGCTCAAGGTGCTATTGACATTTTTGTGCAACTTCGAGTGAATATGCTATAATCTCCAAGTATCTCTAGTTAACATTCAAATAGAAACAACATAGCTTCCGATATTTTTCTAGATCACTTGTTTTTTGATAATGACTTTAAAAACGCTTAAAAGGAATCAGTTCTTCTGTTCCCTTTTCATCTTCCTAAATGATTTATTAACTTGTTTGGATGGTGCGATCCCAGAGGGAAAAAAATCATTAACTTGTTTCGATCAATAAAATAAGTTTCTAGCCCCCCATACATAAAACAGCGATTACTTTGATTTGGATTGTGATTTTTTCTAGGAAAACTTTTTCTGTAGGTATTGCTGTTCATTGAACAAACAAAGCCTGCAGTTTTTTATTGATCTAGAGAAATGTTTAAGAGAGGGCTTTGTTTACTCAAACCAATTGTCTATATTGTTGGTTAAGCCAACATTGTGCACTTGATTAAGACAAACACCATCGTGTTTGAAACACAAGAAAGCACACCTGTCCGTTGTCAGCAAGATCAGGCCAGTTGTAGTTTGCAGACTCCTTAGCTGCATTTTCGGCAGCTGTTTTCCGTTTTTTGGAGGCGTCGCTTGCTTTTCCATTGCCCATGTCACTTTCCTCATCATAATTTTCTCCATAGACAGAAAGCTTGAACTCTTCTACTGCTTTAACAACTCCTGGTCTGTGGCATCATAAATGTGAACTTTTGTCAGGTTAACAAAAATGATTGTGAAGATCCACATGAAGGGCAGGGAATGAAAGAATGGTGGCTGCAGCAAAGGATAGGAAGCTACGAGTTGATCTTACCTGGCCATGCCTTCTTCATCAGGAAGTGTTTCATCATTGATTTCTGGCATGTCATCTTCATCCAGAGCTAGGGCCTGCAGAACTGCATAGTGTCTCTGCAAACCTGTAAGAAAATGTATTGGAAATTGATGATGAGGAGAATCCAGTGAAGATTTAAAGAAAAAGAAAAATTAAATGATTTCCTCATAGTTCACATAAACCAATGTCCTCCAATAATTGCATATATTACAGCAAACTAATATTATGGAATGTGCTATATCCATGATGCACGAAAATTGTGATCCACGTGAATTGAGATTTTATAACTTTATATGTTCAATCAACCCAAACATTGATATTCTTTTTATTTTCTTGCACTATAATTCAGGATCTCTCATTATAAAAGCGCTAACTTCAATCAAGGCGTTGCTTAGGCAGAGACCGCACTTCATAAATGCATGCTATATATTAAAAAATTGGAAATGAGATATAGATTGACCAGTAAGAAAATTTTACTACACCTAAAATAACATGCACTATATTTCATCATTTGCAGAGTAGATTTGACAAAATATAAGAGGGCATAAAAGTTCTTCCTAGTTCAAATCCAGAATCCACGGGTGTATGCGCACTTCTGAACCTTTCAAAAACTTTATTGACTATTACATGCTTAATAAACTAAACAGTACTAATTCTAATCCTAGCAAAATCCAACTTCTACTCCCAGTACGAGTAAAGGTTAAAACCAATCATCTTTTTTCATTGCCATCAATTTCCAATTCATAGTAAGAATCCAAATTAAAATCACTTTTTTCCTCAATAATAGCCATCAATTCGCACTGTCCATGAATTCATATAAAAATTTCCATTAAACTTTTAAGGAAATCTATATCAACATCATATAATAACTTTTATACGAATCACAGAAGCTAGTTCAATAAGTTAAATTTAAATGTGTAAATTTCAATAATAAAATAATTTTTTAACTTGAATAATACACATGAGGGTGCACATGCCAAAACCACTAGTTAGACTATAAAATAATATAAAAGTTTAGACAACAGCCAAGTGAAGAAGTTTTCAAAAATTTTCCCAATCATCTTAAGATTGCTTCTGGTATGGAATGAAAAATCTAAAGAAACGTTAAGGAGATAACATCTTAAATTTAAGGGTGAAGTGTTAAGGGTGAAGAAAGGTTTAAGAGATGATGTATTAAGAATGTTTGGTAGGAGTTGGAAATAATGAAAAGTAGTGGGTCCCAAAAAAAGAGAAATCAGATTTTAAATTAAATATAATAGCAAAAAATTAAATATCATATAGTTGCACTCCAAAATGGAAATAAAAGAAGAAGAAAGAATAGATTAGTGTTAAAATCTACAAAAGGGGAGGGAAGGACTCGAGACCCAAAATCCACCCCCCTAAAAACTTTTTCACCTCCCCCGCAAGAGGATGAAATACATGGTTTGGATTTTTGGTCATTTTTGCCCTTATGGTTTTGGTTTGATCATTGTTGGTTTTGTACTTGTAAATCTTGTTCACATATAGAAAATTAAACCAAAACCACGGGGGACAAATATGACCAAAAACCAAAACCACGGGGGACAAATATGACCAAAAACCAAAACCAGAAGGGCAAACATGCAAGAATTGTAAGTGCAAGGGCAACAATGACCAAACTGGAACATGACCAAAAATCCAAAACACAAGGGCCAACCATGTATCTCATCCCCACAAGGTTAACATTTAAACCCATCTTGGGGTTAAATTAAACCTCCATGAAAATTTCCTTTTTCCCCTATTTTGTACCAAACATAAGTAAAATGGGTGAAAAGTTACAAAGGGTAACTTTTCACCCTTCACACCCACACCAAATATATCCTTAGCATTTATAAGCACTCTTCAAGGTACGAAGCCTGAATAATCAAAGCGAGCTTACCAGGGTTAGCAAATTGGAATACAGAAAAATCTTTCAAGTCAATGCGTTTTATTAAAGCAGCAGCCTTTTTAATTTGTTCATCAGTAGCTCGAGGTGCCCCAGCATTTAATTTACAAAGGGTAACTTTTCACCCTTCACACCCACACCAAATATATCCTTAGCATTTATAAGCACTCTTCAAGGTACGAAGCCTGAATAATCAAAGCGAGCTTACCAGGGTTAGCAAATTGGAATACAGAAAAATCTTTCAAGTCAATGCGTTTTATTAAAGCAGCAGCCTTTTTAATTTGTTCATCAGTAGCTCGAGGTGCCCCAGCATTTGTGTCTGAATGAATCTGCAGCAAGTCAACCATACCCTTGTTGCTAAGATTACTATATAATCCATTTTGAATCAACTTAAAATTGTACTTGCCTCTTCAACATGCCTGACATCATCAGAATAGGGAAGATATATCATGTGCATTCCAGGTGGCTCAACCTGACCACCAGCACTAATAATCTCATCCTGTTTTTCAAAGATATCAATAAGCACATTAATGACACAGTAATTTTGAAATTAGACATAAAAACAACAGCAATTATGTTCACTGCATAATTAGTTCAAGATAACAATTTGTATCACATAAATCACATTGTTTAAGGAACTTAGAAATCTAGTTCAACAGCATGGATTAAGAACCAGAAATTACTTTCTTTCATTACTCAACAAAAGCACAAGGCATGGTATTCAATTCAAAAAGATAGATTCAAATCCGGGAAGAGAGATCTAAAAATATTGGTAAGAAAAACAAAAGCACAGGGCATAGTATTCAATTACAAAAGCAGAAAATGACACAATTGCACACAATGACAGCATGAGGTAATTCAAATGCCTTAGTTTAAATGACCACAAAGTGGGACAACCAAGTTAGAATATTATCGTATTCTGAATTGCAATTAGGAAAATAAAATAAAAATAAAACAAAGAAAACAAATAAGCAAAATGATAAATGTGTTAGAAAGTATTGGGAACCAAGCTACTCTCTACCAATCAATCAGTTTACATTACAAGTTTATTTCATTACTCTTTACATTTGAGCAGAATTTAGTTGCAGGGTCTCCCACTTATTTAATGGAATAGGGTAGAAACTCAAAAGATAGACAAAAAAAAAAAGAGTAATAATGACAAAATAATATAAGGATGAAGATGGCATATTGATGCCAAAATCAGACTTGTTCACCAATTATAAATTCATGCATGCAACAATCCAATGGTACTTTAAAATGCAGTATTTTACTTGTGCAACAAGGGCAACCAATTGAGGACGAGATGAGCTTCCATAAAATGCAACTGCAAAACTGCAAAATTTTTAATGAATGAAGAAAAAAGAATTAAGAATAAATAAATGCAAATAAATAAAAAGCATGACTAATTCAAGAGATAGGATAAAAAAAAAATCAACTTTTGCAATTGATGAACAACACTTCTCTTGGGTTCCATAATTTATATTCCTGCTTTTCCATAACCAAAAAGAAAGTGGAGCCGCTAAAGTTAGGAAACTTGATGCTCCTAGCCACATAAAGTGTAGGATACTAGCACCACAAAAATTAAAGCCATCACCTAGTTATGCTCCAACAGAATTTGGGTCCTGGAAGAAGAATTTGGAGATGGTTGTGCCCTTTGAAATCTTTATACAAGGTGGATGCACTAAAGTTTCAAGTCGAGACACAAAGACATGGTTACAAAACCAAGAGTTTGCCCATTGCATCATAGAACGGTCCCTATATTATGATTAAGGATATGGATAATAAATATGAATTTGTACAATCCCAGGCTTAAACAAAAATTGCCCAGGTACAAGGGTAAAATGCTATTTGTATATACTACAATAAGGAGAAGGAAAGTATACATAATAAATCTAAATAAATACAGACAGCATCTATCATGAGTAGAAACTTATCCCATTACTAAATAATATTAACATAGCAATACAAATGAGAGATATTATTACATTATATCTTATAAATATTTGGGTTCAAGTTCAAGGAATAATACTACAGTTCGCAAAATAAACACTGCTTACCGTTTAAGGTTTACCATGGATCTAAGCAGGGCAATGAAAATGCAAGTGCTACCAATTACTTCCTGCAACCAATAACCAGAAAAGAAAAAAGCACTATTACATACCAGGTAAGAGATGATTTTAGGATATATGTAAAGCAAGATGGGACTGTTGAAACAAAGAAACTCAGAAAAAATCTGGAAATATAATCTTACAATCACCAAATATCTGAAGTGCATATATTATTTGTTTAATAAGATAACTACTACTAGTTATAACATCCATCATAGCCACAAGAGAGAAGTATCGAGCTTTAATGGAGAGTGAAAAGGGAACAATTGAGTGGCTTGAAAGTATTAATTTTACTTCTCATTGAAGTTCAAAATTAAATAGATATTCTACCATTTCACTACCAGACTCTCAATTAACATGCTTTTATGTTGTAAGCAAGGCACAGGCAAATCTAGACAGACTCATAAGAGAACCATCAAAGCCCCCTGACCTTCAAAGGACCAAATAATAATAACATACAATAACATTCACCAATATACTGAAGCATAGCTACCCACAAACACATGCATACAATTAAGATTTTGAAGAGCATTCTAACATGATTCTTAAAATTATTCTTCCTGCTCATCATAGAAATGACATTCTCAAAGACAAACTGTGAAGATGAGTAAATTCAAGCTATCAAGTTTAATCCACTTACCTAGATTTCTATATCCTAAAGTAGAAACAATCAACAGAACGAATCATATTATGTCCTTTAGATGCAATTTTGTAGGTGAAGTGGATCAAAATATCATTCACTGCACACCCATGAAACCAAGATATTGCCAAATTGCCCAAATGTACTCTCTGTATGAGATAATGTGAAACTAAAAAAACTCCTAATGCATTCGATGATTACCTAATGCATTCTTAAAAAAAATTATTTCCATGAATGTGCCATCTTCTATATAGAATCCTATAACATAGCAATACCAACCTAGGGAATCCATTTCTCTCCCCTAACTGCAATTCCTAAAGGGAGATATAGAGAGTTGTAACCCAATCTAGGGGAAAACATTATTTAGCTGTGGCATTACATGGTCATTTATAGGCTTGAAGAAGCATGCTAAGTCATCAAAAAAAAAGTTGTGATCTATAAACCAAAGCAGAACAGGCAGCATGAACTTTAGGAAAATACCCAAATACTGTTCAAAGAAAAGAATTAAGGAACCTTGTCACTAGGAAAAATAAATGTCGAAGGCCTCAAGTTGTGATAATCTTTCAAGCAACTTAGGGGCTTGAATCCAAGAAGATGAAGATGTCCCATTGAAACTCTTTTGATCTCAGACAGCTCCTCGACAGACAACATGATATTGTCACTGAACCATAAATTGATTAATTAGGCAACAAATGCAAGTAGACAGCTGCCATAACAAAAATATTAAAGTTTTGGCATATACCAAAATCAGCATGCCAAAAAGGACGGTGTGGAAAATGTAAGGGTATGACAACTTTTAAGTTACAATATTAAATGATCTAACAGGAAATTTATTTACATAATATACTCCTAAGAAGAATTTAAAAGAAAATGAAAAGGGGAAAGCAAAAAAAAAAGATGCAGCAGGTTCTTGAATCAACTAAGAAAAATAAAAAAAGCATGACAAATAACATGATCGACAGAAGTGAAACTTGCTTACTTTTTGTAAGGCTGATATCGTTTTGCAGGTTCTTGCATCAATGCACCAGTATCGGCACAGATAAAAGATCTCTCGGTCTGCACAATGTCAAAATACATGACCTGATTAAGATCTAATACTCACAAGGTGAATCCAAAATCTAAAACAAAAAGGAAATGATGGGAATAAATTAAAAGTCAATTACATATGATTAGAGCAAGTAAAGAAACTCCCCAGTTTGTATCTAATTAACTTGAAACTAATTCCTTTTTAAGAAATTTTATGGTGTGGATTAGGGAGCAATAAGTAAAATACTGGTAAGTTCAAGTATATAGCACCATATTCTGTTTTAGAATATCATTGAACAGAACATAACACCTCAAGAGAAAGCTAATGCATTATCTCCTTAACCTCCTTCAGTGCCAAACTGTGGAGAAAGTTCATGAAATCCCACAAGCTAGAGCCACAATGAGGGAAAAAGAATACTACATGAAATGCATCATGCCATAAGAAACAATCCACATGCTGGAAAGTGCAGCACAAAATGATCAAGACTAATGATCTCAAATAGGCATAATTCACTTACATTGCACAAAATATGTGCAATGTAAATAAATGTAAGCATTAAACCAATAAACAAAATGAAACATGACAATCTGTTATTACCTTCAAAGGACGATTGGTGACAGAATCAAGCCATGTAATTGCCCCTAGGAAACAAAAGCACAAAAAATATTTCATAAACTGCCTTATGTGATGACAACGATATTATGCAGAAGCCTCTATAACATAATGCAGCATAGAAGTTCCGAGTAATTGTACCTGGCAAAGTTGGACGAATCAAAGCATATGTATTCAGCTCAATTGACAATCCATTTGCAATTGACAATGTGATTCTTCTTACTATTTGCTTTGTAAACATTCGTTTTCTAAGCTGATCTTTCATATCTTGCAATCTGAGATTAGAACACAATGTGAGAGGATTTTATGAAATGAATAGTGCGCAAATACACATGAAATGCACGCAAATATAGATATTCAAACATCACTGTGGATCGATGTGTATTATAGCAGGATATACGCGCCAATGAGAATTATCATCTCAACAAAAAGCTCTGTTTTGAGGGTTCCCATGAGAGACTCTTGTATAGATGTTTGTTTTTGGGTTTACTGTGAGCAAAACAGGCCCCCACATGTAGAGAATAACCATGTCAATATGTGGAAGATAACATAACTAGCAACTCTTAATCACAAGATGTACAGGTGTCTCCAACACAAGAGAGAGAGAGAGAGAGAGAGAGCTCATTTACATGCAGCTAGGTAGGTAACTCTTAACCATAAAATATTTTTATGGCCATCAGTTTAGAACAGCACACACACTAGCATACACACATGCATACATAAATTTAATATGTGTGTGTGCGCGCGCAGCTACAAGCATAGGAGCATAACTGTTTGGTGCTCATTAACATTTTTGTGTGTGAGAGAGAGTGTTTTTCCTATTCCAGAAAAACTTGCACTATCATATGGAGCCCTTATAACAGTATAGCCACTACTTGTGATAGTTTTTATTGCCTCTGGAGCATTAGCATCTCCCATAGCTTTAAAATATGGTAAGTCCCTAGAAGCCCAATTTCACAATTGCACTTATGCAATGTCAGACAGAAAAATGAAATAATCCTTGCAAGAGTACCACAAAAAGAAAATGCATACTTTTGTCCTGCTGAAGGCATAAACTGAGCAAGTTCATCACCCTCCAACCCAATCAAATCCTGAAATATAGTGAATTCTCTATCAAATGTAAATCAACTTACCAGCCGGAGAAGTTAATAAAGAAATCAACTGGAGTAGTTATGGAACAATGAAAAATCAACTGATGTAGGCAAGGACATACAGAATAGAAAAGTGAAACATTGAACTCCTCGTCAGGTTGACTCAAGGGGAGAAGTTCAATTGAGATGCCAAGATCTTGTGCATCCTGAAAGGTAGCAACGGCATTCTTTAACAACGAAATTTGAAGTGAAAAATTGCATTCTCACAAAGGGTTGAATTTTGAAGATGTGATAGTTATGTCAATGGAAATCTATACTTTAGCTCGCTGCAATGTTGTCCTGGTCATATCTGCTTTGGCTACACCCTTGATGCTCCCGCAAGGATCATCTTCGTTTGTAAATAAAAGAATCCGTTTATCAGCTGTTTTCGCAGATCTGAGATGGTTTCATCCCTTACATTAGGAAACTATGCATGGAAGATCTTAAAAAAGAAGATGAAAATATCACTTCAGCTTAGAAGACAATCAAAGTTATAATATCAAAGACAAAGAAAAATGTGTATTACCCTTTACGCAACAATGCTTGCGCTATCCAGAGAGCATTGTAAAGGGAATTCTCCCGAGACCCAGACACAATACCATACTGACTGCCAATGTCTTTCGTGAATGATTCTGCAAACAAATTAGATGAAAAGTCATTTGATATTTTTAATCTCACTAAAAAAAAAGGCTTTACAAAACATGAAGTAAGAAACTGCTCTCATTATTTCCATATATGCATACAAAGATCCTCAAAATTATTTTTTTCAAAAGTTAAAACATCTATGGAGATGATAGGTCAGGGATAATTATGACCATTCAAATTCAACCATCAGCTTCAACAAGCTATTAAGAATTAGAGAACTGAGCTCTCACAATTTTTGAAACCGGAAGATTCAAAGACCATGTAAGGAAAAACAAGATACCAGATAAAATAAAAGAGAGATGAAATCCAAAGCATGACTACTGGTTACTGCGTCATTTAGCTTTGACAGCAATAGTTGCCACACATTCTTCCAAGAGGAAAAGAAATATTATTAGATTCCATAATCATTGGTACCATGCCATCTGACAATTAACATTGGAAAGTAAACTAGGAATTAGTTAGAGGTTGTTGGAATTCCACAACTTTAGACATCAAAATGCAGATTTGACAAAGTCTTGCTCTGAAAGACAGACACTATGCTAGCAACGATTATGACAAAAGACTGGTGCATTGAACACAATCGATGTGATACAATTTCAGCACATAAAAATTTAACTACGCAAAATATTAACATTTTTTTATGTTTAAAACAACAGCGGTCCAAAAACAATGTAAGGTTAGATAAAGTTGAGTAACTTTATTTCAATGTAAAAAAAAAAAAAAAAAAACTAAAGGACCCAGTCTGCTATAACAAAATTCAACCCTTTGTGAGAAAACATAAAGAGTTTAGACCAGAAATCAATAAAGAGACTTACCCTCTATGCAATCAAAATCTTTGATAAGTCTTGCAGTTGGCCTGTCTAGATACTCTCTCTCCGCAACATTGAATACAAAAGCACCATTTAGATCCTGCAAATTCTTCTTTTCCCTCTGCAATGATTATCAAATAATGGTGAACTAAATATGCTAACAATTTCCATTATAGCTAGCATGTGATCCTAAAAGAAGACAAGTATACAACCAAGTAACTTTGTCAAATCACATGCCACCATAAATACCAAACTAACCCCAAGAAAAGGATAAACTACAACTATGGAATTGCAAAATGTATTGTTTCTTCATCTACTTACACCCTTTTTTGTGTTGGCTATTAAAGCCAAAAACAAAAGACTTACAGTGTTAAAGAAGCAGATTGCAACTTCATCATACGATCTATTAATTATTTGGGTCTTCAATGACTGCGCGATACAACTGATAGCTATTTGGAAATGAGTTTCTTCCTTTCCGTCCTCCTGCCAATACCACCAAAATCAAGAAAAAAAAAAAACATGTTCACAGCCACAAAACAGCAGCATTTCTTATGCAAAGTCTATTATTAATTACAAATAAATCATTTGGATGAAGTAAATGGAAAAGAAATAAACGAAATCTGCTATTATGCAATGCTGCATGCTAGTTTTTAGAATTGTGGCTTCGGTTGCTTTTTAAAATCGTTTGGAAATCCATCAAAATAATATTTTTGACATTAACATATAAACGATACAAAATCATTAAAAAATAATTTTAAAAAAATAAAAAACACTTTTTTGAGGCAAAAACAAAGACACTTTGATACAAAAGAAACAGGAGAGAGAGAGAGAGAAGATACTGACAGAAGGGCAAGTAGATGAGAACATTTTGGGGGAAGCATCGACAAGGTAGACCACGAATTCTTTCGACGATTCTCTTTGCTGCAGAATGTAGTTTAGCAAAATTAGTGTTTCATTTTTTGGGAAAAATAAATAAGTAAAAGTGACAAGAAGTAAGGACCTGACCTGATAGAATTCGCTATCGGGATCGTCTTCGTCGTCTTTAAAGATGTCATCAGGGTCCAACTCCATTTCTTTCTTTCTTTGTTGATGTTTGGGAAAGAAAAGAGAAAACAGAGAGATCACTCGGGGGGTTTGTTTTAGGTTTCTCTGTGCACTCACCCTCCCTCCCAATTTCTTAAATATTCGAAATTCGAAGAGGTCAGTGAAGAGTACTCGGTACTCTTTGTGCTTTTTTTTTTTAATCGAAAAGTAAAATAGCGCCTAGCAAACACTGCGCCTGCACCGGTGGGCCTGAGAGACCTAAACTGGGTTTGGCCCGTATGTTTTGTTTGGAAAAACTGTGTTTTTAAAAAATTTAAAAATAATTTTTTTATATTTTTAAATTATTTCATATATTAATATCAAAAATTATTTTAAAAAAATAAAAAATATTATTTTAATATATTTTTAAATAAAAAAATTAAAAAATATATTTTTACTACACTCTTAAATACTCTTAGAACTAAGGTCTTTCTTGTTATGGTTGCTCCATATTTTATTTGTAACCATGTCAGTTAACTTGAATTTAATTAAATAAATTTTAATTTAATTGGTAATTTGTGGAATTATTATGTTTAAAATAAACCATTAAATCACAAAAATTTATTCAATTTTATTACTCCAAATATTTATTAATTTAATTCAATTTTATTATTCGAAATATTTATAGAAATTACCTGCCTTGACTATTTTTCTCTTCATTAAAGAAAAAAACATTTTTACATATTATAAATACCACTTTCAAATTAATCTTTAAGAAAATACATTACAGCTTCACTTATGCGGCGGTTCTAAATGCTCGTGCTCATTTAGCTACCATTAGTTCTGGGAAGCAAATACATGCTCAGATTATCAAACTATAATTGCAATCAGATATGTCTGTGTGTATGCAACATTTTTGTTTTTTGTTGATATCAAGCAAAGTTAATTGTGGTTTAAAAAATAATAATGGTGTTTACATTTAATTTTTCATCTATAATTAAATATTCATTTACATAACCTTGATTCATTCATGTCACATCTATTCCTATAAGAATTATTATTATCATCTATAACTTAATGCACGTTGGTAGAACTGGAAGTTGACTCAGTCATCCTCTCTAGCATAGTCTTGTAAAAAACATATGATTCTTAATACGCAAATCAACACAAGTACTTCTCCATGAACCCTTTTTGTAGAAGATGCATCGTATAATATTTGGATCGATAAACTTTTTATTTTTACACCTATTACATGTACACCTAATACCTCCTCCACTAATATTTTTTGGATTAGATAGTGAGTAATTAATAAAACCCTCAATCTCATTACAATAATTCATTTTACGCAACCCTTCAAATGAAACTTAATACATCCAAGAACAATCATTCATTACTTATATCAAACCTATATAAAATACTGATGACAACATGTATTAATTAATTATGTGAACTAAATAAATTAGTTATCATTGATTTAACTCAAACTTATTCAATTTGTTATAATAGTACCCTTAATCATTATCAATTTTCTACAAAAAATCAAATTCCTCCATATTTACTAAAATTTTCAACTTAAC
This sequence comes from Populus nigra, assembly GCF_951802175.1. NCBI lineage: Eukaryota > Viridiplantae > Streptophyta > Magnoliopsida > Malpighiales > Salicaceae > Populus > Populus nigra. The sequence continues at coordinate 12,340,355 of NC_084860.1, forward strand.
AATAAAATTGATAAAATATGAAACATACTCATTAAATAAATTATTATTTATTTATTTACAAAACATTTAAATCACAAAATCGGAATCAACTTCATCAAATTACAAACAAATATAATTTTTCAAAATCTCAAACAAACCCTAACATGTACAAATCATGCATTCATATAATAAATCTCTATTAACATTTAAAAAATGGGTTAAAATAAGAAATAGATAGTTTTGCTTATTTGATGCAGGAAATCTTCAAAAGAAATTAAATTAGAACAGGGATGCTAACAAACTGAGTGTTGAGATCGCCAGATTTGTGATGATGGGAATTTGATTTGCGATAAAATAAAGGGGTTGTTGTTTTTTACAAAGAAAATTAAAAGAATAAGAAAAGGAAACAGGGGAGGGAGAGAGGGGATGTCAATCGTCAAATTATAACTTAAATATTACTGATGAATTTACTGAAGAATATTAGCGACAAGTTTATTTCGTCGATAATATCGTCTGTAACAATAACACATTATTTTTCTTCTTTTCTTTTTATTTTTTCATTTTCCACTGTAATTTTCTCGGTATACACCAATAAAAAAATTTCATTGGTATATACCAATGGACATAAAGAGAAAATATTTCATCATAATTTACCAATGAGTTTTTTCGAGTTATTATTTTTATTTGTATTTGATAATTTTCTTGAAAAGAAAATAAAAAAAATCAAGTTGGCCACTAATCATGTTGATGGAAAAGAATCCGATGAATTCAAATTTCAAACGGCAGCATTTGAAAAATGTCTTATGAGATCATAAAATTGACAAATCAAGTATCAAAACATTTCTCGTCCTTAATTCTTACAACATCTTACCATGCAATAAGAAATTTCAACTTCAAACTTAGTTTATAATAATCACATAAATATCACCTCTTAATTTATAATAGTTTTGATAGTTTTAATTAATCAACAACCAAACTTGTCATGCAAACTTTAATTGAGCCAATAACATATCACCAACTCATCTCTCCAGTCAACCATTTGATGTGAAGCTCATATGGACATGCAAAAAAATTCTTATACAATTAGGATAACCTATAAGACAATAAACCACTTCCAGCAGATTAGCTGCAGCAATTGCATGCGACTTTGTACCCTTAGCTGCTCATAAAACCTTCTGATGAATTCTTCAGCTTCATCGTCAACCTGTGCATTCCCATCATCATTCTCATCCTCTGATGAATAATCTGACACTCTTACTGAGAACGGGGAGAGAAGAGGGCTACGCTTCTCTCCCGGAGCGAACTCAGAGGAGTGATCAAAATGGATGTTGAAAGTGTACTCAGGAGTCTTTGGGACCATGACAACTGCGCCCTTACTGCTATAAATATTTTTGCCTATTCAATGTCATCAATATTCACCTCCCTCTTTTCTCTCTCTCATCTTTGAACCTTCTCTCTAATATTCTTTCTTGAGCTAAATTGCTATATCTTTCTTATATGACTCTTTGAGAATATCCTAATGATGAAAAAGTTTTTCTCGAATAAACCTCAATTTCAAATGAGCCTTGCAACGAAAAAAATTAAACGCATTAAAAAAATTATAACTAACAATTACATAAAAAAGAAATTATGGTAAGTGAATTAAAATATTCATACTTCAACAAAGACTTCCACGCCTCCACTAGAGCCTTAAATGTTTCAGTAGAGTCATTCCATCTAATTTTACTTTTGCATTCAATTTCTTTTGCTAAGATAATTTGATCAAGAGTTTTAAAATGATAAGGGTATTTTAAGTTGAGAAATTAATTTATTGAGATTATAAAAGTATTTATTAGTTATTTTTAGGTGAAAATAGATTGCAAATCGTATTTCGGGTATAAAAAAAAAACTCAGCTCGATTTTCTAATGACAAAAAATTGAGCTTGCAAATGATGCATCGTGTAAAAATAAAAAGGCAAACGATACGTTGTCAACCCCTTAAAAAAAAGCTACGAGCGTAGGGTTGTGAGCGTATCATGCCTTGTTTATATTTTCCATTTGCCCAGCCCTATCCACTTTCTATTTTATTTTTTATTATTTTAATGTTTTTTTAAATACACTATAACAAAGGCTTGGCATGATTATTATTCAATTTTTCATGGTTCTTAAATAATATTATAGATTTTTATATGAATATTAAAAATTTGTTTCTAATTATTATGTAGCTGATAATAGCATCAATAAACTTGAGATATCATTATCTGGAAGCTTATTTAAGTTCGTATATTGTTTTTTTAAGCTTACACACCATGTGCTTTTTTCTTTCAACTAAAAATCCATATAGACTTCTTTTTAAACTACCATTTATAACAATAATGTTTTAACATCCATATGATGTAACTCTAAGTCATAATAAGCTACCAAAACCACAATAATCTTAAGTAACTTTTTTTTAATAAACTAATGAAAAGATCCTTTTGTAGTCAATGTCATCTTTTTAAGTAAAATAATGGGTAAAAAGTATAGCCTTGGATAGGTCAATGTTACCATTTAAGTCTCGTTTTGTTTACATTTGATTTTTTTGCAACCTTCAGGTATTTCAACAAGGTCTTAAAATTTATTTTGTTACATGGATTTTAATTCATCTTTCATTACATTTACTGATTTATTAGAATTACCACTATTAATGGCATGTGAAAATAAAACTGAATCATCATTAATTTCTTAATTAAATTTTGACTCTCATAGATGTACCACATAATCATTTAAAATAACATACTTTTCATGTCTTTGAGACCTTCTTAATACTATTTCTTATAGTTCATCAATTATAGATTTATTAATAATATCTTTATTATAGGATGTATGATCTTTCAATTATTTTTCTTAGTAATTGTTAAATTATTCAACAATTAGAGGAGAAATAACTTTAAAAGATATAAATGGTGATAAAACTTTTACCTTAACTTCTTGAATTTCCATATTGCATGTTTTTTCACTTTTGTTAACTTTATTGTTTTCAATAATCCTAACATTTTTAATTTCAATAATTCTTATGTTATGACTACAATGATAAAATTTATACCTTTTAGATTTTTCTAAATAGCTAATGAAGAAACCACTAGTTATTCTTTAATCTCTTTTTTTTCAAGTGGATTATAAATTCATATTTATATCGAGCAAAGGTGCCTTAAACTAGGTTTCCCATTAATTCACAATTCATAAAGTATTTTCAGAATTGTCTTACTAGTAACCTTATTTAATAAATATATGAAAGTTATTCATCCATAATGATAGTGGTAAAGATGAATGACATAACATACTTCTAACCATATTTTACTCAAGAAAATTGTTTGCCATGTAATAATGGTTTAGTATACTTCAAACAAAGACTTTAATTTCCAAGAACTTTTGCCTATAAAAGAAGGTTATGTGACTAAAAGAAAGAGGAGAGAATTGGGAACTAATGGGGGAGCAACTAGGGAGTGAAAAAAAGACACTGGCTATTGTGAATTTTTTTTTGTTAGGACTAGTTTTTTCTAATTAAAAGAAAGTGTTATTCTCCTCTTCCTATGTCTTTGTTTGAATGGATATTTTTTATGTCTTTCAGTCTATTGGGAATTTCCGTTTAATCTTTTCTACTTATATTGTTCGAGTTCTTATAAAAAAAAAAACCTAAATTGAAAAAATTATTTTTTCTATACATTATTTTCTTCTTGAACTAGTATTTTTATACAATTTTCCTAATTTTGCTTGATTCTCTTATTTTTTTTCTCATTTATATGATCTTCCTTCTTAATATTTGATCATCCACCATTTTGATCTCTTTTTTTTTCTTGTTTATCATTTCGCACCTTAATTTTGTTTTCTTCTTCTATTTTTTCTTACTATAAAAACTTATACTAAATGAAACAATAGTGCTTAAAATCATGAAATGACCGTAAATTGACTAAATTACATACAATGTTTTTTAAAAAAGTTTTATATTAAAAAAAATATTGAAAATTCGAGGTTTAAAAATTAGTTATGACAACTACCTCTTCACAATACTTATGGTACGAAGACATTGAAAATTTTATTTTTCTTAGATTTTGTGTAGTAATTTTGTAAAGAATTATAAGGAAGATATCAATATGAAAGAGAGAACTTTTATTTAATATGAATTTGTAGTTATATCTATATATCTCATTCTTTCAATAATACTCTTATTTATAGGCAAATATACATAAATACTTGTAAGCTCAAAAATCATAAGAAGATGTAGATTCAAATAAACTTGGAGAGATTCAAATGAACTTGATGATGATAAATGAACATAATAAAAAAAGAATATAAAAAGGTATACATACAATATATGACTTTATAACAATAACCTGATTTTAACCCTTTTTTTATCATATTTTAAAAAACAAAAATTTTAAAGTCTTATCTTTTCAAATCTTTGAATTTTATTTTCAGTTTTTAAATCTTTAGATTTTAATTTATATTTTTTTTTATTCTAAACTCATTCTTTATCTCTCTTGATCTCTCCAGTTACTGCTATTTTAAAAATGAAAATCTAAACTTTATTTTGGCACCTCTTTTTACTTGCTTGTCGCACCAAGGTATCCTCAGCAACAGTCAGGTTGGATTAATCTTCTCCTTGCCGGCCATTTTACATTTTTACTTGCCTAACAGCTTTCTCATCTCTCTGTATGCGCGCGTGCATGCTCGGTGACTAACGAAATTGTAAAAAAACATGACGAGCGTTTTTAACAATGGAAAAAATCTACCTTCTACCAGTGCAAGTAGAATCATCCTCTTAGCACTTGAAGGTCTAGTTGCTGTGGTCAATCGTGTGACTTGTTCCGTTTCTATTCTGGGTTTGATCCTTTATATGCACGCCTGTCACTCCCTCAGTGCCTAACCTACCCCTGGGCTTGCAGGATATCCAGTGGGCCGTGGGGAATAGTCGTGGTGCGCGCAAGCTGGCCCGGACACCCCACGTAAAAAAAAAAAAAAGAATCATCCTCTTAACTTCTCTGTTTTCCTTTTTCCTTTTTTTTTTTTTCGTAATTTCCTTCGGCAATTCTGACAATTGAGCAAAATTTTCGTAGGAAGTCTTGCATCTGCGAGTCTCCCCCCAAATATGCCAGTTCGTTACCAAGCATCCTATTGGTCCTTAGCGTATTTCTTTTTAGATGACTAGACAGCTTGTTTGTGGTCGACCGCAAGAATAAATAAATATGGATAATGTAGTTTAATTAATTAGATTTTAAATTTAATTTTTAAAAATTATTAGTTTGAGTTTTATAAATTTTAAAATTATTAAAAACTTATGTAATTGTTAATTTTAGAACTTATAGGATTAGTTGAGATATGCATAAGCTGACCCGAAAACCCATATTAATAATAATAATAATAATAAAAAATCATTCTCTTGTCTCTAATTTTTACTAAATGATATTTAACAAAAAAAAAAAAAAAATATATCAATTCTAGTTAACATCATTACTCTGCATAACATGTAATGTCTAATATATACATTTATAGATCAGATTGATGAGTATGCGTTTAAAAAAAAATTGAAACGAGTCATGCAAACTTTTTAATAAAAATAGATATAATATTTTTATGAAATTACAAGAACAAATTGAAATTTAACCAATACGTTTCATAAACTCAATTCCCTATGAGATCAACTCGTTAGTGCTAGTCAACGTAGAAATCATGCCCAAACTAAGTTTGAAAGCTGTTGTTTTAGAATTTTCTTTGTTATTTTCATATTTGTTTTCTAATTAGGTTATACTTTTTATTTATTGTTTATTTTAATTAGCCAGATCAATTTAGATTATTATTCAAATTGTTTTGTATATTATTGGCATAATATTCAGAATTTTTTTCTACAATTTAAGGGTAACTTCAAAATTCCTTAAATTTTAATTTATTATTATTGTTGTCGCCGTCTTATTATATAAGTATGTTTGGAAGTGTGATTGCGGTTGTTTTTCAAAGTATTTTTTATACTGAAATGCATCAAAATAATATTTTTTAATTTTTAAAATATTATTTTTAAGATGAACGTATCAAAATAATTCAAAATATATATAAAAAAAATATTTTTTTTTTAAAACACCGGTTCTAAACGAGCTCATAAACTGCATCCCTAATTTCTAACACGCAAGACACTTTTTTTTTTTTTGTTTTGCCTGCTCTTTTCTAAAGTAAAACGTCGATTCTTCGTTCTGCCTCTTTTTTTTTTTTTTTTTTTAACGAGGTAACCTCTATTTTGGGAAAATAATTATACTAGTCCAAGCAAGTGTTAAGACTGTTTAATGAGTCCATCTCGGACCGGCACTGATTATGACCATTCACAAGTTTTATTCTCCACCACTCAGCAACATAGGGAAAGGAAAAGACAATGTTTTTTTTACCTACTGTGTTCTAACTAAAACCTATTTATTTTTATATTTTAAAATTATTTTTTTAAAAAATAAACTTTTTTATTTTTTTACTTCAAATTATATTTTTTTTATATTTTCTGATTATTTTGATGTGCTAGTTTCAAAAATAAATTTTAAAAAATAAAAAAATATTATTTTAATATATTTTCAAGTAAAAAATACTTTAAAAAATAACTGCTACCGCAATACCAAACAAACTCTAAATATAATGTTAATTAATTTTCTTTGAACTAAATTAATGAAATAAAACATAGGAAAACACTATTATTTATTTTGACCAAATGAAAATAAAAATAGAGATATAATGTTTGTAGCTTTGTGCAAGACCAATAGCATAATACATAGTTTCTTCTTATAGATTCGGAATCATAGAGCTGCAAACCAACAGACTCAGATCATCAAATCCACAAGCCAACAATTAAAGGCACTCCCTGCATTTCAATTTTAGTTTGTGTGGTGCCGTGGTTGCGGCTGTGTTTATAATAAAACATCATTTATAAATATTTGGTTAGACATTAATTCCATTTTTATTGTTGTGGGTTTCACCTAAAATTGAGGCTAGGACCTAGTTTCTTGAAAAGCAATTTGAATTTGCTTTTCAGGGCGTGTTTTCTTCTCCTCTTCACCGACAGTGCATATTTTATTACTAGCTGGTCATCATCATTTTGCTTCAGTAAACTTTTCAAAATCGCCGTGCAGGGTAGTCTGCTCTTTCCTTTCTTTTTCTTCTTCTTCTTCTTCCTTTTTTTTTTGCTGCATGGAGACGATCTCCACTGTTTTGCAAAGCGAACAGTGGAGAGTGTCTCCACTGTTTATGGGCGGACCTGGTCCGGCCCAAACCTAAATGCATTGAACAGGGTCCGACCCAATAAAATAAAAAAATTCAACAAATTTTCTTAGATATTGTGTTTTATTAAAAAAAACTAGTGTTTAATATTACTCAATGACATTATATAATTACATTAGAAGGAGATCACATGATGACGTAGCATTTACAGAATTTGATTGCAATCTCAATTTTGTTCCTGATGATATTTTACTTGATATTGTTGCACACTTTGAAAGCCATGAAAACTGTAGTCCTTGTCGGATGAATTTCGTGCATGATGGAATTGCAGATAGTTTAATGGAACAATAAAAAATACTTTATTTAAAGTATTGTTTATTTCATAATGTAATAGCAGTAGTTACATCTACAATATTTTAACTAAAAACCATTAATATTAATATAAGTTTTTTTTAGTTATTTTATAACTTTAATTTGAAAAGTTTTTTTGATATTTTTAGATCATTTTAATACGTTAATATCAAAAATAATTTTTAAAAAATAAAAAAATATTATTTTAATATATTTAATATTATTTTCAAATAAAAAAACTTTAGAAAATAACTGCTGTGACACTTCTAATCACGCCATTGAAACCCTTCTTGGTCTTCATCGATCTGAGACGATTAGAAATTTTTTTTGCGGTACAGCATAACTCCAAAGACTTGGGTGATAGTAAAATATGACAGAAAATAAATCAACAGCTCTATCAGATTGCATGAATTTTGTTTTAAATAGCCACAACTTTGCCTCACAAATCATATATATAATATATTCTTCATGAAGTTTAAATCTATTTTGTAAATTTCAAATTAATTATAGTTCTAACAGTCAATGCTACACCATCAGGTGAAGAAGAACCATGGAATTCCAGAAATGAAGATCAACAGCATGCTAGACACAGCAAGAGCTTCTTCCACTTGCCCTAACAGTGTCTGCAGGCTGCTCACAGGGTTTTCAAGACAAGACACGAAATATCTTTGTCTGAAGGCAATCTTTGAAATTTCACTCTCATCCTCTTGAAGATTACATGAAGATGTGCTTTTTAAATGTTATTATATATTTTTTAAATTATTAAAATAATCATATGAATAATAATTTGTTCATGAAAGTATGTTGTTTTATTCTTAAGATTTTTAAGTAGGTTTTGAATATGATTTTATTATATTTATAATTTTTTAGCTCTATATCACACATAAAATATAAATATACAATTTTGATATTTTTTGTTTAATTTGCTTTAACAATCTTAAAATATTTTTTAACTAAAACAATTATTCCAATTAAAAACATTGTGCTAAATAAGATAAACAAAAATACTTTAATAAGAAGATTCATCTTGATAAAAAAAACAATTCAAAACGATTATATTTTTAAGTTTAATAAAATTATTCGAGAATTTTCTAAAATCTCTTGTTTGTTTTTTGTGTTTTAAAAGTGTTTTAGAAAAAATTTAATATTTTTTATTTATTTTATCTTAAATTAATATTTTTTTTGATCATTTTAATGTGTTGTTGTAAAAAAAATTTAAAAATAAAAAAATATTATTTTAATATATTTCTTAGTAAAAATTATTTTAAAAAAATAATCATAAAAAAAAAAACCTGTAAAGCAGTCCCACCTCCACCTCTTACCTGGACTAGTATAGTTGTTTTTCCCAAAATAGAAGGTAACTCGTCAAGAATGGCAGAACGAAGAGTCAAATTCTTTCTTCAGGAAAGGGCATAAGAACCAAAAAAACAAAGTGGTAAACAGGTTCAACCCACTTATTTATTTTTTTAATGAAAGAATAAAGCGACAACTTGTGCTCTTTTTAGGGTTGTGATAGTTTTTTTTTAAAATAAAAAAATTGGTACATGAAAATAAAATAAAATTTCATGGAGAATATTTAACAGTGCAAACAGGCCACCCGACCGAATCTAGTTAATGGGATTTGTCCTATAATATACTTAAATGCATGATTGTGACCGAAATTAAGGTGTTTTTATTATTATTATTATTATTATTATTGTACGTGTTTGGATCAACTTTCATGTATTTTAATTAATTTTATGGATATTAAAATTAACAATCATGTAGGCCATTAGTGATTATTATATTAGCAACTATAGAGTTCAAACTTGAAATGACAAGGAATGTAAACCTTTTGATCTTCAAATCTTATCAATGAGTTACCTATTTGATAGTTAAAATTAAGGCGTTTTAATCTTTCATGAAGCTATTTTGGGACGGCTTTATCAGATGGATTGAATATATACATTAACGTAGCTTGTATGGAGTGATCATGCATCTTTGAGTGAAACTTTTTCCCTTTATGTTGTGTTTATGTTTTTACTTGTGCTCTGTCGATTTCATACCCAAGATAACTTTAAAAAAAATATTCCCGTTTTATTATTATAATAAAAGTTAAATAGTATGAAAAATCACTATAGATTATTTTTTTATTATAAATTATAATAGTAATTTTATTTTTATTTTCTCATCTTTTTGTAAGATGTTTTTTTTACTCTTTTTTTCCCTAACAAATCGGTAGTGTCCATGTCATTAAGGAGGTCCGTGTGACCCTTTTCAGTAGTCAAATCTGGTCATTCATCTTCTCATTAGGTACGCAATCGTACCCTTTTCTGCTTGATATAGCGCATATAGACAAATAATAATTGGATTACCGCCGATAATCGATTGTTTGTTTTTTTCTTTCTTTTATCTCTTCTAACAATTAAAGTACATAATTATCTTATTTATTTGTTATTTATCAAATCTAACATATTTATCATATCTAAAAAGCTTGAATCTAATATAACTATCATCCCATAAATAATAAAAACTATTTAAAAAAGTTTTTATCTACTTATTTTCTAATTCTAACATCACGTGGAAACTAGGCATGTCATAACGTACGACATCTTTTTTTTTTTGCTCTTAGAATTTTCTTTTTCTTCCATGACAATCCCTATAGTTTTTGTTATTTCAATCCAAAAATTCATGTTCTTTACATTTCAATTCTTAAGTTTAAGAAAGATGAGCGGAGTCGCTTGAAAACAACAAGAAAAAAAATAAGTTTATCTCTTTAAAAAGAAAAAAAAAAGACCCAAGCAAGTGAGATTGTCCTAGGCCTATGAGCCTGGGTTATTTTTAAAGCTTAGGTGAGCTAGGCCACCTAGACTCGTGCACTTGGACTATTTTTTTTATTTCATCATTCAAAATTAATTTTTTATTGATTTTTTTTAATTTTATCCTTTAATATTTGATTGATTTTGAATTGATCCTTTGTTTTTTAATCATATAATAAAATAAAAAAATATTATTAAACCTAATGGAGTTAATAACCCAAATCACAGATTTGACGAGTTAACCTCTGTTGATCTGGGTTAATCCAATACGTCATCGTCTTAATATTTTTTTTAAAGATGTCATTTATTTTTATTTAAATTCAAACTACCTTTTTTACCGGTAGTTCAAGTTGCATTTGGATTCATGCATCTAGTCTTTTTTTTTTTGTCATTTGGATTTGTCAAGTCAGCTGAGTCGTGTTAGGGCAACTCCTATACGATTTAATTTGAAAATAGGGCTAGGTGAGGCGAGGTGGCGGGTTAGGATTTTCAAGTTTGACTTAATAAATTGAGTTTAATAACAATACCAAAAAGTTTTATATGGCTCAGACACTTTTTTTTTACTTTCAAAAGAATTTTGGTTCGACTCGCACCACAACATGGAAAGTAACTTTGTGACAGAAACTAAAATGCCTAGGGAAATCACTATAGCATTCAACAATAGTTTTATTTTTTTATTTTCATTGTCAAACTTTTTTTTTTTTCAATTTTAGTATTCAATGCCTAATTTCATGATCAATTTTTCAAAGTTTGTTATGTAGCGATGAAATTAAAAAAAAAAAAGAGACCAAACTATAAAACAAGGAGAAACCTTATGAATAATCTAAAATTCAAGGGAATAGTTCTTTTTTCCCCTTATATACTTTCCGTTTTCTTCCTCTAGTTATAGTTTTTGTAATTTTGATTTTGGTTCAAAATTATATTTTTCTTTACATTGAAGTCGATAAGTTTAAGAGAGGAGAAACAAATTCACCTGAAAACAACAAAGAGAGAGAGAGAGAGAGTCATTAGTTTCTTTACTTTTCAGCAATGTAACTCACCATTCTTGGTGCCAACGTGTTCCATCCAACAAGAAGAGTTTGATGGTGGTTTTCAGCCTTGATCTTGCATGAAAAAATAGATCGACATTGAGGGAGGGATTTTTTTCTCGATTTGAATTTGTATTTTTGCAATGTCTTTTTGTTGTTTTTTAGGCCGTTAAAGTATTTTATTTTTTGGGTTTTAAAGGTGTTATTAGGTGGTTTTGAGTGAAAATGGGTTGAAAAATGATTTTTCTGGCAAAATACCCTCCACCCTATGATTTTCTAACCACTATAGTGGTGGTTGGATGCCTTGCTTATTGTATTTGTTTTTTTTAAGCAATGAACAACATGTCGTTCACCTCTTAAGAAAGACAAAAAAAAAAACAATATATTTCCAAGGCTCGGTGGGCCTGCCCCAAGTCTGCGTGCGTGACCTTTTTTTCATTATTTGATTTTTTTTCTTCCAAGTTCATCCTTCAACATTGGATTATTATTGAATTTTTTATTGGTTTTGTTTTTTTTTTAATTCATCGTTTAACATTGGGTTGATTTTAAATTGGTCTTTATAATTTGTTTTAGTTTGCTTTCTCTAGGGTTATAACGATTTCAAATAAATATTCTAATATTGGGTTGATGCTCAATTTTGCAAATGTCTATTTTTTATTACATAATTGAGTAAAAAATATATTTTTATAAATAAATTAAACCTAGTGAAGACCATGACCCAAGTTGCGGGTTTGGCTGGTTAAAACATGAAACCCGAGTCAATCTAATATGTTTCCATCTTAATATTATTTTTAGAAAATATGCCATCTTGGATTTTTTTTTTCTTCAAAGTTAAATCATATTTTTAGCAGTCATTTGAGGTACTTTTAGACCTACCAAGTCGATTGGGTCATGCCATGGCAACTTTCACACAATTTAATTTGAAACTCAAACTAGATAAAGAGTTAGGTTAAAAGGTCTCAAGTCTAACCCTTTTAAGCAGGTTTAATGATAATGTCAAAGAATTTCTCATAACTTGAATATTTGTTTTACGTTTAAAATTTTTCTTATCCAACCTACAACGTGGTGTGGGATGTAACATTCCATTTGCTAAATCAGTCTGTCATCTTAGGATTTATTTGTTTATTTATTTATAAAAATTACAATAGTGAGGAGATAATGTGATTTTCTCATCTACATATATATTGTTCTTTACAGAATATATGTTTAAGTCAAGGTTGTTAATTCCATTCCGTTCTACCAAACTTGCAACCCAGGTCATAAAAATGAGATAACCCTTTATAAAATAAACTAAGAACAATATGAAACTCAATTCCTAGCCAACCTAAGATCAAAGGATAAAAGTGAAAAAAACTCAATTTAAAAAAAAAACTAAAAACAACTTGAGTTAACCTGAGCTAACCTGCTAAACCCACGATCTAGGTCATGTGATCAAGATATCATCATAGAAAGCAAATTAAAAAAACTACAAAGCTTAATTCTTACCCAATCCTATGGACAATGATATGCAAGCCATATAGTATGTTTAATATCTAATCTCATCTCTTATAAGCGTTGGAGTAATTCAATCTTATCTATTTTTTTCCTTAGTTGATGGTCAATAACATGTTCTTGAGGAATAAGATTATTGATATTTCCTTGCTGGAATGTAGTATGTGGGGCATTATATTACCTAAGAACAAGTTGGGTTGTCTAGGAATAAGGATATTGGTGTCTATACACCTATGGATTAGGTGGCACCACATTTTTAATTATATTCAAATCCTACTAGGGTTGTGGTTGTGTTTGTTGTACGTATATATAGTACCCAGATATGGTTGGAAACTTCTATACATTCTTATTAAAGTGTTTTCTATTAGAAGACACCTTAGTACCTGCCCCTTAGGAGTTTACGTGGGAAATCAATTATGTCTCAACTCATTCTAAATCTGATTGAACTGGTCAACCATGACTTGCATGGTTTTATTAACTACCATAATATCATTATAGCAAGTCATGTTTGATGTGTTTTTCATCTCCTGTTGAATGATTGTTAAATTAGCATTAGATGGGCTCATTTGTTAGTTAAAAAATAATTATTCAAGACGAATCATTGGTGGCTATCTAAAGTTTAACCATGTGGTAATAATCATCTGACTATGCTATCTATCATTTGAAAATGGTTTGTATAAGGTTGTGTTGATGGTGTAGGAATATCATTGTGTCTTCTAATAGTTGGTGAATACAACGATGTGGGAATGGTAGTAAATGTATGGGCTATTTAGGAGTATAAACTAGTGAAAATATTTTGTCCTTATTATGAATTGGTATATCTGCAATTCTTTATTTCTCAAAGGAGTTAGACAATAAAGAACCATCATATGATACGTCTAATTAAGGCTACTTAATTGTCCTTTGAGTTGGTGATTAGTTATTAGATTCTTCATGGTCATGTAATTGGTCTTTGTTAGTTACTTATATTGATTGTTTATCAATCATGACAATGTTTTTACCATATTTATTTTAATGCTATGATGAATAATATGTTACTATATTAACAAATAGGTCATGCCAATCTATTAGCATTCAATGATGTTATTTGTTAATATAAGAAAGTATCATCAAGCATGCATGTCAATCTATTTATTAGTTATATAATTTTCTAAAACAATTATGCTATTTTTTTCTTTCAACAAGAATAAACTACAATTAAGAATTAACTCCTAAGTAGAGGCAAATAGCAACCTTGCAAATCAAATATAATGTAGGAAACCCTACATGATTATAACAAATTCAAAAGAAACAATATGCAACTAAACAAAACTAGAAAAGCACAAGAAATCAATTAAATAAAGATAAATTGTAAATAAAAGAAAGAAAAAATAAATTGCGAAAAGAAGGCAAATTTCACAAAGAAATATGCAAATAGGGTTGGCCATCATTTCTTGTAGTTGAAAGGTTTTTCTTATATTTTTATAGAGATGAAATTTTATTATAACTACAATTCCTATCTCTACACAAACTACTCATAGCATATCAGAAGCTTACAAAATGAATCCCAAAACAATTCATATCCTTATAAGCATATCTCCTTCTTAACAATCATATAATTCCTAACTAACTTGTAATTTCTATTAGTGTAATATGCTTCATATGCTTATTCAAGGTAGGACCTAGTTATCTAGTTAATAACATGTGTTGTAACTCATTTTTGGGTCCCCACAAATAAATAAATAAATAATAATAATAATAATAAAAAACGAAAGGAAACAGTGTCGTTTTAAGAAACACTGTTCCTCTCTCTCTCTCTCTCCCTGCATGCTGCTGCAAAAACCCAAAACCCCATGACTAGAAAACAGCGCAGGTGTGCCCTGCAAAGCCACGCCCATTGGAGACCTCACTCGGCGTCCCCTGCTCCCCATGCGCGACAGCAAGCCGCTCCCCTGCTCCCCACGCGCAACAACATAGATTGGCCCTATAAATACTGCGCCTAACAACCAGTAGAGGGAAGGTGGTTTTTTTTTGACGAAAAAGAGGAAAAAGGAGGGAATGGAAGGAAGAGAAAGGAAGTTTTGAATGAGAGGAGGAGTTTGAACGAGAGAGAGGGCTCTTTTGAAACTGAAAGGGAAGGGAAGTTTGAAATGAAGATAACCACTGTGAGAGGGTAGGAAGGGAGGAAACGAGATAGAAAAAGAAGGGGAGAAAACGGGGAAGCTCTGAAACCGAACACGAAGGAAAGACAAACGCACAAACACTGCCAACACCATTGATTTGTTACCTTCACCTTCCCACCTCCCCTGAACCGTTGACAGAAGGAAACACCAGAGATGGAGGAAAGAAAGCAAAAAACAGAAGGGAGGGAGCCGCTGCAGAGAGGAAAGAACATCTGCTGTTACCGAGCTCCCTCAGCCACCGCTCACCATCTTCTTCCCAGCCGCAGCAACACCACTAGGAACATAGCACTTCCTCTCCACCGCCACCAGCTGCCATTGCCATCTCAGTCAAAAAAAGCCCGTAAAAAGCTGAATGAAGAAATGGAAACAGAGGAGAACAGGGCTGAAGAAAAACGCAGAGAAAAAGAGGAGGAAAGGCCTCCCACACCAAACTAACTCCCACCACAGCCATTCCCTACCACCTGTACCTCCATGAAGTTGCCATAGAGAGGGAAGAACAACCTTGACAGAGGGAACAAAGGAAACCAAGAGAAGAAGCAACGCCTCTGCACGGGGAAGAAGAAGAAGAAAACAGCTGCTGTCATCGGGCATTCTCTCTATTGCCACCAGCACCGCTAAAAAACAGCAGAACCACCGTGAAAAGGAAGAGCACCGTGAGAAACAGAAGAAGAAAAGAGAAGCAGAGGAGAACATAGTAGGAAAAAATAGCAGCGAAGAAAGGAAGAAAGGCCGACCACCAGCCCTGTCATCCTCCGGTCAGCAACCGCCAACAGCACCGCCTTCAGAGCCACCACAGGTCAGCCCTCTGACCCTTATCTCTGTTTACTGTTCATCGTCTTGCATGCAGAACGTGCACTGTACACGTTCTGCAAGCAAGAAAATAATTACCCGGTTATTGTGTGCACAGTAACCGACTAATTAATTAACGGGTTACTGTGCAGGTAAACAGTAACCCCGGTTACTGTACAGTGAACAATAACCGTCATATGGTTTTGGGCTGGGCTGAGTCCAGCCTTGTAGAAAAGTAGGCCCATTTTATGTTGGGCTGATTTCGGCCCAGTCTTTTTGTGGGCCGGGTCTGGCCCGTTCGGAAAATTTTCTTCAAAAGAATTATTTAAATAGGTGATTTTCTAAATTTTTGTTGATGCATTGTTTATCAATATCTGCTTGTATTTTTATATTCTAAAGATACAAATCCGGTATGAAAATATCCGGTTTTTGTCAAGACATCAAAAAAATATAAAATAAAAAAATGTTTTGTTTTCATGCATATAGTCGATACCCTAACATGTTTTTAATGTTTTGTTTAAAACAAATATTTGAAGTTTTGAAAATGTGTTTTCGCATGGATTTCTTAAACACAACAAAAAATCAATTTTCTTGCATTTCTGGATTTTACAATATGTTTGTAAAACTCCAAAGGGTATTGGCCAATATTCCAAAAAATATAAAAATCTTATTTTGGGGGAAATTCATCTATTATTCACCACTAATGTTTAGATAAAGAAATCCTTAAAGGACGAATATTCAAAATATTATTGGGAATAATTTGTTATTATTCACTATTAATATTTGGATAAAGAAACCCGGAGTGGTAAATATCCAAAATAATTTTCTAGGAATAATAAATCCGCACACATCCTTGAAAGAAGCCTTGATTATAATAGAGGACATTTCAATTTTTTTCTCCACGGTTTACGAGCCGTGAGAATATAAAACACTAAGACAAAAAATAGGTTTTTAAAGCACCCTAGATTTCGTTAATCAGAGCAGACTTATCCTAGGAAACTGATAGGATTAGAGAACATCAACATCATAACAGTTATAAGGCAAATCAAACATCAAGCAGCTTACCTTAGGTAGGGCGTACTAGGGGTGCTAAAACCTTCCCTTTACGCAACCAGTCCCTTGCCTTAGAATCTCTGAAAGACCAGTTAGGTTTCCTAGTAACCATAATACTAGGTGGCGACTCCCTTTTTCACAACAGAAAGACCCCAATATCAAATCCCTGCTACGAGGAAGTGTCGCCACGACGTCGAGCTCTCGGGAGGGTGCGACAACATGAATTTTTATCTTTATGGTTGATTTTTTTTTATTCGTTGATCATGTCTTCTAGCTCTCATAGCTTTCCTATCTTCCTTAGTTATTTTGGACTTTTTTTTGAACAAGATCAATTTTACCATGCATGATCTATTTTAACATTCCTTTCCTTGTTTGGTAGTGAAGTAGACAAGTGAATATTTATTTTTAGTGTTAACACACACTTAGGGGAAAAAAGCATTCTTCTCATTTTGATTAATTTTGAGTAATTTATTTATAAAAATTGTAATATCTACTAATCCAATATTAAGATTGTAATAAAAAAATTGTGACTTGTATTTTTAGAAAATAAAGTCATAAGCATTGATGCTTTTTTTTTCTAGTATATTCTTTTATTAATAAAGAATGTATATTTTAAAATTTGTTGCTTTTAAGATTTTAATAAAATAGAAGAAACAAATGAAATAAGGTTATTTTATTCTCTATAATAAAAATCGGAGTGGGAATAGCGCCATATATATATATATATATATATAACTATTAATTCATTAAATTGTTATATCTACTAAAGTGTGGAGGTTTAGTTTTTAATTATTTTAATTAATGTCAACACCTAGATTGTTATGTGTGGACAAAG
The DNA here is from genome assembly GCF_951802175.1 of Populus nigra. NCBI lineage: Eukaryota > Viridiplantae > Streptophyta > Magnoliopsida > Malpighiales > Salicaceae > Populus > Populus nigra. Next base: position 12,358,050 of record NC_084860.1, read on the forward strand.
TTATTTTATTTATTTTAAGCAGTTATAATTAGATTATTATAATTTGTAAATGCAGAAGGCTTGAGTCTCCTTTAAAAAAGTGAATAATTCTCATTCCAGCCTCACTACGTTGCTTAATACACAAAGTAAATAGAACCCTGTGTACCCTCTCTCGATTAAGCATTGAGAGCCATTTCCACAATTCATTTACTATTTTCATGGTGGAATTTTTTGTAGTTGGGGAGCTTTTTAAGGCGTTTAGGAGATAACTTTTGATGATTCTTGCATTATCCCTAGTTCCTCTTTTTTTTTTCGATTCTCGATAACTTTTGATGATTCTTCCATTATCTCTAGTTCTTCCTTCTTTTGTTCGATTCTCAATTCATTTACATCTTAGTTCATTCCCTAACTTTTAAGAAAAGAAGGGAAGAATAAAGAGAAAGGAGGGAGAAAGTGGCAACAAGTCCAATGCTAACCATGGTGTTCTTGGTTCATCTTATCGGATTTATAATGATTTTTAAATGTGAAATGGTTGGAAAAAGTAGATTGATAATTAAAATATATTTGAGTTTTCTCAATTCTTTTTTGTTTTTAGGTATTTAGAATGTATCTCAAGGTTTCATAAGAGTTTTTTGAGATATTTTTGATGTGTTCTGAGAAAAAAATAGTGAAATTTAGCTTATAAAGTAAAAAGTTATACGAGATATTCATAAAATTTTCAAATGAGAGTAGCATAATTTTAAATAAATATTTAATCTAAAGGAAAAAAGTCCTTTGTAGATAATTTCCATTAATTTTTAGGGAAAAAAATGATGTTAAAAATAATCAACAAAGTATTAGAAGGAAGAAGTAAGAGAAAAGGAGTGTTGACTAGGCATGTATGGACTGAAACAATTATATTTTTTATTTATTTAAAGAAAACGGAGTCCATGTATTTTACTAACCTTTTCTTTATATAAGCAAAATTTATCGTATTTGATTTTGCTTCATTTGAACTTCAATTACAATTGATTAAAAAATTAATTAATATATATATATATATATATATATATATATATATATATATATATATATATATATATATATATATATCGGCCTCACAGCAACGCGCAGATCTTTTGCTAGTTCCTTGTATAAATTTATCATACAAGCGCCGCCAATACTCAAACTTCCATGGATGTTCCTGGAGCAAAGAATTTCAGCAACGTTTTGTGCTTATTAATTTTTGTTCCCGTCTTGTATAAAGCAGATTTTTATCACTTAAATTACTTGAATTTTGCCGGCTAAAGTAAAAAATTCGTATCTGAGGAGCCTTTTCATGTATTGAGAGAACATCAGTTAGATGCAGTATTATTTTTCCTCTCACTACATATGAGAACTACGTACCACTTACGTCAGAGCCTAGGCACTACGTACATACGGCATAGCCATAACTTTTGCTATCCAAACCCACATACGTATCTTGTCATTCTCAGACCAACATAAACAAACACTGCGTACAGTACTACTATTTCTAAGATCTTCACACTACGAGGCTAGCTAGCTTATTTTGCTTCTTGGAAGGCAGTTCAGAGCACCCAGAACAGAAACACACTGGCTGGTTTCGGTGTTTACTGCTGCTGATTGCAACCATCAACCACTGGTTTCGGTGTTTACTGTGATGCCATCGTCTACTTTTTCCTTGCTTTGTTTCTTGTTTTCTTTTACACTGTTGAAGCCGCCAAGAGAGAGCTTCTCCTCTGCCATACGAACCGCATCCATGGATTTGCGTGTTTGATTGATTTTGCCACCGCCCCCGTGACTGACCTCAGCTCCACGTCTAGCTCTTTTGATCATGCACAAGGAGAAAAGGATTATAATATGGACGTAATTAGTGAGATTAATTTCATACCTAAATCAAGTGATTATCACTAAAGATAATAATTAAAAGAAAGAAGTTGGTTGTTAGTAAATTCGCTATATATCAAAGTTACCAGTTAAACTCTTTCAAGACTTTCTCTAGAATCCTAGAAACCATGTTTTTGGTATGCTAACACATAAGTTAATTTATGATTTTGATATCAGCTGGAGTGATCAAGAAATCAATAATGTTCTCTTCAAAAAATAAAGAAGAAGAAGAAGTGATTCAGGAGAAGAAAACAAAAGACTGGAACGAAATTCAGGCGTTGATGAACCAGATTAATGACAAGAAAAGCCACAACATACATGGGAAGATTGACCACCATGATCAGAGTTTTCCGCTGTAGGCAAAGCCTGGCACTAGCCATGCGGAGGACCATGGTCGACTTTGGCATGAATCCACTAACCAGAGGCATGCAGGCCATAACGGAGAAATTTTTTCTGTGAGAAATGCTCTAGAACTCTAACTCTATTTATCACCTTAGCATGAGAGTTGAGGCGAGGCATGATTTATATAAAGGATGGTGGATGAGTTTTGCTTGTTTAGGGTGCCTTTGGAATTTTGCAAAAACAAATGCACCTTTTTCCCAGACAATTTCTTTTCCAAAACCATTTATGTTTAATCCGGAAAGTATGTGTTATTCTTCGAAATAATTTAATGTAACATGACAAATGAGATATATGTAGGAGAATTGCAGAACAAGCTATGACTGTCAAAAGATATACATTTAAACTATAGTGGCATGAATGTTTCCAAGGACATTGCATTTTGGACTTCGAGAATATTCTATAATTAACATTAACCATTGAATAAAATAAAATAAAATAAAAAACCCCAACAAAGAGCTTGGTAAAAACCTGTTTCTTCTAGTACACACCCTCACCCAATGGCAGTACCGTAAACTCGCATGGTGATACCTTCTTCTTTTTCTTTCTTTAATTTTTTTTAATTATAGTCATTTTTTTCCTTTTTGCACTTTTATTCTTTTAAATTGATTTGATTCATAATTAGCCTTGACAGCTTGCTTCGATAAACTTAATCTAGGGTCCCTGAGAAGTCAAAAAATACCCCCACATTTGATTAGCGTTTAATTGTGCAAAACATTACTCGAATTTTTTTTAATTTTAAGAAATTGAAAATAAAGGGATTGAAATTGAATCTGAGGATTTTTGGTTAATCTTTTGTCTAGTAAGCGAAGAAATCTCAACTTTTGGTAGAGAAACTATATTATTAGACACATATATGATAACTATTATATATATATATATATATCTTATTAGATACTTATATTATTTGGTAGTAATACTTCTATAAAGTTTTTTTTTTTTTTTTTTCTGCTTGTATCACAATTCCATAGTGGTTTAGGAAACAATACCTAAAATTCATTCCATAGGCAGAGTCCAAACTTACCGAATCATTGTCTAAATAATCGACAAGAAATTACTAAGTAAAAAAAATAATTCTATCCGACCTGGATATTTCTCTCAAGTGTATTGTTGTTTTATTCCCCACATTTAGTGGCATGCATTCAGCAATGCACTATAATAATGCAAATGGGAACATGTACTCTCGCGGGCATGTTACAGCTAGTTTACATATTGCTAGTGGAATTACCTTTATTTCTTTCGATCTTTCACTTTCTTCTCTTGTAGACGGTCATGCACGATCGAGCATCCTCATCGCTTTCGGCAGATGTTTGATGGATTCCCATGCATGTCGATCCACCTTGATGAACAGCGTTTTTTCTTCTTTATTGGGGCTGCAGATCCATTCCTGAGCCCTGACTGATCAAACGACTGGGAATTAATTACATAGAAAATTATGAAGGAAAGAACAAAAACTCCAATTTGTGCTGCAAATTCATTCCATTCAAAGTCAAAAGGAGAACGGCCCTTTGGATATTAAAAACATGGTGATCGATGAACATTAACTCTCAACGTCAATAATATATAGGAAAGCATTTTGATGGGCGCAGATTGCAAGAATAATTCTGTTTTTCTACCACCAAACAACTTATCCTTCTGCATATATTCAAGTTGCATGCTGCTCGGTGACCCGGAGCTTAATTATAAGCTTGTTTATAAACTTATAATTAATACTTGATTAATGACACGGATCAGATACCAGAAGATCTACTTTCTCTTGAAGATATATACATGCATGAAATTAATTAAAATAATAGTTTTATACTAAGCTGAAGCATGTCAAAATATTCCAAATTACCACATGATCATCCATGCACACCACTTCGTCTTTGAGTAATCATGAAGGTATTCACTCTCCCTTATTTTTATGAGAGATATAGATCGATCTCGTGTCTCGATTGCAAGATACATAGAGGGATGTGTTGGCTTCAGTTAAACGGGAGTATCCAGCGTTGTTAATTTTGGATATTTTTAATTATATCAAATTAAAAATAGGACTTTTAGGGTTAAATTCTTTCTTAAAAGTTATTTTAATATAAACATTAAAATAATTAAAACAAGTCGTAAAACTTTAGATTTTTCTTATATTTTGTATAGTGAGAAGTTGAAAGTTAAAAATAAATTCTTTGGGCACCAATGTTTTTAAAAAGAAAATGCTCTAAAAAAATAAGTTTTGAGTATAAGCCATGTATTTTCTCGGCTTGACACGGGTTCAAGTCATAGGTTTTAGGTCCTAATTTAGGCTTGAGTTTAAATTTACTATAAAATATTTTTTTTATTAATTCATTATTTTTTTTATTTATCTCGCCAATGAATATAGAATTTGAATTTTTTAAAAATAAATTATATTTTAAAATAAAAAACTGTCAGGTTAATTTTGTTTTATGACATATGATAAATGAAATTTCATCTTCTTTTTGTTTTTTATTATTTTAAGATACTATAGAAGTACTATAAATATGTTTGTTTTTTTATGCTTAAAAAACTACTTTTTAAAATTTTTGAATTTTTTTATTTTAAATTAATTTTTTTTTATGACTTTAGTTATAGTGATGACAAAAATATTTGTTTTAAAATATTATTATTTTAAAAAACCGTTATCCCAATTTTAAATATTACCTCTCTCTCACTCTCTCTCTCTCTCTCTCTCTCTCTCTCTCTCTCTATATATATATATATATATATATATATATATATAAAGAAAAATCACGTGTCCTTGATTTGTGGGCAAGGGAACAACTCTTGAAAGGTTGGAGATAATCTGGAGGGATTCTTGCTAGCAAGATTCTTACTATATCATTTCAAAGTGACTCACACCTGGATTGGTTTCTGCTAAAGAATTAAAATTGATGATCTTTAGGGATACTTGCTTCTACAACACTAGTGTTCCATGCATGGACAAAATTAATGAACTCCCTATGCTTTTTTTATGTTATAAAAATTATGCTTTTTAAAAAACATATAAAAAAATTGGGGTAAGAAATTTGGTTACCATAATTGATATCCTCTTTACGATACTTATGATATAAAATCTTGTAAAATATTTTATATAGTAAGGTTTTAAAGAAAATAATGTTTTGAAATAAATCGAGTCATCTACGTGACTAACCTTATCACGAGAAAATTGTTTAGATGACTAACCTAGATGTGAAAAGTTTAAAAATGATCAAATTGTTTTAGTGGCCAACTCGTTTTTGAAAAATTTGAAGATTTTTCAAATACTCTAATTATTTTAGGCAACAAGCCGGTTTGTGAAAAAATTGAAAAATTTTCAAAATGGTCTAATAGTTCAAGGCAACTAGCCCGTTTATGAAAAATCTATTTTTTTTTCAAAATGATCTCATTGTTCCATGCAATTTACGCTTTAAAAATATTCTAAGATTTCTTAAGAATGGTCTAATTGTTCCAAGTGACCTACCCATCAGAAAAATTTAATTTTTTTTTAGAATGATCTAATTGTTACAAACGACCTTTCAAGATGGTCTAATTGTTCCATGCAACTTGCCTGTAAAAAATATTCAAAGATTTCTTGAAAATGAGCTAATTATTCCAAGTAACTTGCCCGTCAGAAAAATTTAAAGATTTTTTGAGAATGATCTAATTGTTCCAAACAACCTTTGAAAATGATCTAATTGTTCAATGCAACTTGCTCGTAAAAAATATTCAAAGATTTTTTTAAAATGATCTAGTAGCTCTATCCGACTTGCTCGTCAAAAATATTTAAAGATTTCTTGAGAATGGTCTAATTATTCCGGGTGACATGCCCATCAGAAAAAATTTAAAGATTTTTTGAGAATGCTCTAATTGTTCCAAACAACCTAGCCATAAAAAAAAAATTAAAGATTTTTCTAGAATGGTCCAATTGTTCTAAGCAACCTTCTTATTATAAAAATTTATAGCTTTTTCAAGAATAATCTAATTGTTTCAAACGACCTCCCTGTTTAAAATATATTTTGGAAATTTGGTCGTTTACAAAGGTGACCTATCTTATGTTTAGAAATGACTTACCCGACCATGGGATTTAATGACATGGTTAGCCTCTTCATGACATGAAGATGTCTTAATTGCATGGTTGAGTCTGAAACCTCTTGATTGCAAGGTTGAACATGAAACTTTCTAATGACACAATTAGCTTCTTCTTGATTGTGATGTCAAAACCAATATTTCCCGATGACATGGTCAACTTCTTGATGAGCAGGTTAAATTCCTGATTGTAGAGTTAAAACTAACATTTCCTTATAACAAGGTTGAATTTTTTTTTCATGATTGCAAGGTTTGAAACTGATATTTCCTAATGACAATGATCTTTTTTTAACTGATTACAAGGTAACCTAACCTTTTTTGGTCACTTGATTTAGTGGTTCACTTAAATTCTCCATATTTGAATCTCTTGCTCGGATGCAAGTACATAAATTGGGATTTTATAGTGACCATTACCCTTTTATTCTCGGTAGGAAGTTTTTGTTTTGTTGACCATTTAGAATGGATCAACAACCCTTTTAAAATCATGTATATACCTATGTACCCCTATCCAATCATGCATCCTAAAGGTGGTATCATTATATCATTGCTTACTCATAGTTCTTTTTTTAATTGAGTCATGGTGCTCAACTTTAGAAGAAGTTTATCAAATTATCTATTTTGATGGACTATTTCAAACAAGATTATCATTCAAGACTTTTGATCAAACAACTTTAGTTATGCATATCATACAACAATATCCTTATTAGGGATTTTCCTACCATTCAATGCTTCTGATCATCACTTGACTATTGTCAACACAATGAGTTTCTTTAAGCTTAATTTTCCTTAATTGACCTAAATATACTTGTCCTTTTAAAGATCATAAAAAGGTGTGTATAATCTTTAATCAACAAAGTGTGTATAAATTCTTCATTTAACCCTATTTTAGGGTGTGATCCTAGTAAGGATATATATATATATATATATATATATATATATATAACAAGCTCAAATAAGGACCACAGTGGATATATTTGTGTTTTGAATGTGAAAAAGATAACAAAGATGATATTTTCTCATTTCCAGTGCTAATAGTTAAAACTGATAAAGTTGGACCTCGTCTAGTGTAATAGTTTAGATTTGTAAAGATATGCATTTCACGGATCTATAATTACCAAATCCATTACATTCTATTATGCATATAGCTAAAAATGGTATCTTATATAGCTAAAAATGGTATCTTATATAGCTAAAAATGGTTCAAGATACATTGTGTAAGGGTAAATAAATATTTTTTAATTTATGTATTTTTGGCTTAATTGTTCGGTCACCTTAGAGTGAGAATTGCTTGATCAATTCATTTTTCATCCTATGAATAGGATGCCAAAATGCTATTTTAAGCCAACATCAAGTTATTTTTGAAATAAAAAAGCAAGTTTAACTTTTTAAGATTTTATTGGCAAAGAGTTTTCATAGAACCGATCTAGAAATAACATTTTGAAACAGAGCAATGAGATCATGTAGAGTTACGAGGGTTAATATTTAATGTTTTTTTTTAAGCAAGGCTATTCAATAGCGTTTATGTGACATGACTTAAGGATTCAATCATTTTTTGCCATTATATTTATCCAATTATGGACAACAATAAAATACCAAGTATTGCTTTCACAAAAATATCTCTTGATTTCAAAATAACAAAGAGAAAAAATAGGCATGTTTCATTAAAAAAATATGATGTCATCCTAATAAACATACTTAAAAACAAAATAGAAAAGTCCCATAACTAAAAGATTGACAATGCAACACTCCTTCAATATTCATTCATAGTTCAGATTTCTTAACAATATTGTGTCTCAACATTTACCAGCTACTTATTATGCTAAAGATGGTCTAGTAACAATGTGATCCGTATCATTATCCTTTACAAACTTAACTTTTTAAGATGAGAGTTTTTGTTGTTACTCACTTTTGACCCTACAAAAAAATCAAGAAAAGAAAAGAGAAAAAAATCCAAAAAACAAGAGGATATACATGAAGAAATGAAGGACCAAAGTGACAAATAAAAAAGTTGGAGGACCAAAACATATAAAATTAACAACCCAATTCTGATTGACAAAAGACTCTATTGGTAAAAGTATTTTTATTTGGGGTAAATAAATATAAATCTGAATAGGTAAGGACTTAATGAGAATTTTAGAAGGAGTTAATTGCAAGAAAAAATAATTTTTGAAGTTAATTTATGTATCAAATGGAAGAAATTAAAGTTTGGGGGTTGAGTTGCAATTTTAAAGAGTTACTTTGGTCAAATTAGAGGATTAATTGCATAAAATATTGAAGTTTGATGGAAAATTAGGGACTTGATTGATGAAATCTAAAATCAAGGATCAAACTAAAAAAATATACGTGATTGTAAGGGCCGAAATTGATAAAATCAGGAGCCAAATTAAAGATAATTAAAAGTTTGATGATCAATTAAGAATTCAACAAATCATAAATTAAAAACCAAAATAAAAATAACACTAAATTTTAGAGCTAATAATTGAGTTTAACAAGAATAAAATTACATGAAATTAAAAATTTAAAAAACAACTTTGTATATAATTAAAAATAAAAACTAAAATAAAATTAATTAAATCTCAAATTAAAATCTTAGATATTTTTTTATTGTTTTCTCCACTTTTCTCAACCAACAAACAGTTTGGTGACAAGACTAAGAGAGAGAAGCAATTATTCTGGGCTATTCTTTTTCTTTCTTTTATAATATAATTTATATTTTTGGTGTAGTTTTTAGTACTTGAGATATGTTAATTATGCCTTATTATTATTTTTCTTTGTCTTTGTGTCAAAATTAATGATCGACAAAAAATTGTAATGTGAGGGTAATTTTTTCAAAATTAATTTTTTCTTAAATTTAAAAATTGTTTTGATAAAAAAATTAAATTGTAATTCCTTAAATAATAAAGATAAGATAAAAAATAACCTATAGTAATGTGAGGGTAATTTTTTCAAAATTCAAAGATGTTTCAAAACGAATTCAAGAAGAAAATACTTTTTAATTAAAATTTGAAATTGGTTAAAGACAGTTTTCGTACACATACACGTGGAAGAAGATAACAGGTTTCCAATTGTCCCATCACACATGTCATCCTCACGTACCCACTGCTAGTTCCTTCCCTCTTGTCCAATTTGTCGTGCTCAGCTCGCCGCTCTAAAAGCCTCCTCGCATTCCCAACAGTACGGCAATCAACCAGCCGGCTCTCTCTCTCTCTCTCTTCAATGTCAAATGCCCTCTCTCACATGCCTTCTGCTCCGCCTCCTCTCACAAACCCTAACTCATTTTACTTCCTAATTTCCCAAAATGCCTTCACACTTCCTCTCTAATTCCCCTTCTACCCCTACCACAAAAACCTCTGACCTCCAAAACGACACCGCCGTTTCCCTCACCTCAACTTCCTCCTCCTCCTCCTCCTCTACTGCTCCAGACATGTGGACTTACCTTTGGATCCCTTTCTTAATGTCACTCTCTAAAGAGCTAACCCTAGCTCGAGCAGCAACAGCTACAACTTCTTCTCCTTCGATTCTCCCCCCGAGTCAACTCGCCGATGATGACTCGCCTTCCGTGCCTAGGTGTTCGGCCCCGGACATCAAGTTGAATTACCGGCCGGTGATTGGAATTTTAACTCATCCAGGCGACGGTGCCTCCGGAAGGCTGAACAACGCGACGAACGCTTCGTATATTGCGGCGTCGTACGTTAAGTTTGTTGAATCGGCTGGTGCCAGGGTTATTCCCTTGATTTATAACGAGCCACGAGAGATTCTTTTTGAGGTATCGAGATTTTTAAAGGAGAAGTGCAGATATTGATTTTATAGCGAGTAGAGGGAGATGGATCGTCAGATAAGATGAAATTGGAAAATGGAATGAGAAATTCTTGAGCTTTTTTATTTGATTGCAATTGAGAGAAATGAAATAGTTTTTTTTTTTTAATAATTCAGAAATTAAGTATGCTTAGTTGAGTTAATGATTTGGAGTTAAAAACTTTGTTGATGAAAAAAAAATTAAAAAATCAAATACAAAATTCTGAATTATATAAAGTTTTGTGCATGATCATTAAAAGGGATAGCATGGCTTTTTGTTATATCCATTAGGTGATAAATGATGGTGAAGCTTGCTCTATGTTGTTGCATTGCAGAAGCTCAATCTGGTAAATGGAGTGCTCTTTACAGGAGGTTGGGCTAAAACTGGTTTATACTTTGACACTGTGAAGGCAATTTTCAAGGTTGGTAATTTTGTAAAATAATAAAAATTTGTTTTGAATCTCCACGTTTGAAATGTGTTGGGAGTTTACCACAAATAAATAAATAAAAGATAACATAGGAAATTGTACTGTTGGTTTACCCTCCTAGCTGCTATCAATTCAATCGTATTTAACTTGCAGGAAATTTTAGCAAAGAATGATGCAGGCTTCCATTTCCCAGTGTATGCCATCTGCTTAGGCTTTGAAATCCTGACAATGATCATTAGTGAGGTAATGTGTAGCCCGTAATACCTAAAATGTATGGATATATAGACCGTAATGATCTAACATTTCCATTCCAATCATTCCCATATTTTCCATCATGTCCGACTGATTTAGTGCAAGAAGAAGAATTAACAACTAATTACCTTATTAGGATATTTGGTATTGATTAGGATTTTATCACTATTAGTATCAGTAGGGTGTTTTTGTTTTATCATATATAGCCGATAGAGATTAGGACTCTTCAGGACTTTTGGTGCCTATTTAAGCACACATTGTGTATTTTTTTAAGCCATTATGATATTAAATTGAGAATTTCAGTTTCAATTTACATAGGTGGATTTCCTCCAGTGTTTTGCAGTGTATTCAAGGAAGCTTTTGTTGATATCTAGGAAATTAGCTTGGTGATTCTAGGTTTTCTATCCCTTTTCTATTTTCCGAGTCTTTTACCCCTTTTACATCAATCGGTCTTTGTTCCGTGTCACCAATCTACTCTTGTCTCAAACTTTATTCCTAATGATTCTGCTCCCTGTGAGATGCATAATTAACTTAACACAGCCTTACAGTGCAGTTGTGAAGTGTTTGCTAGAAACTCTTTTGGGCCCCACACATCTAATATTACAGAAAAATATCAGCAGTGTGAACAGCATCGCAACTATAATTGACTTCATGCGGCATATTCTGTTTTGTTTGCTTGATCATCCATCAATGTCAAAATGTCCAAGTAGTTATTTCAAATATTAATACACTTTTAGTGGAAATGCTTACAACTCTAAGATACTTTCACTTGAGAAATGCCTGAGAAAAGCAATTTTTGAACTCCCTTTGTTTTCAATTATGAGCATGACTGTTTTTTCTTGATAATAGGACAATCAAATTCTGGAAACATTTAATGCAGCAGATCAGGCTTCTACTCTTCAATTTATGAATAACATAAATATCAAAGGAACTGTATTTCGGAGGTATATGCACTGTAATTTTGTCCCATCTTGTTAGCTTTGGTAAAAGCCCAAGCATTCCTCTTGTACCAGGTAGTATAAGCATTCTCAAATCTTTGTATTTATCAAACACGATACACTTCATTTTTTTAACGAGGTTCTTAGTTTCTTTATTGAGCCAGAAAAGGATCCTAATGTATTAAACAGTGTAAATAGCAATGAATTAGTGCTGATCCTGCAAAGCAGGGATTTGTCTCAATGACCAGCGTACCTAAATCTGTCTTGAAACCAATAATCACTTACTTTGCTAAATCAAGAAAACTTAGCTCTTAGATGATCTAAAAAGAGAGTTGATTTTTTGTCAATTTTTTAGTTATTCTAACTCTCTTATATGCAAGCAAACAATCATAAAACCCAATTAATAGCACCTTGGTCATCAATATTTGTTTTACTTCTTAATTTGTAGTATGCTGTTATCTCAATGTCATGTTCAACATGCCAAATGCTTACCTGTGATTTTAGTCCGACTTAATTACTAGCATGGAGAAGTTTCCCTGGCTTTGATATGGTTATCACGTCATTGATACAGTTTCTCCTAACTTCTTTGACATTTATTGTGAATTTTGTTTTCCTTATAAAAGTTCTGTTGTGTTTCAACAGCAGCAAAATGATACTTTTAACTGCACCAAGCATGGTTGTTAACATCGACATTTCTTTGCAGATTTCCTCCAGATTTGCTTAAAAGATTGAGTACAGATTGCCTAGTCATGCAAAACCATCGTGTGAGTTCAAAAAACTAGTAGTATCTTTGGAATTCGGTTGCATGGTAAAATATAGTGACACATGATACCCTTTTACTTGTTTCTCTCTTTGTTTAGGATTCTCTACTAAAAGGCATTTTAAACTTCAAAAAGGAGCACGTGAATTTTTTTATATATAATTTTATTTTGGTGCAGTGTTCTGTCTTATAAACCAGCATTACCTTCTCATTTCCTCTTGATTGGAGATCTAGGAATGTCTGGATAAGCATTTAATTCAAATCAAGGAGAAAGTAAATTAGATTTCCTCATAACCCAAGCATATTTTTATACTCTTATACTGAAAAATAGTCCCTCAAAAGTTAACTAAAATACATTGGCTGATGAGTATCACTCAAGTCGAAGACAGAAAGATGCTATAGTTGGGAGCACATATGGGATCTAGAGTTTTTTGTTTGTGTTTCCTTTCTTGGGAAATATTTATATTTGGCATTTCCAGAATTTCGACTAGATTAGGGAGATGATCCATGCTTGTTTGCTTCCCTCAATTCCAAGTTTTTCTACTTGCTATTGAACCATGATTGTTATGTTAATGCTGTCTTTGATCTTTAAAATTCCACTGTTATTCTGAAATTAGAATCCCAATCTTTAGCCAGAAGGCTGTGTCATGTTGTTTTATTTAACTTATCTGATTTTCCATTGCAACAGTATGGCATCTCACCACAACGGTTTCAGGAGAATGAACATCTATCTAGTTTCTTTGAGATCTTGACTACTAGTACAGATGAAGATAACCAGGTAATGGATGCATTAATTTTGCAATGTAGTTTTCTATATGCTGGAAGAGCTCTAATTCTCTTCCCAACATCTATTTTAGGTCTATGTCTCCACTGTACAAGCTTGCGGCTATCCTGTGACTGCCTTCCAATGGCATCCTGAGGTATTGCTATATGTGCTTTGCATTAGAGCTATTGTGATTTGTTTGCAGATGCATGTTTTGGTTCGTCAAATACGTACTTGTATGATATATGGAGTCAGATACTCAGGAATTTTGGGAAGGATGATGAGTCCCATATACCCGTAAAAAAGTTTGTTTTGGAATAAAGGGAGGCAACTATATGTGATTTGTAGTTGCAGGAGAAATTCTTAAGTCAATTTTCACTCTTGGTATTTCATTCCTCCTCATCTATATGTAAAATACATGCAAAACTATTTTCTTACAGCAATGGTGTCATATAAGCAAGTTTTGTGTATTTGTGTTTAAGTTGAGTTTGGTTCTTTTACCTTCTCTTTTTTCTTTCTAAATTTTTATGAATGGTCTAGTACTTTTACACAGATCAGTCATCCATGTATTCAGTTTAATCAAATTGAGCTAGAGTTAAGGTCTGAGCTCTTTTGTGAAGTTGAAAGATGGCAGTTTTTTATTAGCTCTAACATGATGCATACCAGGAGGGGTGGGGGATAGAATGACATGATGGTATTTTTATAGCTCATCTTTAACTTCTAAATGCTTTGAACAAATGGTCCCTCATGGTATGGTGCAATTGTCAATTTTCATTCTGCCCCGATCTGCCTACTGTTATTGCAATTTCATAATTGCTTATAGTGATGGGATCACTAATGACTGAAATGTGACTGTTGATCCAAATGATTTCCAGAAAAATGCTTTTGAATGGGGTTTATCAATGATTCCACACTCAGAGGATGCCATTCAAGTTACCCAACACATTGCAAACTTCTTTGTTAGGTGAGGATTTTGTTGTGCTGAAAAGTTGTTAGCTCATGCTGTAAACTTTTTTGAAATGTGCTGAGAAGGCAATTCGAGTGTTTGCATTCTGTATTAAGGTTGCATAATTTAAAAAGAGCAATGTCATTCACATGGATGTTACAACAAGTTTACGATGGCTGCATGATTGTTTCTGTAGTATTTTGTGAGAACTCTGTCAGAAGTCCATAAACCTCAGGAAATTAGAGTCCAATTGCGTGCTTCATGACCTTTCTTTTCATCTATTTGTGGTACTGTGTTGTTTACAGAAGAGTGATTAGATAAAAAAGAAACTGATTTCAGTAATTTATTTTGTGCTGCAGTGAGGCTAGGAAATCCTTGAACAGGCCATCTTCTCGGAAGGTACTCGCCAATTTAATCTACAATTACAGTCCCACATATTGCGGGAAAGCTGGGTGAGTGAATTGACTCTTGAGATTAGATTGCTACCAAGTTTGGCACATGCATTTACTGATCTGCGTCTCATCTTATATTCTTCTATAGGAAGGGATATGATGAGGTTTACATCTTCTCAGAGCAAAAGGCACCAAAGTATACAAGGTGCGCTTTGCATGGTGATTGTCATGGACATGTGAAGTTGTAAATATTTAGGACTCAACTCTTCAAGTCTGAACGCTTAAATCGCATCATTGTCTAGGCTGAAGATTGGACTGCACTGTAAATTGCCATTTGTTAATATTGAAGATTTAAGGAATGTACGGTAGAGCATGAAATATTATTAGACAATGCATGTACTAAAAGGAAAAAAAAGTAAATAAAATCTTAATAGTTAATGCGGAATGTAAAATCAATTATTAAAACTCTTACCATGTTTTTATAATGCTGTTTGCAACCAGCGTATTTAATATCAGATATAATTAAATAATAATTGTTTATTTTACAATTAGGAAAATGGTGAGGATTGCACGCCATGTTTGTATTCATGTGGTATATGTAGGCAGAGCATTGTGTATGAGTTATATTCAAGATAAAGATAGCACTCATCAAATACTTGAACGAAAGATTAGCTGGAATTTGAACAATAACAACGAACATACAAGGATAATTACCCCTATTATGTCCTTCTAATATGGAGCTTGAGAGACGGGTCAAATCTTGATCTTAAAATTAAAGGACACGAGCCTGAGGAAGAGGCTTAGTAAGAGCACTGTAACGTTAATCTTTAGTAAATTAACTGGTAGAGTAAAATATAGTAGATTGAGAGTGTTTTTATTGTGGATTGCACTGTTGGGTACTAAAAAGTGTTGTCCTTATCAGAAATTTCTTAAGATTGAGAAAAGTAGACGGTAAGAATTATACTGAAAAATTATTGGAGGTATAAGATTGAGAAATTGAAGTCATTCTTTTACATGCTAGGGACACAGAAAACATTTTCAAATATAAAGGTAGTTTTGAGAGAGGTTGAATCAGTGTGAGGTGAGGAGCCATCTCCGATGATAATATCATCAGATTCAGTGTATGGTATATGCAGCGAGAAGTTGCTCAGGTGGGGGATAACATGGTGAGAAGCACCATTGTCAAGGAGCCGCCGTGATGAAGTCTTGGGAGCATCGACAACAAATGAGCTTTTGGCCATCAATGCATTGAACTATATGTAAGGAGGGACATCGTGTTGAAGCATGACCTTGAATCTTGCAGATGTGGCACGATCTCTTTGAGTTGAGTTTGGTCCTCTATTAGTTAATTTAAGGTAGCGATTTGCACTATTACGTGACTGACTCCGGCTCATGTTGCTATTTCCTGAATGAGGCCGCGGGCGGCGGGGCCGTCGTAGTTCGACTTTTTTTTTTAACAGAAACTCTATCGCTTCTGTTTTTGGTACCAAAAGCGGCGGCACTTTTCCTTTGTTAAAAGAAAACCTAATTTTGACGAGACTACACTTTTTACAACTTTTGAAGAAAGTTCAAGAACTTGATTGGAATTGTGTTTTTTTTTTTTAAATAAAAATATTATTAAAAATTAATTTTTTGTGTTTTTAGATTGTTTTGATATATTGATATTAAAAATAAAAAAAATTATTTTAATATTTTTTTTTAAAAAAACACACTTTAAAGTGGGTTAGAAAAATTTTTAATTAAAAAAAATATTTAAACAGGTTAAAACTTGTATCTTAAATTATAGCTCATGATGAAGATATTTGCATCCATCATGGAAAACCAAGTAACGATTAGTAGAGCATCTCTAATGAAAAATGCTATATTAAAGAGTCAAATGAAAAAAATACTTGTTTGAATAATGTAAATATAACTTTTTTAATAATATGCATTTTAATGGTAAAAAACTATTTAGAAAAGCTAATTATATTTTAATATATTTTATGTTAAATTAATTTTAATATAATTATATGATTAATTTAGATATTTTATATGCAGTATAATTATGATGTTATTAATTATATAATTAATATGAGTACTTTATAAAAATAATATAAAATTAATGAAGTAATATGAAAGTTAAAAGATATAATTTAAAATTAAATTTAAAATTTATTTATATGAATATTTTTAATTTTAAGTTTTATATGTTATTGTTAAAATTTTGATTTTTTAAAATTAAATTCAAATTCAAACTTTGAAAAAAACTGCCAATATTTTAAATTTGAATAACAAAATAAATTAAATAATGTTAAAATATATGTTAAATAATTTAACATGGAAATAAATATTAAAATTACCCTTGATTCTTCAGTCATTCTACTTTGCTGATAATTTTTAATTTGAGTAACAAATTCAACAAATTTACCGACTTCTCTATTTATTTCTTGCCATCTACTTGAGATGCTTATTTGGGAATGATTATTCAAGTTTCCTCCATTCTCTACAAAGTAAGCATGTACGCGAGCCCAGAACTGTTTTGTTTGTTGTTCAACTCCTGTAATTGGATCTTTGCTTGTATTTAGTCATGCAGAGACAAGTAAACAATCTTTCTATGGTGAGAAATTTTTACTTCTTGGTGATTTTTTTGCCGAATAGACATTTAAATTCGAGTATGTTAAGTAATCAATTAATTGATTAGAATTACTTGGTTGAGAGAGAATATCTTCTGATTCACTAATAAGAAAGTTGGTAAAAAAGCTTGGAAAATTTGAATCCATTTACATTAAAAAAAAAACTCAAGTTAAAACCTTATAAGAGAGTGTAAAAGAAGCTCACATTCAATGTCTAGTAATTTTGTAGTTTCCATACATGTGAATTAATAATAAGCATTGCCTCCTACTTGTTCTAATATAACAATTTGACCATTTTTTGGAACTAAAAGAGAATTGATATATTGGTTTATTGCATTTTCAACAAGACAAAATATAATTGATCGCAAATTAAAACAGACAATCAAAAATAAATTTTAAATATGTCACTCTATATTTTTATCAATATCAACTACCATTATTAATTCCTCTCAATTTTATCAAAGATAACAACATAAATAAAAATTGTCTTCCTTAACCCATATTAAAAACATAAAATAACAAAGAAATAAAAATCATCACAAATATTAAATTAACAATAAAAAGTCTAAAAAATCAAGAGATATAAAAGAGAAAATAGAAAAAGCTTTTAAACAAGCATACCTTTTAATTTCAGCTAATTAACACAACCGATGTTATTAATTAACCGGAGAATAATTGAGAAAAGGGTGAGGCACAATACAAAATTTTAAAATCTACAAGTTCTTTTCTCCTGCATTTAAAGAAAAAAAAAGAGATGTTGGCCAACGGCTATAAAAATAACTGTTGGCTAACAATCATTTGTTTTTGCCATTTCTACAGGAAAATGTAGAAATGACTCTTCACATAACAAATAACTAAAATAACTATTTGATTGCCTCAAGCGTTGGAGTGAAGAAATGGAGAAACAAAAGCTAAAAGGACAATTTTTAACATTTAATTTTTTATTTAGCTTTTCCATTGAAGATGCTCTTATCATCAACTAGAGGTCCAATACTTCAACTTTTCACACAAAGAAAGTGTTTTGTTTGCTAATATCTCTTATTTTGAATGCAAGTCAAGTCATATCAAAGTTGATGTGCTTGCCATTTTCAAAAAATTTCTTGTTAAAGTTTACAAGTACTTATCAAACCTTTCTATTACTAGAATGTTTATAATTTTCCGACAAAACTCCATTTTCCCACCGAGTTTTGCAGCAATGCTTGGTTTGGAAAGATCATCATGAGTATGTTTAGAATATGTGATAATGATGATGATGATTGAAAGTATTTTTTATTTAAAAATATATTAAAATAATTTTTTTAAAAAAATAATTTTTCACATTAGCGTATCAAAACGATCTAAACATATAATTTTATTTTTATTTTAAATAATGTTTTTTCAAAATTTAAGAGACAGACCGCGTTCCAAACACACATATATCTTTCACCAGGATTTATTTCAAGTACGATGGTGATTGGAGTATCACAGTGCTTCTAGATCCCACCACTTTTTCAATAATCTATTAACTCGGAAGTTGTGTTTGCCCTTTCTATCTTAGGAATCACATCTTACTTTTCCTTTAGTCATCCTTCACTTTTATCACAAACCACACTTGTCTTCGTGCTCTTCCTGGCCAATATTCAACCATTGGCTAAACACCTGTCATATCCACTCATCTCCAGCCGGGTCGTGGGCTCCAGGGAGATCTGTACTTAAGCTCTCATCTGAGCCTCTCATCTTTTAACCAAGGTGACTCCTCTCTTTCGTCATAGGATGATCACTCGCATGTATTTGGTGTCTGCTTTGCCCAGTAGATTCTTGTGGTCACTTGTCATTACTTTACTTGGTGACAAACCTTTAGCTTGTGTCGAGTCACCGCGCTATTAATCTTGTCTCATTCATTCAGGGCACCTGTGACTAAGAGACTCCATCTCTACAGTGATGGAGTCTAGTCTTGACTTTCACAAAAAGATTTTCCAAACCTGAAGCTTCCCTTGGCAATTTGCCCAAATTACACCAATGATCTATTTTGTGGGGAAAAAAAAGAAATATCAAGTCTTTTATTAGCTTTCACTCCATGAAAATCCAATAATGCTTTACTCCTACAATGCGGTAAACCAATTCCTTCATTCAGTCTCTACCATCCTGCTTTCTAACGTGCTTCACAAGACTTGTTTTCTATGCATCCTTTCCATACGCCCGAGCTAACTATTCTGGTTATAGAGCAACCTTTATTGTTGCAATTTCTCCATGGCTGCTTTGTAATTTAGATTTTCTTTTACTGTACAAAGTGCAAATCTTTACAAGGTTCCATGGTTTTGTAGTTTGTAAACCTATAAAATCCAGAAACCTATGAAAACTCTTCAAATCCCCATGTCTGAGAGGACTGATCAAAGAACAAATCTCAACTCAATAATGTGGTCGAACACCGACAACACCGCCCACTAGCAAGCAACCAATCTCTGGCTATGAAGGTTATTTCAAAAAAAAAAAAAAAAACACATCTTTTCACTAAATTCAAACAATTGTTATGCTGTTGTAAGTAAACCAGGACTACAGCAGAGCAGGAAAGTCCAATTGAAAATGTAAATGCAATAAAATGTCCCAACTTTTTGGAAAGCATTATATGAGATAATATACATGATTTACATTCAATCCTGTGCACACGGTGCTAATTGATCTCTGTTCTCTGTTTTTAAGTTTCTCTGATCAAATTTGTTGGCTCACTCAAAACGTACTTGGGTAGTTCATATTTTGCACCTGTGGGAACATTTTGAAGACAACATGAAAATAAGATATATATCAAATATCTATCACATACATAGAAAAACCAGCACATGATAAACTCTATCGGTATAAGAAACCTTTAGCATACTCTTAGCAAAAGGTGCCAGAACTATTACAAAACTATTGCAGAAATGTAACGAATCTGTACATCCTGGTTTTGCAAACAGAAAAATCACTGCTTTCTTAGAGATTTGATGTTGAGCACAAAAGTTTATGCAATAAGTAACTGAAGGATCAAATACCTCTTTCATCATAGCATATTGTCAAATCAGCATTTTGAACGATAACACCAGCACTGTCCACAATTGCTTGCGCAAGGGATAGTTCAGCATCGGCAGCAGCTCGAAGTGCATCCCAAATCTCTGGCATCCGAAAAATTGGAATAAATATCACAGATTTAGATGTAATAAATTACTTGAAAGCATATTTTAGACTTCTTTGTATAAATGTAAGGCAATCAGATATTTTTTTTGTCCTAGAAGATCCAAAACCTTTTCACCTTTACACATAAGAACTTTTAGCAAGACTAGACAGATGGCGAGACAGCATTATGAATATTTGATCTTCAGATGCGATAATTTCTCCTCTCTGTCCCATCTTTTATCAGCTACAAAAAAAGAAAAACACATCTACTAACCACTGAAGTGATAAATTAAACTTCATATGTGGTAACCTCTCCTGCACATCCCTTTCTTTTTAGAACAGGAAAAAAGAATTTTACTAACCACTGAAATGGTAAAAATGCTGATTCAGTTGGGCAGTTAATGATGCTATGATGAAGCCTTGGAATGTAACAGGCTAGGTTGACATGTGTTTGCTATTGTCACACGTACAGTATTGGTATGACTTGTGTATGATATAGAGACACAAGTCGGCAGTAGTTCCTGTCATTGTTGCCTGCAGTAATATATATGGGGTAACCTATGCAGATATTCAGGTCCAGTTACAACTTTTACTTGATCCTCAGGGCATTCTTGAAGCACCTATGACGACAATATAAGATCTACAATAGCAGAAATGGGGCAGGCTGGACTAAATAAAAATCCTAGGAATTGTTATATCATATTCTTCACTAACACTATACGTCATATTCATTATTCCAAAACGATTCTATCCCTCGCTTCCTTTTTTTACCATTGCCAGATATAATTTCTACTCTTTTTGTCTTTGGCAATTGAAGGTGGCCTAAATATAGACTGAATAATAGAAGCATATGTGGTAGGCCTTGCAAACAACATTAAGATTCTCAAGTTAAAGTAAAAATATTACGAGTAGAAATAGATCTCTCACAATTGCAATGGCAAACTATCATTAAAGAGAGTGGAAACCTAATTTACAATGCACATCTCCAGCAGTGCCAATGGCCAAACTGTCATCAAGGAGAGTGGAACCTTAAAATCACAAGGCGCATCTCCAGTCTGAGCATTTACACATTCTAAATTTCCAACAATTCCTTGTATATCCACAAAAAGGAGGCAGCTAATTGTAAATCTTTAAATGAACAGCCAGGAATAGTCTTTTGAAAATCTTCATGGATGCTTCAGCATAATGACACCCTTTCTCATTACAAGCCAAAACATAAAAGTTCATCTCAGCAGAGTAATGTTTTATTATAATTATGTGCTTGAAATACGCACACTGATTAGAGTCATGACAGACAATTTGTAGGTAACAACTGATGGGGGGCATCCAAATCAGACCCCTCTTCAGTTTGAATATTTTTCATAGCACAGCAATTCAGAAAGTTTGCGATTGTTTTCTTTATGTTCATCCCTAAGCTTTCAGTGACAGTTATGCATGAACACATATGAATCACAGTCCTATCAATGTAATATGGTGGCAATTTCTCAGGTTCTTCGCAATCCCCCACTCTGTAAGGTTTCCAATATTTTGGACCTGCACCTCTCCATGTAATTGCTCTTGAGAATTCTTACTTACTGTTATTCTGTATTTCAATGTCACTCTGGGATTTTATATATATATATATATATATAGTAACAAAAGAACAGAGATTTCCATATTCAACAAAAGATCATTTATTAATTTCTTCTCATTCATAAAGTAATTATTACTCAACCCAAGAGAGGTGTAGTATCCAGAGGTTTATGTTTATGAAAATTTCTAGTGAAGGGCTATAGGTGATATTACATTCCAAGGAAACACTACCTTTCCTTCCACCATAGTGAGGTGCAGTATCCCAAAATTCATCACGCATCTGCATAAGCTGAGACTTTGTAATAGGCTGAGGATGCTTCCAAGGTTTTGGCTTCCTGATTTTCTTCACGTTCCCTGTCATAATCACAAGTCTCTATTAATCAGCATAATTATATAAGGAATGATTGCCATTCTCCTTCACTGGCAACTGTTGCCTAACATTGAACCCTTAGTAATGGAATCAAGGAAGTGACAGAAAAGGGCATGTTATGACTTTATGCATAAGACATACCACGAAGTGTGCATGTGTGTAAAGAAAAGAAAGGGGGCATTCCTTAGAACTGCAGGTTAAATTTGAGTGTTCCAGTTTTATTATTTTACATGAAGCGGCAATGTAACAAAGCAGACAGCAAGGAAATGCAAATAAAATTCACTGCTCCTCTCCTTAATTGTCTATCCAGCCTCAGTAACTGAGTTTTCTAGACACCCTCACCTCCTCCAAAAAAAATAAAAAAAACACACTCGCACACGCACACAGAGAAGAGAATAGTCCAGAAACAACAAAATAAAACATAGAAAATATAAGCAAACTGAAGAGTACACAGGCACAACCAAATGCATGGACACATAAGATCCGTGTCTCCCAGACATGTGCACATGTGAAGAGATGTCAAGTACAAAAGCTTTATGGATTACAAACTTTAAAAGCCAGCATAGAAGATGCTTTTACATATGGGTTACATAAATATGGTAACCAAAGGAAGTTTGAAACTGATGCAGAAATTTACAGAAGTCCGTCGGTAATTGAAGATTTCAGTATTCCAGCAATGAAATGTGCCAACAGAACATACTTACCAAACATTCTTAATTAGATCTAAAAAAACAAGCACATTTTTAACCAAAAAAGGTAATTAAGTTGTTCCGTGCTAGCATAAATGGAAGCTAAGCTGGAATTGAATCAGCGATCACTTTCTGTAGATATACAACTACTACGTCTATATAGTAATACCATCATCTTAAATCTAAATCCCCGCGCGGAAAAGAAAACACACACCTATAACTGTAATTTGAAGCCAGTTAAAATGCCGCTTAAAACAATGATTAGACTCAAATCTCTCGATGATAACAGACTTAAAAAATACCCAACCACTCATCTACAGCCCTTTGAAATTGCACCAAGCTCTCAAACCGATAACAAATGACACTCATTTCTTCTATTCATTTGATTTTATCAATCACAAATCTATACAAAGAAAAAGAATGAAACCACAGCATCCAGTCAAACATGTAGTAGTTCTTGAATATGTTTCGAAATGAATGAAATCTTCAGCTTTTTATTCTGTTTTACGGTTAATAGATTTATCAGGAAATTGAATAATTCTCTCTTTATGTGCTTACCGATATCCAATACAGAACCATTTTAACCTAATTTAAATCCTAAAACTGTGAAATCTATCATTTAATCACTCACTAGAAATTAAAATCTCAGCATCACAAAAAAAAAATCATAAAGATTCTCAACAGATTGAGAAATCACGGCATGCATTGTAATAACAATACAGAAAACAGAAAGCTAACAATCTTATTATTTGCAAAACATAACGTCCAAAATCAGTTACGATTAGAGTATGCCCTTTTCTTTTCTTTTTCCCGGCAACAACAACAACAATAATATAAAAAACATCCAAAACAGACATTGGGTAATTACAATTATTTTCTTAAGGTTTCTCGGCAACCAAACAAACAAATAGAAAAGGAAGAAAGATCATTAGAGAGAGAAAGAGGTTACCGTCTGATTTAGCTTGTGAGGATCCCGCACATCCCATTCTGAATTTGCTGTAAACACTAAACACTCACCTCAAAAGAAAGAGAGAGAGAGAGAGAGAGCTCTCAGTGAAGCTTCATTGAAACGCAAGTCAAAACGAAGTTCCCTTTGGTCTCTGCTGGTTCCTAGAGAGAGAAAAAGAGTGGTTTATGTTTATATTTATTTATTTAGAGGGGGAGAGGGTTTG
This sequence comes from Populus nigra, assembly GCF_951802175.1. Lineage (NCBI taxonomy): Eukaryota > Viridiplantae > Streptophyta > Magnoliopsida > Malpighiales > Salicaceae > Populus > Populus nigra. The sequence goes on from NC_084860.1 coordinate 12,382,195, forward strand.
GTATTTTAGTTTCCAGTGAGAGTCGTAAGATGACGTTGATGATGGTATATAATTAATTATTCATGATGATGATCATCATTGCTTGATTATAAGATAATTTTAATGGAGAAGCAAGAGCGAGAAGCGGGTGAGGTCGGAGGGGGCTTTTCGTAATTTTGTGATTCATTACTGGGTGGGTTTCTGTGCACTTTTTAAATAAGAATAGGTAAAAAAGAAAAGGGGGAAAGAACTAAAGAATTATTTCTAAAAATAGATAAAGATATTCTTATTAAAACAAATAATATCATTCTTTTTATGTTTATCTCAATTGTTTTAAAAACAATCTTATAAAATAATCCATTATATTTAGAATCTATTTGTTTTTTTATTTTAAAATCACTTTAAATTAAATTTACTTCAAATTATACTTTATGTTTTTACGTTATTTTAATGTGTTAATGTTAAAAATAAATTTTAAAAGATAAAAAATATTATTTTAATTTATTTTTAAATAAAAAAATATTTTAAAAAATAATTATTACTATAATACCAAACGAGCTCTTACATTGAAACTAATATAAACTCCTCTCCGGTAGTATTAAGAAATAATAAAAATAAGCAACCCATTGTTTTATTGAAAAAGTAGGTACGTAACCCTGATGGGTAATTCAACTGGTCAAATTTTGGGTTTGTTTCTCAATGATCACGAATTCGAGCTTTCTTGGAGCCACTGAGAGCTTACACGATCGTTAACTTTAGAATTCGTAAGATTAGTCGAAATGCATGCTAGCTCAGATATTTGCATTAATCTAATAATAAAAAAGTAAGTACATCAACTCTCTTCAATTTTATGTTTTTTTTTTTTTGTGATTTGCTCTTTTAGCCAATCAATTACACGTGTGGGAAGATGGTTTGCCCTCCATTATTTATCCTCTCCAATTTTATATTTCATCACGATAGATTGATGTTGTGATATAAAAAAAAATCAGAGATAAAAATCAGCTTTTTATTATTTGTTGAAAATTGCAAATTGCACAATTCCTATGGTAGAGTCAGTCCTCCATGTCCTATCTCGGACAACACTCTAAACCAAAATATTCTAATATATGTGCGGTGTGGAAGCCACACTTTAATGTCAACCTGTCCTTATATCTTACAGACTATATGGTTAAAAAACAGAAAGATGTCAATTCCACTGATTGTCTCCTAACATCTAATCGAGTTATCTTTACATTAATTTATTATGTTTCAATTCGTCCAGATATAATATGTTAAGAACTTATTCTTAACAAGGAGTCGGTGAAATGAGAAAAGGAGATTGAGAGTTAGTGTGTGTTTGGTATTGCGGTAGCTGTTGTGGTTGTTATTTGAAAAAAATTGTTTTATAAAAAGTACTTTTAATTGAGGTTGGTTTGAAAAAATAGGTGTTTGGTTAAAACTGTGGTTGAAATTGAGGTTGAAATAGTTTAATATGTTTGGTTAAGAATACTTTTGAAATTAAGGTTATAAAATAATTTAAAAATATATATTAATATTGATGGTTTTACATTTAAATATTGTAGAATTAATTATTCCTATTACATCATGAAATAAATAATACTTTATATAAAATATTTTTTATTATTCTATTAAATAATTTATAATTCCATTACGTACAAAATTCATTCGATAAGAACTATAGTTTTTATACGTGTAATAAAATTAGATAAAATATTATCAGGTATAAAATTGATATTACAGTACGAGTAAATTTAATTCACTTTACACTAATTTTTTGAAAAAAAAAATATTGTTAACATCATAGTGCAAGTGAATTTAATTTAATCTAAACTAGTTTTTTAAAAAAAATATTAAAAAACTTAACACACTTAAAAAAAAAAAAAGTCCACGTGAACAGTGCAATTCACGAACAGTGCAGTGAATTGCTGCTAATTGCACTGTACAGTACAATGCAATTAGCATGCACAGTAAACACAAAGCAGCAAAATGCTGCTTCTTCTTTTCTGCGTCACAGACGCAAAAACATGTGGGGTCCATACACAGTAAACTGTGTATGGATTGTTACCAAACGGCTGCAAACTGCGTTTTAATTAAAGCGCAGCTGCAGCCGCGTAAACAAACGGACCCTTAGAAAAAATAAAAAAGAAGGAACTCTGTAAAAAATTTAAAAAAAGATAGAAAGAAAGCAAAAAAGAGAAAGAGTTGGCAGCAACAATTTATATCATAGTTTTGAACCCGGACCAGTCCGATGGGTCAACCCGGAACCCAACCGACCTGGGTCTGGAACTAGTCCGGATCTAAGTAAAAACCCGCTTGAGAGTTGGCTCGGTGAAACCCGGTCGACCCGGGTAAATCTGGCCTCTTTTTTTATATATATACATAGCCGTGAATGATGCAGAATTGCAGACAGAGAGAACCTAATTAAAGATAAGCAATTTCAATCCATAGCTCCTGTGCTCGTAATACGTCTCCACCCTAAACATGGCGTCCCCTCCATCAATGGGCTCTACCCTTATCGACAGCCTCTCGTAGTGATCCCAACTCGTTCCCTCCAATTCATCGAGTCTGGATAACCCCTGCCTCAACCCAGCGTATCATAGGTTATTTGATTGAGGAAAGGTTAAATGAATCAACTGAGTTTTATAGTTTGATGAGAAAAGAAGGTGTTGTGTCTGTTTCTTTCACATTTACTACTCTTTTTAAGGCTTGTGGTGCTAAAATGGATGTGGGTTTGGAGCGGCAAATTCATAAGCAAATTCATTGGCAGCAACAGTTTATATGCTATTGTTATAATCTTTTGAATGATTTTATAGGAACCATAACAACATAGTTCCAGCTTCATATTCCTCCTTGGAGCCAATTTTTCTATAAGACTACTGCTTTAAGAACACTTAATCTCCAATCACAAATTCTCTTTATACTCTCCATTTATCAGCCACTTGCTTTATTATATTTCTTGCCAAATCCAATTATTTCTACAAATCTCTTCTTTTTTCTATAATATTTTTGCCTTTTCAGCTATAGTAAAAGTATCTACTATCTAGCAATGTCATTTCAATTGTTAGAGGTGGATAGACATGTGTAGCTTAGAAAAGACTCGTTTTTATACTAGAATGATAACTGGAATTATAACATCAATATGCAAAAGCCAATTATGAGTACAATTATATAGGATTATTCATATACATACACCTTAAGTATATTTTCAGGCATTGATTCATCCTTTCTTTTTTTTCATTTTTTCTTTTGATAAACGTGGGTATTTGGGGCAGCTTATATGTATCTCAACTAATCCCCCAAGACCCTGAAGTTAATGACCAGGTAAGTCTTCAATGGTCTTGAGGTTTGTGGTACTCGAACTGATAACCTTTGGGGAGCAAACCTAGGGCCTGACTAGTTGAGCTACACCCCTCAGGGTTTTGATTCATCCTTTCTGATTGCTCATTGGATTGTGGATGATAAGTTGAACTCATAAGCAATTTGACTTCTAACAACTTGAATAATTCCTTCTACAATAAATTGGTAAACATCATGTCTTTTTTAGTCATAAAGGTCACTAGTGATCCATGGAACTTAAAAAAAATGATTCAAGAACATCTCAGCTACCATCTTTGTAGTGAAAGGATGTGATAAGCCAATGAATTGACTTTATTTGATAAATCTATCCAAAATCACCATTATAGTATCTTTACCTTTAAATATTAGAAGTCCTTCCACAAAATCCATTGTAATGTCTCTCCAAACTCCACTAAGTTTGGCAATGGTTGTAAGAGTTTAGGATATGCCACCCTCTTTATTTTTGCTTGGTTATAAATATCACTTCTTCACTAGCTGTTTCACCATTTTTTTCATCAAAGGCCAATAAACACACAGTTTTAAACCTCTTATAAGAGCTTTGAATTCTAGCATGGCCTCCTATACAAGAATCATGATTTATTGTAACTACTTTTTCCCTCAAATCACCTTATCTTCCAATCACAATTCTTCCTTTATACTTGAGTATTCTGTTTATAAAATATACTCAAATCATTTGTAAACACCAATTAATTTCATAGTAATGATCTCGTGCAGTTGAGAATTATATTTGTAGGAATCTATGATCTTCTTATACCATGTTGATACCAATATTAAAATGGCATTACAACTACCCTAGCCTTCTATAACTTCTTCATCAGCAATTCTCAATCCTTTATCGGTCATCCTCCTCCTTGACAAAACATCAACAATCATATTCTTATTTTCTCTTTTAATAAAGAACTTGATACCTCATCCCTAACGGTTTTGTCAAACCTTTCCCCTACATGGAATAATGAGTTTTTCTGATCTAACAAGTATTTCAAACTCTCATGATCAATTTTGATAACAAACCGATCACACTCCATATGATATCTGCACTTGTCCACTACCATTAAAATTACATTATATTCATTTTTATATATAAACAGTCTCAAATGCCTAGAACACAAAATTTTACTAAAGATAGCAAATGGTCTCCTTTCTTGACTAAGTATTGCTCCTATTCTTATAGCACAAACATCAGTTTCTAGTGTAAAATTCCTTTTAAAATCAAGCAATGCCAATACTAGTGCATCGCACAATCTTTTAAAATCCATTTATAAATTCTTATTCTAACTAAATTTTTTTTTTTTAGCAATTCAATCAAAGGCATATTTATAATTCCAAACCCTCTTATGAAGTTCCTATAATAGCTTGTCAACCCTATAAATCCCTTAAGCTTTTTAATTGTTTTAGGAATAGGCCAATTTCTCATTACTTCATCTTTAACTAGTAAAATATGCCATAAATATTCCACTTGTAATTCACATAACATACATTTAGATTATCTGGCAAACAAGTGGTGATCCTTTAATAATTCTAGTACTATCTTGAGGTGACTGACATTCAATTCAGATTTAGGGTTGTATATTAGAATATCATAAAAAAAAATACCAATACAAATTTTCTCAAAAAAGGTTCTAACATATTGTTCATTAATGCTTGAAATGTTGTATGTACATTTATTAGTCCAAATGACATCACTTTGAACTCATAATACCCATGGTGTGTTTTGAAGACAATCTTTTTAATGTCAATAATATACATCCTTACTTAATGATGACTTGATCTTGAGTCTAATTTTAATAAATACCATGATCAATGCAGCTTATCCATTAAGTCATTTGCCAATGGAATTAAAAACTTGGTTTTAATATTCAACTTATTCATTTGTATATAGTCTACACAAAACCTCAAGTTATTGTAATTCTTATTAACTAACAATACTAGAGAATAAAATGGGCGACTGCTGGGTTAAATTATCTCATTAAGAAGAATCTTCTTCACTAATCTTTTAATTTCCTCTTTATATATAAAAGAACTTTTATAAAGCCTTATATTCATTGGCTTAGCACTTGGAATCAAAGGAATTTTATGATCTTTACTAGAGGTAACTAAATTTTAGTTCTTCAAATATTGATTCAAATTCTGTCAACAAAGCCTTAATTACAGTATTCACTTCTTTCTACCTAGATTCCATTTTAGTTTTAATTGAGAAAAATTATGCTATAAAACCATATATCATCTTCTTCAAACTTTTCTAAACTTTGGATACTATGATTAACTACAAGTTAGCCTCTTCAATGATTCTTTTAAGCTTAATCATCATGTCACACATCTTTAACTTCAAGATTCTCAAATCTGCTAGAAATTCATGCTCTTGCATCAATCATTAAAATCTTGGACAAAATACACTACACCTCATTACGCTTTCATTAGTTATAGTTACTACCAACACAATAGTTTTCTCAATGGTATTTATAATCTCATTAACCACATATTTATCTGTAAAGTTGTGGGTTCTATTATTGTAAACAAAAATCATAAGGTTTTTATTTTAACAATTTTTTTATTCTCATTGTATTATAAGCACAACTATCAACAAATGTATTTAGAGATAAATCATACTCATCCTCTTAATGTTCATTAGCTATAATTTCATTACCATTTCTTTCTTTTACTTCTAAAAACTCATCGTCTTCTTCATTTACACCATTCACTATATTCAAGTTCTTCTTGTTACATTGGTAATTTGAAACAATTTTTTCCCTACATTTGTAACACAGACCTAACTTTCTTTTTTGTTCATATATAGTGTCATGCTTTCATTTACCTTCTATTATCATATCAGTTCTTACATTGTAAAGAGTGTTGAAAGAAAATTTACCTGATGGTTTCTCATTATTGAAAGAGTGAGATATTCTAAGTATCATTATGTTCCTTCTTGTCATAGCTTAGGTAGATTTTTTATGTCACATTGCTTGATCAAATGCTTGTATTAATGATGTAAGCTTTAATATCTTCGATGTTGATTTAATGTCATCTTTGAAGCCACTAATAAAGTTGGAGATATAATATGATTTTGGCAGTGAAGGGTTCAAGGTGCGTATTAAGGACTTGATCTCTTCAAACCTTTTAACATACCTTTATACCCCTTTATCATGCACCAACTTGTTAAACTCCTTCACCACATCCTTCTATTGCTAAATCTTATACAAATAGATTAAACAAATATCTTCCAATTAGTATGGTCATGATCTCCTATTTAGAATCCTTCAAACCACACTTATGTCTTATCCTTTAAGTAAAGTGAAGCTATTTCCACCCATTGATGAATTGGAGTGAAATACAACTTGAAAAACTTTCGACATTTTTTAATCATCCCGTGCCATAAAATATAGATAACTCTAATTTTGGTTAAACCAATTTGTATACAGCCTTATGGCCTTTATTAATACTCATAGTTTCATCTTGAACATGATTCTATTTTAGGCGAATCATTTATCTAGTGTTGGCTTGATTCCTTTCATCCTTCTCAGCTTCTTGTCATAACCTCTTGTTGTTAACTATGGAATCTTGCAATTCTTGATGAAGAGCTTGTATTCTTTCATCCAATTGGTCATCATACTCTTTCAAAACTCTAACTTTATTGTTTTTCATTATTTTTAAGCGATTTTTCCTTCAATAACTATGTTGGATTCAAGCCTTTAATACTAATTTTTAAGAACTTATTCTTAACAAAGAGTTGGTGTAGTAAGAATAGGAAACTAGGAGTTAGAAGAAATGAGAAGACAAAACTTTATAAAAAATTATAGAAAAGATATTTCATAAGACTTGATTTCCATTTACATCATATGCTTTAATTTATACAATCATTCCAACTAACTAAATGATCCTTCCAATTGTTCAATTACCTTTAGTCCCGTGTGTTTAACAGTAATATATGCTAACTAACTTCTACTAACAACTTTTCCCGCTATTCTTCTTCTTTGATTACTTTTTTTTTCTTATTCATGCCATTATTATATCACCCTTTCTGTAACATAATAATTGATAAGTTAAAAGCATTATTTTTTTCATACAAACAAAATTGGGCTTGATTATTATTTAGAAAAAAATTACTTCAAAGTCACACACTAATATTAAGTTTATTTATCATCTATTTAAAGATACTTAAGGTAGCTTACCTATCTTAAACATAGATTTAGGATGAATTGTATTTCTTAATATTTAGTTTTATTGGCTCAACTTTAATGTCCAATAAAAAATATACACTCTATTGATCATCCGATCAAACCGTATAAGACTATATACTTATTCTTTTGTTATATACTTGTTCATTTTCTTAATACTTTGAAATAATTAATTGCTCTTAAAGATTAATTTTACTAATAAATAGTTTAAATCATAAGTGAGATTATTAGAAATTATATTCTCCATGATATTATTAATTTTTTGAATTCTATGAAATACTGAAAAATGAACATTTCATGAATATACCAATAGATACATAGGATGTATTTTTATCCTAATAAAGAAGGATTTAAACTTGTATTGAAAAAAATGAACTCGAGAACAAATAACTATCCTTAAAAAATAAACAATTAATTTGTATTTTGAGATAGTTAATGCATATCATACTAAGAGTATGCTTGGAAATGTGATAGAAATTAAGATTTGTGCATAAAGCCAAAAAAAAAATGAAAAACTAGTTTTTGTGGATGAGGTTTGTACATAGTTAGTTGTACCTAACCTCAACCCCAACTTTTACCACATTTACAAACACATTTTTGTCTTGTTTGTTTTTATGATTGGAAAGAGCTTTTGTAATGTGTGTGTGTGTGTTTTTTTTTTCTTCAAATTATATTTTTTGTAATTTTAGATCGTTTTAATATACTAATATATAAAAAAAATTATTTTAATAAATTTCTAAAAAACAATCATTATCACATAATGACCTAACCAAGAAAGTTAAAGGCTGAAGAGAGACAACTTAACGGATTGACCATCTTAGAAACCCTAATTAAGAAGGTCGAAGGAGTAAATTAAGGACCTAGCCAATCCTTCATGTCGCAGCATGCACAGGGAGTGCAAATCATTTTCTCATGATTATAATTTCTACTTTTTACTATTTTCTTCTTTTTAATCTTAAAACTGACTACCAAATTGCAATTCAAATGTTTGTATAGAGCATTTATGGGCAAAAAGTTGCATCTAACCAACAATTCACTAATTATCTGCCTTTTCTAGCAAAAAAACAATTACTCCTAGTTTTTTAAAATCTTCTTCTTTGTTTTTCAAAGAGCAATTGCATAAAAAGACTAATATTGCAATGTTACAAGATCTTAAATATTAAAATCATGAAAGCTAGTTAAATAATCTGCTGCTCAGGTCTCTTAATATATCCAGTAATACAATATTAACAAGGATTTTTATTCACTTTCTTTTATTTTTAAATTGAAATAGCGTTACCAAATTTATGCATGTTTCAGTGGAAAGAAGGATACAGTGAAAGCATGGGAATAGCAATATCAAATGATAATCTCAAGGGATTGGTCATTAAAGGGTTTTTTTTTTCTTTCTCTTTTCTAAGTTCATATACAAGTCTAGCATTCATCAAAATATATGAAACCAGCATGATGTATACTTACATGAGATCATGTGTGGATATTAACTAGATAAGTGGTTTTCGTTAGGCCATAGGTTGGGGTAAAATTTTTTCAACGTAAGAAAAGGAAAAAAAAATCTGAGACTTAAGTCACTCAAGCATTCCTAAAAACAAAAAAAAAAAGAGATTAAAACTCAAGTCATTGACTTGATAGAGTTTAATGAGCTCGGCTAATTAACTTAATAATATGAATAAAAAAATGCAATAATAATAAATAAACTAACAAAAAAAATGATAATGATCAACTCATAAATTGAATGTTAATTTACCAATACCATGGAAAAATATCCTCCAAATACTCATTAAAGATCTCCATGATTTAATTGATAATGAAGCAAAAATTATATGAGAACATGATAATTCTATAGAAAGCAAAATAAAATAAAAAACCCAAAGCTAAATTTCTAGCAAATTAAAAGTTGAAGGACAAAATTGAAGAAAAAAATATAATTTAAAACATGTCAGAAAAACCTGACCTGAGCCCACCTAAGTTAGCATACCAAATTCATGACCTAACCATAATACTCTAGTAACCTCATTGAAAAAAATAATATGAAACTCAATTATCAAACAACTCAATAGTGAAGGGCGAAACAAAAAAAATAATTAAAAAAAAGCAACAAAAAGACCCGAGTCAACTTGGGTTAACCCATTAAACTTGTGACTTGAGATATATGATTGAGATAATCCCGTAGAAAGAAAAGTTAAAAAATAAAGCACGAAGACCAATTCTCAACCAATCAAATATTGAAGGATAACATTAAAAAAAATAAAAATGACCTAAAAATAACCAAAGACAACCCGAGCTAATCTTTGAAACTCGTGATCACATGAGCCCGAGACTAACCCTATTGAAGACAAATCCTACAAAACCATGTAGCAAAATTCCCAATTAATTAAATCCCGAGAGATGAAATTAAGTAAAAAATCAATCCAAAAATGATTCAAAACAAAACAAATAACAATCAAAAGGATGAGAATCAATTTGAAATAAAAATAAATTGAAATCAAATGTTGATGGATGAAGTTGAAAACAAAATTCAATTAAGAAAATCATAAAAAAATAGCAATCAAAAGAATGAGAACCAAATTTATTATAAAAATTAAATGAAACCAAATGACAAGGAAAGAAATTGAAAAAATCAATAAAAAATATTTAAAAAATAAATAGTAATAAAAAAAGTATGATCAAATTTGATAAAAAAATAAACAAATATCAGGACACCTTTAAATTTTAGCAGACCAGCACAAAACCCGAAGAAAAGAGAGAAAAGTGAGAGGAGAAGAAAAAAAAGTCTACTAGAACCCAATCATCGTGTTGTTGTGTACATATACTTAACTTCCAGGAAAATCACTTCGAGACATTTTCAATGCTACCATAAAAGGCAGTGTTTAGTCACCATATGACGCTTTACTTGCCATTCGAAGACAACAAAGGCTTCTCACATGTTGGTGTGCCCAACTATTTGTCTTGCTTGTGTATTCAATCTCTATAGTTGTTTTAATTTCAATTTTAGTCCCTCAAAATTTAATAGTTTTAAATAAGTCAATTTTTTTTCTTTTGCAAAACTGAGCACTAGAAATTTCTCTCGATATTGTAAAATTCTTATATCAAGATAATTAAAACAAATTACCATGTCTAACCCCAAATAAATTCAATATAAAAAAATCAAATTAGACAAAAAAAAAGTTGAAGAACCAAAAACACTTACATTGAACATGCAAATCAATCCTTAATGTTAACAAATAAAAGTGATTGAATATTTTTTCAAGCTTGGAATTCAGTAAAAACAAATCACTATGACGAATCCAATAGAAAGAGCATCCATAGAAATCAAATTAAAATAAAAACAAATGACAGCACCCTTTAATTTATTTCAATTATAATTTAGTTTCAATTAATAAAGAATATTTCTTACTGTTGCAAAAAAAATGAAATAAAATCATTAAAAAGAAAAAATGGTGGCGGGTAGTTCACCTTGGAAGAGCTTGACTTGCCGTGTCTTTTCAACGCGAAAACCTACCAGCGCATCACAGTTATCTATCATGGTACACGTGAAAAGTATCTGCCCACTGTGCCGCGTCTAGCTAGAGACGACCACCCCTGCAAAAGAGTTCTTGCCTGGCCTTCATCACATGCACACCGCTGAAATCTCTCTGGGACAAAGGTTCGATTCACATCAGCACCACCTCTTTCGATCTTGTTGTTTTATGCAACCGTCCGAACATCAATCCCAATATTTGCTATTATATAATGGTTCCACTGTCAGTTCAGCACGATTAGTTCATCTTTTATACTTTATAAAGTATTTTTATTGAAATTATTTGTTTTTTAAAATGTTTTTTTAAATACACTGAAATAATTTTTTTAATTTATTTTTAATATTAATATATTAAAACAATTTAAAAACATAAAATAATAATTTAAAGTAAAGAAAAAAATAAAAAAAATTAAAGTTAAAAATAATTAGGTTTTAAAAACATAGTTTGTTTTTATGTTTTAAAAGTGCTTTTAAAAAAATTATTTTTTTAAAATTATTTTTTATATTTTTAGATATGTTAATATATTAATATCAAAAATAAATTTTAAAAAACATCATTTCATGATATTATATTTTTAAACAAAAGGCCTTGATGAAGGCTGATGATCTTCAACACACGGACTATTTTATGTTGCAGCAGCCAGTTTGAGAAATATCCTGAGCTATTTTATGCATGTCTAACGTAAAAATACTTGCTTACAAGTTTTCATTTGAATTAGATTTTTAGCTCAATGACACGCATAAGGGTACAAAAATGTTGGAGCGAAAAAACAAGCAGAGCTGAGGCAGGGAGTACAAGGGTTGGCTACTGAGAGCACTAGACTATCAAAATCGGTACAAACTGTCAGATCCATACTTGCTTCTGTTATTGTAATGGTTGAATTTTGGATTATTGTAATCCACAGGATTCATCTCAGCAGGTTTTGGGTCAGCCCCCACAGCTCCAAAAACCACCTCTCCACTCTTATCTCGTTGGCGATGTCTTGATTTTTCTTTGTGGCTCTTTGACCTGCCATGAGAAGGAACCTCACCTGATCCATAGAATTCTGCATATTCTTGTTGTTTTGAAGACCGGTGTTTGCTCAATGGAGAAGGATCCTTAAAACTAGCAGACTTGATCTTCTGTGGCTTCATTTCTGAGTACTTATCACTTGTAGTTGGAGTATGGACCTGGCGATTTTCAGATACAGGAGCAGGAGTACTCTGCCTTTGAACTGATGGAGGCTCAACTTCATCGTCAGGCATAATTAGAGAATCTTTCAATGGGGTGAGGCCTTTTCTTGCTCCACCTGGTCTGTACCAAGAAGGAACAAAAGAGAGGAGTATACCAACCAATGCTTCAAGAGCAAGCTTAGACAGATCAATGAAAAGCTGTCCAAAAGATGGCCACTTGGGCTCCTCTTTCATGTTGTCCACGATAGGAATGGGTTTCTCCTTACTTGATTTCTCTTCATATTCACTCTCTGAAGATTGTTGCTGCATTACAACATTTGATTTAGCTAACAGGGCAAGAAGAATTGAAGAGGAAGAACACTATGAAGCAACTGAAAACACGTGAGGATGAAATAAGTACACATTCAAATTTTCCAGTTTAACCATTTCGAGGAAACCAGACAAATCATGAGAAATCCAAAAAAAGTAAGACTAATACCATTCTTGAGGAGGAAGAAGACCCAAACCCCAGCTGAAGCATGCACGTAGCATATCCAATCAGGACAGCACCAACGACCATAAGCACATCTTCCAAAAGATTCATGAAGTACTTCAGTCAGTAAGGGATAGTCCCAAATGGATTCAAAATCCAAGTGATGTAAAATGGTATTTAATTCCATTTATCTCACAAAGTCATATTACAACAAAACAAAATGCTTGCTGTAAAAAAATAAAAATAATCTGGGTTGGGAGAGGGAGAGATGCTTGGGGCCTTGGGCAATGAGCATGAGACTTGGAAATTTAACGTTAAAACCAAAATGCAATCATTTTCTTGGTTTCTGAACCAAATCATTCTTCACATTTCTATGATCATTAGCACATGCCTGGGAGATAACTTGTATCCAAAAAAGATTAAGTGACATTAATTGAAAAATAACCATGCATTGCACAATCTTTCTACAGGAGTTAATGACAACGGGATCATTGACTGTATAACTGGAAAGGTTAAACAGCATGAAGCAACTAAATCCTACATCAGAGTAGGTATTTTGGTTCCATAGCTCATTATCTTTTACTAGCTTCCTGTTTCCTAGGTGGTGTAGCACCAGGGAGTTGCAAATTATGTGAAAATTGAGCTTTTCTTGACACTAAAGCTAAAGATTCTATCATGCAAAGAAAAATTCAGAGTGCAGCAATGGCATAGACAATCAAAGAAAACATTCCAACACCTTGTTTTGTTAGCTAGTCTATTGCTTTCTATTGCTGTCTCCCTTGTGCACTCTATTGGTTGGATGTGTATAACTCTTCACTACAATAAACTAAACACATACCTTGCAGTCAACTACCATATTGAAAGCAGAGACTAGTCTTGTAAAGTTGAAATTCAAAACTTAAATTGTGTTCTATTAATAGTTCCAGGCTTGATTCAAATGGACTGTTCCAGATAAAGTTCAAGCAAGCTAATACTATAAACCAAAAACATGACTTGATCACTGCAACATCTTTAAAAAAGAAAAGGTGGTAACAAATGATATGCAATCAAACCTGTCATAGTAAATGAACTGGACTGATAATCACAATCCTCTTGGTTGAGAGAGATTTGCCGAAGCGCAGCATTTCCTCTATCAACAACTAACAAGGAACAGGTAGAGTGAACATACACCACATCAAAATCATTTGAGAATTTGGCACTTTCGCTGGGTCCATCTCTAAAACCTGCAACATTTGAATTCCCCCCAGCAATGGTTGTGACACCTGCAAATAATTTCCGAAGTTGATATCTTTATTCCACCATATACACTCAAATATTCAACTTTTGACAATCAAGATTTTTTAAATTTTAGTGCACTCAACTATGCCAATATAACAGTCACAGATTGTCAAAACTGATCACATGTCTGCAACTCTGTATGGAAGTATACCCCTTATGAGTAATTATGGCATTGAGTTGAGCTACCATAAGGCCTTTTCAACCCAAAACCATGAGTTAAAGTAAAGAACTCTTAGCTGTGACCAATAAAGGTAAGCAAGGAACAGATAGAAACCCTTATAACTTATAAATGCAGTATGATCGGTAGGAAAACCAAAGACATCCAAAACTATGGTTTGGGAGAAGCTACTTCTCAAAATTTGTTCATTCAGGCAATGCCATACACAACATATACGTAGTTGAATTGCATCATTTTTACATGCACCAAAAAAAGGAAGAACACTATTATTTACAACTTCGCATCTAGTGCAAACTCTTGATACCTGCATCTCCAATCTTTCTGATGGCATGATTCAAAGTATCAGCAACATATATGTTTCCTTTATCATCCATGGTTAGACCTCTGGGATGATTAAAACGAACTTCGTTTGGTTTTCCGTCAATATGTCCTGTATAACCCTGAAATGAGCCGGCCACCAGTCTTGCTCTACTATCTGCAAAAAATAAGAAGTAAAATTAGAAGTCAAAACCAAAAAATCCATCGAACTCTATAGCTCAAATCCAAGTCTTCATTTATTTATTGCATATAGAATTCCTGTTTTCTCACTCAGTGGAAAGCGGGCATCATATTGATCTCGCAGAGTTAGAATGTAGACTAAGTTGCTCTTAAAGGAGCACATGCACAAATAGGAATTCTTTAATCTCATTTTACTTTTTGAGAAAGCCAACAATTGCAGGCCCATTGATACATCTGTTCTATGTTTGTTTGCAGCAAAGTAGAATTATGCTTAATTGAATGAATTATCTGCTATTTTCCGGCCCCGGAATATTAAACTATAAAGAACAATAACTTCAATAATATGTTGGTTGTCTTGACAGATTTTCACAGAATTCAGACACTGCTTAAAATAAATAAACTAAAATAAAAGAAAGTAAAGCACCAAACATACATACATTGGGACAAAGGTGGAGTGATCTTAACAACGTTGCTATTAACTTCATCGACAGCATATAGTTCACCATCTTCAGATAAGCGGATTTTGTAAGGAACCACTCCCATTGCATTTCCTTTTACAACAGTCTCAACTAAGTATCCATCCTCAAATTGAAGAACATTCTCATCTGTAGCAAAACAACAAGCCGCAAAATTATCATAAAGCTTGATCATGAAATAACAAAAACACAAAAAAGAAAAACAAGTAATTCAAGTGAACCTGATTGGGGTGTTTTCAAGGACGCCACGGTGGTGGTCCATTTGAGAAGAGAAGACAAGTGCTTAACCAATGGCGCTAAGCACCCAAATACCGGAAATAAATTTAAAAACCACCAAATGAGTGAAGAATCAAAGAAAATAAGCAAACCCCATTAAATAAAACAGATCAAAAGTAGCCAAAAGAACAAGATAAAAAAAAAACCTGGAGGAGCAGCATGAGCTTGGAACTGAAATGTACAAACTAAAGAAAGAACTGCTAGAACTGAAGTACAGTAGGAATGGGATCTTCTCATAGTTCTCTCTCTCCAAACAAAGCCACCTCAAGATACACTCATATAGAAAGAGAGAGAGAGAGAGAGAGAGAGAGAGAGAGGTTAGTACTGCTGTTAGTAGTACTCTCACTGGTACTAAAGTTTACTGGTTAGATTATCAAGAAAAACGGAACTGACACTGTTTTTGGCAACACTCTGCGTTGTAGCTGTGACTTAGCTAGCTCACCGAGCAGTGAGTAGTAAAGGACCTTTACTTGCTTTTCTTTTCTTTTCTTTTTTCTGCCATTTCTCTTCGCATGTGCTTCGTTTTTTTTTATTTTCTTTTAGAGGCCATAAAAAGATAAATAGAAAGTGAAAGGAGGAGAAGGGCAAAGTAAAGAGATGGTTGAGACAAGGTTGTCAATTCCGTTCCGTTCCGCCCGGAATGGCCGAAACATTCCATACCAATTCAAAAAACGGAACAAAACGGAACAAATTTCATCTCATTTTAAATCTCGGTCCGTTCCGGATTTTTCGGCTAAATTCCGCCCGAAACGTTCCTGTTCCATTCCACATGTTCCGTTCCGCTCTTGAAAAGCCATTGAATCAAATTGAACCTTATTCAATTTAATTAATTAAACCACCCAATTATAAAAAGCTCTTTTTATTACTATTTTCTATAACAATGATATTAATAATAACATTGAAAATTATTATTACTATTTTCATTAACAATGATATTAATTTTTTAAAATTAGATTTATCACTAATATATATGGTATAAATTCATGTTGTTTTTTTCATGTTTATACTTTGTAGGAATTTGAGCAAAACAAGGGATGCTTTAGATTTCATTAGCCTTAATAACATTGACCTAACTTTATATTTAAAATATTTGTGTTAAAACATTTTACTTTCATAATATTTTGATATTTTGTTTAAGTTGAATTACTTTAAGTTAAAGATCTATTTAATCTTGACTATTTAGAAATATTTTAAATTTTGAAATTATATTTGTTTGGCATTGTGTTTGTATTGCATAATTTATAATTAATTTATCTTAAATTTGAATTATGTTTGTTGAATATATATATATATATATATATATATATATATATATATGAACAGTACAACCCCGAAACGGCACGCCGAAACACTCCGAAACTGAAACATTCCGTTCCAATTGAAAAAACGAAACACCTACCGAAACGGAATTGACAACCTTGGGTTGAGATGTTCTACGTTGGGCTCCACCATTAATGTAGTCTGACTGTAGATGGTTGCCATAGATACTCTTCATTGGTTATCCTATTTACCTTTGTGTTTTTTTTTTTTTGGTTCATCTTCTCCGAGAAAATATGCCATTAATGTAATAAAAACAATTAATATAATATAATAAGATTATTCATCGTATTAATATAGTATAAAGTCTCATTTTAGTCCTTGTAGTTTTCAAGATATTTATTTTAGTCTCTATATTTTATTGTTATTAACCAAATTGATCCTTACTTGAAATTTTGTCCTTGTAAGTTTATAAAAATTGCAATTTAATCTTTATGATGGTTTGCTTTTACAATTAGATCCTTGACATGATTAATAACCATTTAATGATTTATTTTATAGATTTTTTTCGTAATCCATTGTTACATTAAAATTTTGAAAATTACACAATAAATATATAAATGTAACGGACTATTATACCACATGACCTATAATGCCAAAATTAAAAGAATAGGAACTTATTTTGGAAAAAAAATGAATGAATGGATAATAATAATAATAATAATAATAATCTATCTATCAGAAATAAGGAAAATATACTTATGTAATGAACTCAAATCCCACCCTATTTATTTCCTTAAAAAAATTAATAAATATGAAACTAATTCAATTTTAAATCACATGATTAAATTTTTTTTTCAAATTCTTTTATAGCAAACCATGCGAGGTTTAACTTTCTGCAGATGCGATAATATTTTCTTCAATTTGAATGACAATATCTACAAAAAATTAATATATAATTTGAAAAATAACCTATAATATAATGAAAATGAATAAAAAAACATTATATATATTTTAAAAAAGATAGTTATGTTGATTGAGTTATCATTAAAAATACATAGAGAGAGATTAACAGTCAGCATGTCGAAAGGAAGGTTGTTCATAAAAATGCATGTGATTAGATGGCTAATACATATAAACGTCAAGGATGCAAACAAAAGATTACGCTGGAGATAAAAAGGCATTGAATGGACTGTGTTGGGTGAAAAAAGCTTCATTTTCCCCTCATTTTTAATTTTTATCCTTTTAATTTTAAATTTTTATAAACAATAAAACTGATTTTTTTAACAAAATTAAATATTAACTTAATATCAAAATGTTTTTTTGACACGTTAAGGAAACTTATCAACACAAATTATAAGCACAATCCCTAATTAAAGCAATATATAAGGGTCAAATTAAAAAAAAAGAGTTAAATAACCCAAGTAAAAAAAATTAAGGCAAAAAAACAAAAACTATTACAATTTACAATGTTTTAACTCTCCTATGCTATTATGCAAGTGTAGTTAAAAATACTAAATAATTTAGTTTTTTTTTTTTGTTAATAAAACCTAGACCGATGTAATGCTAAGTCAAATAACATTATTTTAAGATTTTAAAAAATAAACAAATAAAAGAAGTCAAATTATATGTGTTGCCTCTTTTTTTTTTTCAAAATAATCATCCACCTTTTTGGACTAGGAAATGCTTTTTAGAAAAGTCAAATATGTGTATCTGACTTTTTTTAAAAAATTAATTGAAATAAATTAATTAAAAATATGTTTTGGATGCTTAGTCTTCAATTTTAATTGAAATTAACTAAAAATATTTTTAAGATATTATTTAATAAAATATTTCTCTATTTTTATTAAACAAGATTTTTTTTTTAAAAAAATCTTCACTTCTATGTTTTTTCCTGCATTTCTAAAACAATTGAGCACGCTAATTAAACAAATAAAATTTATGAGCACATATGCTATATTTTTACCAGATAAACCAGGTCAGTCAAACATGCCGTCTCCCCATAAGTTATATCCACGTAACTTAACACGTGTCATTCATTTATTCGCGTGTCCTCGTGGCCTCTACGCCACGTGATCACTCTCTATCAAAACCCTAACGTTAAAACCAAAAAAACCACCTTTCACCTTTCGCAACTCGCCTTCTTCTCTCTACCCGCATAGTTTCCGTTTCTCTACGGTACGGTTAGTCTCTCCGATCTCATGATCTACTCTTATAATTTTTTTTTCGATCCGATCTTATTGAGTCCGTGTGATATAATTTGATTTGAAACACGTTTGTTATTTTCATTTCTTAAGAGATCTGAACATGAAATTTTATCTTGCTTTCCCGGCATCCAAACAGAGAGCTACCAAATTATTTGATGGATGCATGCATATACAGATCTGTTGGTTTGGGCTGTTTGAGATTGAATTGGATCTTCATTTTAAGCTTGATTTTTGAAATCTTTATTCCTTTTAGTAAATATTGTTTTTATTTTTAATGTTGATTATGTGATATTTATCATCCTGATTTAATTAATTAATTGGCTAATTAAATCTATCTGTTGCTGTTATGTGGTTATAGGCTGAATAGCTAGGGGGAAAAAAGAAAGAAAGATGGGAGGTGGATTTAGGGTGCTTCATCTTGTCAGACCATTTCTGTCATTTCTTCCTGAAGTTCAGAGTGCTGACAGAAAAATTCCGTTTCGTGAGAAGGTCATATACACCGTGATTGCTCTTTTTATTTTCTTGGTGTGCAGTCAACTCCCATTGTATGGTATTCATTCGACAACCGGTGCGGATCCTTTCTACTGGATGCGTGTTATTCTTGCATCCAACCGTGGTACTGTCATGGAGCTTGGTATCACTCCAATTGTGACATCTGGGCTAGTAATGCAACTGCTTGCTGGCTCAAAGATCATTGAAGTGGACAACAACGTCCGTGAAGATCGTGCACTGTTGTAAGTATCTTTGTGTGACTAAATTCATGTGGATTGCTATTAAAGTAGAAGTTGCTCTGCATTCCATGTACATTCTGTGATAGGGGCCTTGTAGAGTGTCTTCTTCTATGTGTTATCTTAATATGCATATCTCCACCCTCATGGCATTGCTGGTGTTTCGTTGCTTATTACCAGTGGGTTCCCCATCCCAGATTATGGTAATGGTTTTTCTGTGAACAATGAACTAGGAACAAACTACAAGATGTCTAAAATTCACTTAGAGATATCAACTACTTGATATTATATTTTAAAATGTATAAATTATGGTAGTTTTTTAATTTTTGTTGGCCGATGTTTTGCAGTTAATTGAACTGCATTTACACTCAATTTCTAAGATGATCATGTTCAATTCATATGAATACTTGTGCTACTTGGGGCTCTCCCATGTTAACAAACACTAAGGGGTTTTATCTTTTATGTTATGTGGAAAATGTAACTTGCTTGTGCTCTTTACATTGTCATGATGAGTGCTTTCTTTTCCCAGAAACGGTGCGCAGAAGTTGCTAGGTATCCTGATAGCTGTTGGTGAAGCGGTGGCATATGTGCTCTCAGGGATGTATGGCAGTGTTGGCCAACTTGGGGTAGGAAATGCCATTCTTATCATTATTCAGCTTTGTTTTGCTGGGATCATTGTGATATGTTTGGACGAGCTTCTTCAGAAAGGATATGGTTTAGGCTCTGGAATTTCCCTTTTCATAGCAACCAATATCTGGTGAGTTCCATTCTTTAGTTTATGGATCCACTTTTGAAATTTCCTTCTCTATGTTGATTATTGTGAGATTGGAGTGCTTTGGGGAGTTTATCTTTAACATCTCTACCAAAATTTGGATACTTAAAAGAGTCATTCATTTTCAGTGAAAACATTATCTGGAAAGCATTTAGTCCAACCACCATCAATAGTGGGCGTGGTGCTGAATTTGAAGGAGCTGTCATTGCTTTATTCCATCTGCTGATAACCCGAACAGACAAAGTTCGTGCTCTCCGAGAGGCATTTTACAGGCAGAATCTTCCAAATGTGACAAATCTTCTCGCTACAGTCTTGATCTTTCTCATTGTCATCTACTTCCAAGGGTTCCGTGTGGTTTTACCTGTGAGGTCAAAGAATGCTCGTGGGCAGCAGGGTTCATATCCAATCAAGCTGTTCTACACCTCTAACATGCCCATTATTTTGCAGTCTGCTCTTGTATCGAACCTGTACTTCATCTCCCAGGTACTGAGGGTTATATGGTTTTATGTTCTGCTTGAAATTTTGTTTTCTAGTTCTTCTGTTAACTTGCTTGTTTACAGTTGTTGTACAGGAGGTACAGTGGAAACTTCCTTGTGAATCTTTTGGGCAAATGGAAGGAATCTGAATATTCAGGTGGTCAGTTTGTCCCTGTCGGCGGCCTTGCGTATTATATCACTGCACCCTCAAGGTGATTAAGATTGTTTTTTTTATTCCATATTTGTTTGTCTTATTATTTTTTTATATCTGCACTTATATTGGTTCATGAATAATTTTTCTGCCCTGTAATTGCTTCCCAACCCTTTGCTGTTGGCAATGCTATCACTAGCTAACTAGTCCTTACTAATCTTTTGCAGCTTAGCTGATATGGCGGCAAATCCTTTCCATGCACTTTTCTATTTTGTGTTTATGTTGTCAGCATGTGCTCTGTTCTCAAAAACTTGGATTGAAGTATCTGGATCATCTGCTAGAGATGTAGCCAAGCAGCTCAAGGTATGTGGACATTTTTATTTCATATGTTCTATGGTGAACATGACTTTCACTATGCTTCTAGCACAGCACATATTTTTGGCTTTTGTGGTGCACAATCTTTCAGTTTTATCCTTTATTCAGGCTGTGCATTCTTATCGTTAGGTTTTTAGTCCATTGTTTGGGACAAGTCTCTTGAAGTCTTTGTGAATTTGGCTGTCCTCTTTGGGTAGTCAAGGGAGTGGATCTTGTGAAATTGAGAGCAGTATATGCTTTTCCTGGCTTGATTTGTCTACTTCAACATGGTAACTCTGGATAAAAGTTTTTGCCTGTCTCTCTGCATTTTTCTTTATCTGAAACGAGCTAGGAATTGTGATGGCTATCTGCAGGTATTTTCAAATAATACAAATTCTTTCCAGTATCAACCACTGTAGGGTGTAGCCAGCTTGCTTGAAAATTGAACTTGGGATGATTGCTGGGCATTCCTTGTTTGTTTGGACGATGCCTTTTATTGCTAGCTGTGATTAGTGATGTTGCATCTTTTAAATATATTGACAGGATTAAGGTTTTGTTTTTTCTCTAGTTGCCCATTAGCTCCTGCGCTCAAGCACTACCTGAATCTCATCATGTTTTTGTTTTCTCGTAAATTAAGAAAGTTCAATTTACAGGGAGTCACGGGTATTCAGTTGATCTAGATAATCTGCTGGTTTTATCAGATCCACATGTTCATTAACATAGCTTGGTTATGCAGGAACAACAAATGGTTATGCCTGGGCATCGCGAGTCCAACTTACAGAAAGAGTTGAACCGTTACATACCCACTGCTGCAGCTTTTGGAGGCATTTGCATTGGTGCACTGACAGTGTTGGCAGATTTCATGGGAGCTATCGGCTCAGGAACAGGAATACTACTCGCAGTTACAATAATTTATCAGTACTTTGAGACCTTTGAGAAGGAAAAGGCCAGCGAACTTGGCTTCTTTGGTTTCTAAATTAAGTGATGGATGGCGGAAGCAACGAGCTCCCCTGCAGTTTTGGTGCGCGCGGAGAATGTATATAAGGTCCTTTTGACACCAAAAGTTTAAGTTAGAAGATATCAGGGTAGTTGGTTCAGAGTTAAAGAGTACTGACATGCATCACCTTGAAACTGAATTTTTGTTCTTTTTTCCCACTCTCCCCCTTTACTGAGTCTCTCACGTAACCGTGGATACCTCCTGGTCCTGTGAATCTTGGGATTTTTTTTACCAGTTAAAACTTGCCATTGACCATTGAAAGTAATGTTCAGGGATTTCTGGACTTGATGAAAGCTTCATCAACGTTCATTTATGCTTGACACTATCACAGTTTTTGTTTTTTTGTTTTTCAAAAAAAATTTTATTTGAAAATAATATTTTTTATTTTTAAAATTTAATTTGATATCAATATATGTATGTATAAAATTTAATTTAAAATTAAAAAAATAATATTTTTTTACAAACAAATGGCTTAGTAAAACTCTAGTTGTGGTTCATTGGTACATGTGGATATGTTTTTTATAACTACCACGTATATGACCTGTTAGACATTACATCTCCATTAATGTTGTGCCTGCAATTTAGCCATCGGTTTAATGCTTGGCATTTCTTTTAGCAATGCTCTGGAGAAGCTGGCACTGATATCTGGTAAATGTTGTTGTTGCCAAGGGGCTTTTAGGCTCCAAGGTATCCTTAGTTAAAGCTTTTGAACTTGTTTGAGAAGGAAACTATGTTTTTTATAAAACTTGAATTTTTTTATATTCCTAAATTGTTTTGATTTATTATGTCAAAAATAGTTATTAAAAAATAATAATAAAAATATTATGTCAAGTATAAAATACTTTTAAAAAATAACCACTCTCATTCTACAAAACATTTAAAAAATAACTGAGATAATGATAAATGGATCGTGGGGGGGTGGGTTAAATCAGAAATAATTGACTTGTGTTTGAATAACAAAAAGGATGAAAATCCTTTATGACGATAGGGTCTGCAGTCTGCTCCTCTGCTTATAACCTAACTGGGCTTTCTTCAGTGTCATTTAAAACCCGAAGGCATGGAAAAGAGCACCGGCATCCTAAGCACGGCGGGCATATCACCGGAGGTATATGAACTATAAACATCCAGTTGAACTCTGGTGGATGCTTTTTTTTTTTTTTGCCCAAATGACTTTGAGGGTAATGAAGCAGGCAAATACTACTGCTGCGATAAAGTTAGCTGCAGATATATGAATCTAAGAACATTTCAAGTAGACCAGACGCCATTTACAGTTGTCTACTATTTGGTCCAATTATTGAATATTAGGCACGCATCCTTACTAACAAATTTCCTAAATCCATAGGATTCCATGCTTTTGATGGGACATTCG
The DNA here is from genome assembly GCF_951802175.1 of Populus nigra. Taxonomy (NCBI): domain Eukaryota; kingdom Viridiplantae; phylum Streptophyta; class Magnoliopsida; order Malpighiales; family Salicaceae; genus Populus; species Populus nigra. The sequence continues at coordinate 12,405,882 of NC_084860.1, forward strand.
TGCGTCCAGAGCTGCAATCATAAGCTGGCAATTCATTCACTGTATCTTCAGCTAAAGTTTGTCTTATCAAATCAAGCTCTTTTTTATGCGCATGCGGTGACTGGAAACGGCCATGATGCCCCGAAAAGATGGCACAAATTTGGAAATTAGCACATAAATTAAAAACAGTTAGGTAATTAACATGTACGACAAAATATTTTAGGGAAATAACACAAGGTTGACAATGTCTCGAAGTGATTTAGAACTATAATATTTACTAAATATTATTATTTATAAGTGCATCGATATAACATTTAATAAATATTGTGTTTTTGAAACGTTGTATAATTAAATTATGTTATGTTTAACTTAATTTGTTGGATAAATTCTAAAAATAAAAAGAAAAATCTTAAAAAAAATAAAAACCTCAGCAAGATTTTTAATTGATCTGTGTAGTGCTGTTAAAAATAAAAAATCTAACTTTTCATGTTAGTATATTCTCTGGTAATAATACCACCATTATTGCTGGCTACCTATTGCCCAACACTTGGTCTTTACACCATGATGAAGCTTTCGTTGTGCATGATGTTTCAAAAATCTCTCAAAGAGGCATTATTAAGGAACTGTTCTTCATCGAAATTATTACAAAACTGCTATTCATAAATGATATTTATCAAAATAAAAAATAAAAAATCAAAGCATTGCTAAGTAACTTAAACTTTAGGGTTAGATTAAAAATATAGGATTTTTAATTAATATTTTTTTGGCTAGACTATCAACCCTTTTATATATAACCTAACTTTTACACTTTCATCCATCATGGATATGTTTGGCCTACTATTAAAGTTCAATAGGCTTCATATTTTTCTAATATTCTTCCACTTAGCCCATATTACACCACCTAAAAAATAACAGTATCTTTATAGAGTTTAAAATATCTAATAAGTGAAAACACTAACATTTAAATTAAGAATATAACATATAAATTATAGCAGTCACACTGTATAATCAAGTAGTTCTTTTCACGTATTACAATATATTGCATCCTAAAAAAATAAAACTTAATGAGCAAATAAACTTTATAAATAAACTTCCAATAACTCATTTGGGTCTAACTTTATATATCCCTATAGATATAGAAAACAATACTTTATGTACACAAAACATCATTTTAGTCTCTAAAAATAACATAAAAATGTCTAGACATCAACTAAAAAAGAATAAAGTCAAACATCAATTGAGTTAGTTAGACCTATCTAATGCACATGATCTCTATATTGTTTTGCTAAAAATACTATAGTCATGGGATCCACAATCATTAGCCCAGTGCTAATATGCTTAATGAACACTTTATGTTCCTTTACTTTCTATCTCACAATGAGATATTTTATGTCGATATGCTTGTTTTGACTTTCACTCTTATTATTCTTAGAGAATAAAACTACAGTTGAATTATCATAATATATCATTATTGGTTTTGATATGAAATTGATAAATTTAAGACCAGAAATAAAATTTCTTAGTCATATCACATGTGTCATTGCTTCATAGCATGCAATGAATTTTTTTTCCATGGTAGATAAAACAACAATAGTTTGCTTAGTACTTCTTCAAGATACAACTCTTTTAGTAAGAAGAAAAATGTATCATAAATTAAACTTTTCTATGTCTACACAACCAACAAAATTCAAGTCTGAATAACCAATATCCTCAAGGTGATCAGTATGTCTGAAAGTCAACTTCTAATTCTTAGTTCTTCGTAGGTATTTAATGACTTTTTTAACAACTTTTCAATGGTCTATTCCTAGATTACTTTAGAACCTTACTAACATTCCTATTGTAAATGTCAAGTCAGGTCTTGAACATACTTATGCATCATCAAACTGCCAGCTATAGATGCATATGAAATGTTACTCGTTTGCTTTTTTTTTCAATGTATTTTATGGGCATTGATTTTAATTGAATCTACCTCATTTGATAATGGATGCTATTGAAAGAGCATAATTTGACATCCTGAATCTTTTCAAAACCTTTTTAATATAGGCTTTTTGAGACAGTTCTAATGTTCCTTAAGATCTGTTTCTGTGAATCTTTATGCGAATGACATATAAGGTTTCACCCAAATCCTTAATATCAAAGTTTTGAGAAAGAAATTTCTTTGTTTCATATAGCAAACCCAAGTCATTACTTGTGAGCAGAGTACCTTCTACATATAGGACAAGAAAGACATATTTGCTCCTACTAACCTTAAGGTATATACATTGATCAACAATGTTATCAATAAAATCAAATGATACTATAACATTGTAAAATTTAATATACCACTTTTAGGAGGCTTGTTTTAATAAGTGACTATTTATGTCATCACAAAAACCTTCAGGATGATTCATATATACCTCATTATCCAAATTTTCATTTTGAAATGTTGTTTTTACATCCATTTAATGTAGCTCTAAATCAAAATAAATTATTAATATCATTATTATTCTAAATAAGTCCTTAGAAATTGGAGATAAGATTTGATGGTAGTCTATGCCTTTCTTTTGAGTATAACTCTTAGTTATAAGTTTAGCTTCATATTGTTTGATATTACCAAAAGCATCTCTTTTGGTTTTATAAACCTTTTTACAGCCAACAAATTTAGATCATTTTGGTAATCCAATGAGATACCAAACTTCATTTTTAGACATAGACTCTATTTTTTCCTTCATGACATTATACAATGTAGTAGAGTTTTCTCAATTCACAGCTTGTGAAAATGAATTTGGGTCATTTTTAGGTCCAACATCAAAGTTATACTCTTAAAGGTATATAATATAATCATTAGAAATTATTGGTCTTCTTGTTCTTAAAGTTCTTTTTAATTCAATCTCCTCATATGTGTTTACTTCGTCAAGAACTAGTTGCTCTTGAACTGGTTGCCTTTGAATTGGTTATTATTCAAAATTATCTAAATGATTTTCTTGGACAATAATTATCTTTTATTTTCATGCAACTGAGTTAAAACCTATCCTAAAATTCTATCATTTGAGGAAAATCACTCCCACTGAAATTGAGATCCTCAAGAAATTTAGCATTTCTTGCCTCTATTATTCTTGTAGTATGAGAAGGATAATAAAACCTATATCCTTTAGAGTTTACTACATAACCAATAAAATAACCATTGGTTGTTCTTGGATCTAATTTCTTTAGTTGAGGACTATAAATCCTTACCTTAATAAGACAACCGCATACATGTGTATGATTTAAATTGAGCTTCCATCCATTTCATAATTCAAATGGTGTCTTAGACACAACTTTGAATGGAACCCTATTTAAAATATACATAGTTGTTTTTAGTGTTTCACTCCACAACGATAATGGTATATCAAAATTACTAATTATGCTCCTTACTATGTTTATAAGTGTATGGTTCCTTCTTTTAGCTACAATATTTTGTTATGGTGTACCAAATATTATAGATTGTGAAATAACACTGTTTTCTTTAAGGAACTTTATAAATAGACTTGACATTTATAATGTTTCTGTGTACCTACCTTAATACTCAACACTTTTATTTGACATTACAATCTTTATGGTTTTTTCCTTTTATTTCTCTACCTCAACTTTATAGGTAGTAAAAAAATTAAGTGCTTCAGTCTTTTTAAATAAGAGATAAAGATATATAAATTTAAAATGGTAATCAATGAATGAGATAAAATATCTCTGGCCATTCAAGTATGATGTATTAAATGACCTATAAATATCAATATGTATGATTTCTAAAACTTCTAAGTCTCTTGTGGCACTTTTAGTGGTCTTATTAGTTTACTTACCCTTTATGCAATCTACATAAGTACCAAAATTAGTAAAATCAAGAGTGTTTAAAACTCCATCATTCACTAATCTTTTAATTCTTTCAATGGTGACTTAATCTCTTATGCTATAATATAGAAGAATTCTCATCAATTATACTCCTTTTAAAACTAGAATCAACATGCATTGATAAATAATTGAACTACAAAAATAAGGTTTAGATCAATTCTTTATAAACCATCAATTAATATTTCACCACCAATATAAACTATATTTTTTAAAATACTAAAATGTTTCCATCAAATAAAAATCCATGACTAATATTATAGAGTCTAAAAACTGAAATAAATATTCTAGAAAATAACAAAACATAAAAGACATTTTTCAAATCTAAAATAACTCCAGATTTTAAAACTAATCTAAAAGTCCCCACAACTTCAATTTTAGAGCGCATTCAATTTCTTGAATAAATGCCTCTTTCATTTCTTTTCGGTTTCCTTAGAATTAGAAAGCTATGTATGACATTAACAATATGGATTGTAAAACTAGAATAAATCCACCATTTATTACTAGGAGCCTTAATGAAAAAAGATTCATGACATACTAAATAGACGACTTTACTTTTTTTTTATAAGCTATTTTTTATACTTAGAGCAATCTTTCTTAACATGTCCCCATTTCTTGTAGAAGAAACATTTATTATTGTTGCCATATTGCTTGATTGACATATTTCTATGTTTCTTCACTTTAAGGGCCATTTTACTTTTCTTGACATTTCCATTAGCTTGAGAAACCAAATGAGTACTTTCAGGTTTTTTAAGTTTCAATCTCTCTTCTTCTTGAATATACATGGTTAATAATTCATTAATTGACTATCCCTTATATGTGCTATAAGGAATCTTAGACTATATTTTGTAGGGAGAGAGTTCAAAATAAAATGAGCCAGGAATTACTTAGAAATATCAACCTCTAAGGACTTCAATTAAGCAACAATGTCCCTCATTTCTATAATGTGCTCACCCACACCTTTAAAATAGTCAAATGACATAACTAAAAGCCTTTTCATTAAGGTGTTGAACAATGCCTTATCAAAATGAACAAATTATTCCTTTACAGCCTTCATGAAATCTCTTGCCTTAGAGCATTAAAGGATAAAACCCCTATACTATTGCTTTATACGAGACTTTATAAGCATTAAATTTAAGCAATTAGATCGCTCCCACTACTTATAATCAGTCTTTTACTAACCATTGCTTGATTCCATAGGGATAGGTGGTTCATTCATATATAAGACCAAATCTAAATTCACACAACCCAATGCAAAGTGGATACTTTCCTTCCAATCAGTAAAATTATCACCATAATATATGAATACTAGATGTATCAATAAAAATAGTAGAAAAAGCTGCAATAACCAAGAAAACACTTTATTGCTATGAAGAATATACTTTATCTAAATTAACTACTACCAAGTTAGTAGTAAATTCTAACATTCTTATGGGTAGAGGTTGCTTCATGCATAAAACTTACTAATTATTTAATAACAAGACTAATAGATAAAAATACCAATAATAAAATTTATTCACACCTAACCTAGAATAAAATCCATCTTTAATGTCTATTTATTATCTTATTCCAATTAAATCATAAAAATAACAATTTTCTTATAGGGCCAAGTCATTACTTTTATAAAATAATTGCAATTAAGCTATGCACCTTATGAACATATTAATTTAATAAACCTTAATACAATAATCAAAATAACTTAAGATGCTATAACTACTCCTAAATTAATTAACATCATAACTTTATCATAACGTGCTTCATTATCAACTAAAAGCTTTAAGTTGATATACCTTAATAATCATGTGAACCGTATCATGATTTTTCTTTAGTAATTTTATAAAAATAAAATATATTAATAAATCCCAAAATATTTATTCATCCTTTATGAAAAATTGCAATATCCAATTCATACATGCTTCTACTAACTATATTACTTTAGTATAGTAACATGACACTAAAAACTTCAGATTTATACATAACAATACACTTTATCAAACAATAATAACAATTACTTTGGTTGCTTGATTTTTTATTTACAATTTACCTTTTTTTATGCTTATATATTTAGCTTTGCTGTGAGATTTTTTATTTTTACGTTGATGTATATTTTTGTGTTTTCTATTTAATTTTATTAGGTCTATTAATTGGTCTTATTTTGGTTTTTTTTCCCTTGATGTGGTTGCTTTCGAGTTTGTGGTATAGGGGGAGAATTTGTGAAGGTATATTGTGATGCATGAAGGTGTTAGGGTAGGGGTTAGCTCATTTTAGATTCTACCTTTTGTTATAATAGTTATCATATACCTTGATAGATATTGAACTATGTTTTTTTTTTCTTCATCTTTTTAGTTTTTGGGTGTTTAGGATGTATTTCTGGTTAGTTATTTGATATAGTTAGGCTTGCAATAACGAATGATTTTGAGTAGTCAATATGGGTCTGCCATAACTAGTTGAGGATCTGCCATAGGTAAATTACATGGATGGCTTAACGGATATATTTATAGACCAGTGAAATATGTTTAGGTCCAAAAATTATATTTATAACGAATGATTTTGAGTAGTCCATATGTCGCACCATACTAGAATATGGTTTAAAAGGGCCATAATTTTTTATTTGAATGTTAGATCACACTTAAATTATTACAGGAGTCTCTGAAGGCTATTCTCCATAGAGTTATATAGAATCACTAGTTCGACTGTCAGATCTTTAGATTTTAAAAATCTTGCCCTAAGCCTCTGATTTTGGTAGTTTTTATGATTTTTCTTGTTATTTTTGGATTTCACGCTTCTTTTCCTTGTAATTTCATGTATTTATTTTGTTTTCTAGTTGAGGTAAGGTTTCTGGTCTATTTAAAACTTTATAAACCTCCTGAAGAATCATTTATTCGATGGAAAATGAATTATTTATTCGAAGAAAAATAAAACATGCGAAGTTAGAGTTCATATTTGCAGTCCCTTTAACTCATTAAAATTCTTGTATCTTTTCTTTATTTGTTGTTGTCTTTAACTTCTACTACACCATTATTCATGTAGCTTTTTTAGTTGTCCTGGGCTTGATTTCTATTGTATTTGGTTCTTTCTGGCAATGTTAAATGTTGTGGCAATATCCTTTTCATGCAAATAGGTCCCCTTCTCGTTTCGTGCTGATGATTACAACTTTGTTATTTCATTCTTTATATGGTTGCTTAGCGTTTATGTCCATTGTCTATTTACGTTGAACATTTTTATTGTTATTGTGGTTGGTTTGCATTAATCTTTTGTGTGTTATTGCAATTGTTGTTTAAGATTTACTAACATTTAGTTATGTGCCTTTCATTTTTCATTCCTTTCTTTTCAATATTTTTTTTATTTATACACCTATGATTGGCCTTTTTTCATTAGCTGCAGATTAACTCTCTAATTAATGTCGATTTGTTGTGTACTTCACATGTTTTTTTTATATATATAGTATGGATTTTCAGAATAAGTTTTCCTTTGCTATTTTTTCTACGATAGTAAGAAATATTTTTTTTTTTGGTTTCGACACCTTTGAAACCATGTTAGGCCTATGTTGATGACCTGATCAAAATATGATAAAAAAGAGTTAAAGATTAGAAACATGCTTTGCCATGAAGGGATGGTGGAGAGCCCCCAAGAACAAAAAGAAAAAGAATGTTAGCATCATTCGAGATAGAGGTAATTGCCTTTATACTATTAAATAGCTAGATGTTGTCTTTCCTTTACTATGAAAGTTCCCTAATTGATTGAGGTCATCTGGTTCTAGAATTTTTTGTTATGCTTTGTGTTGTGTTGTTTACTCTATGTTAATCAATGTGTTGGAATCTTTAGGTTTGAACAACATGTTGCAAAAACTAGTTTGGTTTGAGATGAAAGAAGTTGTGTAAAATGTTTTGAAACTAACATTGTGAAATGACCTAGAATAGTTTTCGTATACGTAGATGGTCCTTGCAAATGTTACAGTATCAATTTAAACCTATATTCTTCAGGTTTGTTTTCCTTCAAGTTTTCCAGCGTTGATTTGATCTCAATTTTTTTTTGTCTACATTGTCTCCTTTTGATTTAATATGTTAGTTCTGATTTTGCTATCTACCATTTAGGTGTGACAAGTTCCTTTGCCCGTATTTCACCATTTGTCAAATCATTTCTTCTAATCATAAAGAATATAAAAATATTGCTAACATGTTTTTTTACAAAAAAAAAATTCAATCATGAACTCAAAATCTGATATATATTGGACAACATATTTTTAAAATATTGAGATAGTGTGTGTTTATATATATATTGAGACAATGATATATTAGATCAACTTGTGCTAACTCTGGTTAACCTAAAAATCCATGACTAGAGTCATTAGATTGTGATAAATTCATAAAAAGAAAAGTCAAACAAATTAGAAAGTTCAATTCCAATCAAGCAAATGTTGAAAAGAAAAAAGTAAAAAAAAATAATCTAAAAAAACGAATAGAGTAAATCTAGGTAAACATATCAAATCAACAACCCAAATCATGAGAACGAGATTACTCAATAGAAATAATAATAATAATAATAAGGCTAGCTTTTAATCTAAAAGGATGCAATTGAAAGATGAAACCAATATTTTTAAAAAGAGAAAAAACCAAGTCAACTCATCGAACCTACAACATAAGTCATGAGATTAGCATAACTACATGAAAAGCAAACTGAAAAAAAAAGAAGCTTGTTTTTAAGTTAAAGAGAAAAACAATTCTCAGCATAATATATAAAATATAATTTTATTCGTGTATTTTATCTTAAAAAATTCTTTGATTTTATTTAAATTAAGTTATAAAAAAGGAATGTCTGCATGGCTAAGCCGACACGTGCCTGCCCATTTTTTTTTTTGCTTGGATGGGTCGTCCACCCATCCAACTTTTCTTTCGTTTAAACTATTAGGTGACATGTCATTTATACTAGCATACAACACATTGTCTCTGGTTTGATCGTTAGCCACCTTATGCAGCCAAAAACTTGAACCAACGACATTCTTGCCCAAAAAACATATTTGAATCAATTTGTTTACCCAAAAACACATAATAAAAATCCAAGAAACCTATATAAACCCACATATGGGCTCAAATTAACAACAAATCAGTTTACAAACAAAGAATAACCTGAATCCAATTGAACCCAAATCTACCATCTCAATTAAGATAAAGGTCAAATGATAGATCATTCGAACTCCTGTCATTGAAAAAACATGTTGACATCAAAATCGATTATTTTTGTAGTTGGAATCAATGTCAACCAACATTTTCTTTCTCCTTGATCGGAATCCTGCAACACACTCTCTCTTCTCTCAAGCTTAGGGACTAAAAAATAAGAAAAATAAAGCTTTTAACAAAAAATTAAATTTCAAAAACTAAGAGGAGTGAAAATGTTTTTGTTAAAAAATATAAGGACTCAAATCAGCTTTTCACACTAGTTCTTAAAAAGCCATATATTTTCTTAACTTTTTTCACTTTGGTCCCTTTTGTTTAAATCTCATCATTCCATAAAATTTTAAAACATTTGACCACCAATGTCACAATTGAAGGATGAAATCACATAAATAATAATAATAATAATAATCAAAATGAAAAAACAAATTTCACTACTCCAATCTACAATTAAATATGAAAGGAGCATAGTAAACATCACTATGGTGAAATAGCTACCACCTCTTAGTGTTTTTGTGTTAATTATCTCTTTTTATTTTCTTTGTTCTTTGTGCTCCATTGCATTTTGAATATTTATGAACACAAACATCTTTGTGTGTTATCCTTAAGGATATCAAATTCAATTTCTTTCTTACATTATACACTTTTTTTTCCATGACGATATCAATTTTAGCCTTTTGTTTTGGTGTTCTTGGTAACCAATACTAGCATAATTGATTTGTTGCAGAACAAAAGCTTTACAAAGTGGTTTGATTTTTGACGAGACTCTTGAGTACATATTGGAATTATAAAAAACTCAAAAAAGATGTTTGTTATTATGACTGAACTGATCCAACTGTTTTTTCTTATCCAAAATATAAGAGCTTTGTTTTTTAACTATGTTTTTTTTTTGCTAGAACTATATAGGTAAAATGATGGTTTTTTTAAAAAATGTGAAAATGTTAACGTCCCTGGAAACAAACTATTTTTGTCTTATAAATGTGTATGAAGTAGCTGTATTAGCTGATTCCATGCCCAAAGCATATCTAAACCTGCTAACAAGCGTAAGTTCATGTAAAATAAACTATAATTTTTTTTTTTGAATTTTCTTAACGTGAAATAAAAAGTTTTGGATTTTAAAAAAATATATCAATTAAGAATTTTTTAAGATTAATTTTTTATTTATTTATATTTTATTTAAATCATGTTAATTATTGTGATGGACATCTTGAAAAACTATATATAAAAAGGTTATATATAAAAAAAAAGAATCGTTACCTAATTATATGGTAATTAGAAAACCCTAGTTAGTCTTCATAAATTCTAAATAAAAAGTTGATTTTCTAATTGGAAAGATAGCAATCATTTATACATTTTACTTCAAGTAAGCTACTTTGCGTTTTTTATTTTTTAATGATAAAGATACTTATTATACTTACATACTAAGTGCTAGCCTAAGCTAGTATATATATGTTTGTTGTAAGAAATTTCTAATAAGAAAGATAACAATCATTTCTTTTATTTTTTAAATTATTTTTAATTTTTGTTAACATGAATATGACAAGTAAAATGGTCAGAATTATGAATGGCCACAAATTGACCTAATTGCATTGAAAATACATGTTTTAGAATTTATTGTCATTTTTTTTAAATACATTCAAAAACAGAGGTAAAAAACAAGTTATAGCATTTATGTTAAAGAATTTTTATTGGAAAATAATTTTCAATAAAATTTTAACTCTAAAACCCCACTTTAAATTTGATATCAAGTGTTCCAATCAACCATTATCTTAAAACATATTTCTAACATTATCACCTTCACTTTTATGTGTATTGTAGCTAAGACCTCACCATTTAATATTTATGATTAATCACTCAATATTATTTCTTTTTAAGTTTGTTTAATTAATAATATATTTTTATATTTCTAAAATTAAGGTTGTATAATAATTTTTACTTCGTATTCTTTTGTTAGATAAATAGTTTTTTATAAACAATAAATATTAAACATAAAACAGTTTTTTAGTTTCTAAAAATAAAAAAACAAAAACAAAAAATGAAAACATAATCTTAATTTTTATATAACAAAAAACTGAAGTTGCAAGTTCCTTAAAGTCATCTTATATGATCTAACCTAGCATGCATGCCTATATATATATATATATATATATATATATAGACATTTTTTTTGATTTTTTGAGCTTTTGTGACTTTGAAGTAGAATATTTTGGTAATAGATGCAAGTTATAGATGACCATTTTATAAATAAAAGTAAAACAAGGGAGGGAGGGAGGGGGGGCTTAGTTCTTCACATAAATAATTTATAGATAGTTGAGGCGTCTTAATCTTACACACACACACACAAGTCTTTGCTATGACTAATCTTAACAAGCAAGTTATATTGTAAGTCTGGAAATGCCTTTCGTGTCTCGTAAATCCTCCGAGTCACAACAACGACAGCTCTCTTGTCATTCGTTGCATTGGTCTAGATCTAATTAGCGTCAGCGCTTTCACTTCTCATTTTCAGTTTTACTCTTCGGCTTTGCTGTTACTTCATCATAGCAGTTGGAGCATAAATCAGAGCAAACGATCCATCCTCTAGCCTTTTCACCTCTCAAAAAAAAAAAAAACAAAAAAAAACAATTTCTCTCGTTTAGTTTCTGATCTGATACATGCATGCTTCTTTATTGTGAAATTTAACACGTTGTAATTTGTAGGTAAGATGAGTGTTATCCTTGCCATGTATTTTACTTTTGAAAACCATTTGTTGTAAACAAGAATGTTTAGGTTTTCTTTCCATGGCTTTAAATTATCACCACTTGGACCAAATTTAATTTGTTTTTTTTATAACTAAATTACATAAATAAAAGCACCTGTTAAAAGAATTTAAGTTGTGTGGAGAAAATACTTTAACTCCAATCATGTGCTCCCTCTCACATTTCAATATGGATTGGAGTAATTGGAGTAGTGAATTTTTTTTTTTGATATCTTAACTTTTTCCTTTGATTGAATCATTTCATGGCTAAATTGATGGCCAATTGCTTCTAAATTGTTAACAAAGAACAATATTAAAAGATAGAGGATCAAAGTGAAAAAAAACAAGGAAAATAGATGGTTGTTTCAAAATTGGTGCAAAAAATAAAGCTTGGTCCTTATACATTCCAAATGATCAACTTTCAGTCCTTTTTGTTTTCAAAAAAATTATTTTAGTCAAAAACATCATTTTCTACTCCCTAGTTTAAGAGAAAAGAGAGAACATCGCTAAATTTAACGGTATAGAGAGAAAATATTGGTTGACGTTGATTTTGACCATGAAAATTTTTGATATCAATGGGTTTCATTCGACAATAGAAGTTTCATTGAGGTATTTATTGGTCTTACCATCACCCGAGAGGGTAGATTTGAGCTTAATTTTTTTTTTATTTGAGTTTATTTTTATTTTTCACTACTAAAAAATGGATAAATAGCAACGAAAATACTAAAAGAAAATATTTTGTTGGTACTTTCTAACATAAATAATGATAAAAAATTTGTTGATAATTTCTAATGGAAATTACCACATAATTGTTTTCGTTGGTAATTTCCAAAAGAATAGAGAAAAAAAAATTTTCATTGGCAATTCTATCAAAAATATTACACGTTAGTATTTTCCAAAAGAAATGAGACAAACATTCCATAAGAAAAATAAAATAAAATAAAACTCGATAGCTATGCTCCCTCCTCATTTCTTCTACTTCTACTTGCCTAAAAAAAATAGTAGCCCCATCCCCCATTTCCTCACAAATCCAGCCACCATCCTCATAAGTCTAATTAACCACCCCAAACTGCTAGCAAATTTATCAATAGTATCAGCAGCCATCTCTTGGTTCAATTTCTTATGAGGTTTTGCTACACAAAGTACACAAATCTATCCATTTTTTTTGTAACCCATTTATATTTTATGATAATTTATTGAATTATTTTGTACTATTTGTAGTTTGGTTGTTGTATATTTAAGTGTTTTATGACTTTTTTCATACAGAATTTTGTTGTATAAATGTGTGATTTATATGTTGGGGTCTTTTTAGGATTGCGAGGAAATTGATTTCATTTGTCATTTTATGATATTGAGTTTGATTTTATAATTTAGGTATGTTATAATTGAAAAACTAATGGGTTATTTTATGAGTACGAAATATATTTTGTTAATTTTATTGTTAAGTTGAAAATTTATGGAAATCTACAGAAATTGATATTTTTATGAAATTGATAATAATTAAAATGTATTAATTTAGGTTGAATAAGTTTGAATCAAACAAATGATGGATAATTAGTTGGTTACTGATTATTTGTTGTTAATTTTATTATTTAGTTTACATTTGACACAAAATTGAATTTGTGTAAAAATATTAATTTGTTATTGAATTGTGAATTCATTTTTTAAAAAAAATTAAATTTTTGAATTGATAGTTACATTATTAAAAAAAAATATCTTCATCAAGATTATTCAGGTGAAAGTTCACGTAACATCCATTTAAATGAAAAATCAAATATAGATGCAACTAGGTTTTTTGAGCTTTAGAAAGATTCTCATGAACCATTATGGAATAAATATACAACTCACTATAAATTGTCAGACATTGCATAAATGTTTACTATCAAGTTAGATTATGATTTAAATGAGGCCAGTTACAATAGGATCCTGGAATAGGTGAAAAACATGTTGAAGGGAATAACTAAAAGATAACTTTTATGTTACAAAATCCATGATAAAATCTTTTGGCTTAGTATAAACCAATTAGTTATAGAGGAATGGTGATTTGAAAATTTCATCGAGTGTAAAACCTATCAGCATGCTTAGTATAAACCAATTAGTTATAGAGGAATGACATTTACATATAAGAAATTAAGATACTTTTCAATCATTCCTAGGGTATAAAAATTATTTATGTCTCCAAAGACTGTTAAACATATGTGAATGACATCATTCACATGATGAGGTAGATGGAGCATGATTCATCCTTCTAACGGTGAAGCTTTAAAGTAGTTTAATAGGCAATTTCCTTAATTTTTAATGGAACCATGAAATATATATCTTGCCTTGTGTGTAAATGGGTTTAATTCGTTTATATTCTTTGTTGCACTCTATTCTTATTGGTAAGTCATTCTAATAGCTTATAACTAGCCCTTAGGGATCTGTTGAAGTCAGAATTCATGTTATTATCTATGATCATACCTGGTCCTTACAATCCAGGTAGGAATATAGAAGTTTGTCTTCAATCGTTATTGATGAGTTGAATCAGTTATGGTCAGTCGGGGCTTTGACTTATGGTGTCTTAAGAAAATAGAATCTTTAAATAAAGACAACTTTAATATGGGTTATAAATGACTTTCTTGTGTATGAGATAGTTTTGGGTTGGAGTACACATGGAAAATTAACTTATTCATATTTCATGGATAATAATAAGGCATTTACCTTAATAAATGGTGATAAACTTCTTTATTTTTTTTTCATTGGAGGTTCTTGCCAAGTCATCATCAATTCAAAAACAATAAAAAGACTTTTTGAAAGGTACAACTAGAAAAGATGTTGCATTGTCGGGTGAAAAAGAGTACGATGAATTCTCTCAATACTAGGGCATTGCATTTAGTTTTTATTTTGGTAAGTAAAAATGATTTGGTTTTGGTGACCCATAACTAGGTAAAGTAGAGTATTTTTTAAGAGCTTTTTTATTGGAAAAACTAATGTCATCCTTCATAATTTAGTTGTCATACATATCAAGAAGAATGTGTTTAATAACATTTTTAACACGATCATGGATGTTAAAGGGAAAATAAAGAACAATATGAAAGCCAATATGGATTTATTTTTGTATCATGACTGTGAGAATATGAAGTTGAAGTTGGTTAATGATGAGATTCGTGTTGCAAAACCCAAAGCCACATTTGCATTAGACAAATGCATATTTGTTTTTATATTTATGAATGGCTTAAGAGTATGTGATTTCTTGAATATATATATATATATATATATATATATATATATATATATATATATATATATATATTCAAACATAGCTAGGTTGGTGAATGTAAGGAAATGCAAATTGTATGGAATAAAGAGTCATGACTGTCATGTGTCTATGCAAATACTCATTCCAATTGCTTATAGGAATTTATTGCAAAAAAAAATATAGGATGCACTCATGAAGATTAGTAACTTTTTTAGAGATATTTGTTTGATGAAGTTGCATATTCAACACATGAAGTAACTTAAAAAATATTATTGATATAATTTGCAAATTTGAAATGATCTTTCCTCCCTCTTTCTTCGATTCACTTAAGCATCGACCTGTTCATTTAATGTATGAGGTAAAAGTTAGAGGTTTTGTATATTATAGATAAATATATCCATTCGAGAGGTTATATTTTACATTCATCTTTAGTAATTATCCTTTGTTTTTTCTTAATATGTGGTTATTCATCTCCAATTACTTATATTATTGATATAATTTGCAAATTTGAAATGATCTTTCCTCCCTCTTTCTTCGATTCACTTAAGCATCGACCTGTTCATTTAATGTATGAGGTAAAAGTTAGAGGTTTTGTATATTATAGATAAATATATCCATTCAAGAGGTTATATTTTACATTCATCTTTAGTAATTATCCTTTTTTTTTCTTAATATTTAGTTATTCATCTCCAATTACTTACAATTAGTTATTTAACTTTAAGAAAAATATTAAAAACAAAGTGCAAGTTAAAATTTTGATATGCGAAGCTTATATTGTTGAAGAGATTTAAATATTTATCTCATAATATTCTGAGTGTCACTTGAGAACAAGAATCAAACTCATTCCAAAAAATAATGATGTTGGTAAACTGCCTTCAAGTGAGAATTTGTTAATGTTTTGCAATCCTGAATGACCATTATCAAAGAATGCAGTGAGGATTAAATATTTGACAGACATCAAATTTAAACAAGTATATAATTATGTGCTACTTAAATGTGATGAATTGAAACCTTTTATTTAGTAAGTAAATTGCACGATTATATATTTTTTAAATAACTTTCTCTTATAAAATAAATTCAATTAACTTCATTGTAGGCAGTATTTTTAATTATTGTTATCTCAAAATCCAAATGTTAGGGAATCTCAAATTTACCAATTACAAGAGCAATAATTTGCCTTATGGTTTAAAACACTCGTAAGTATTTACTAATTTGTAAATCCTAAGTTTGTATATAGTTATGTTTTTTCTTTGATGGTAACTTTAGTCAATTGTCCAACATAGAAGTCAATGCTAGTAGATTGAAATTTCTATCTTTGGGTCTTAAAAGAAAGATCAAATGTTATAATAATATGGTGAAGTCATAAAAACCTATAATGGTGGGGGTTTGTGCATATAGTCAACATTAATAAGTTTGAAGTTAATTATTATAGCAAGTTACAAGAGGTTATTGAATTGTGATATTATAGATTAAAAGATATAATATTTTTAGTCAAATGTTATTTATATAATACTGATAGAGAAATTAGAATAGATCCTCACCATGGTTTGGTTGTATTAATTAAAAGAGGTTGACTTTGCAACATTAATGATATTTTTGTTTTTACAAAACAATGCCAACAAGTATATTATACATATTCATTTAGAAAGGATCATAATAGGGTTGATTATTTATCTATTATGAAAGCCAAATTTAAGAGTCGTGTCTAATTTGAAGTTGTTAAAGATAGCGATAATAAAGTAATTTACAGTGATTAATTTTTAACCATATAATGATATCAAATGGAGGTGTTGGTGTAGAAGGCATGACAGTTTCACATTGGTTATGAAAATCTAGCGAAGGTGGAATTGGAATTCAAATCAAGAGGTTGGTTGGCTATAGAAGATGATGGTATTGGTAAACCAGTAAGCTCTAGAGATAGTGTAGGGAGCTGATTTTTACGAGATTGTATTTGAGTTTGATCGGGAGATGGTTTCACACTAGGATGTGTAGAATTGGACTCTATAGATAAAACATTAGGCAATAAAGTATTGGATACAACTGAATCAAATAAGGTGTAGAAGTTACCAGCAAATAAAGTACTACCTAGAGCTTAGGAGAATGGATCATTATCCCTTGCTGAAATGTTTTCATAAAAAAAAAAACATGACATGAAATATACACTTTTTAATTTTAAAGTCTAGGCAACAGTAACTCTTTTAGTTATTCGAATAACCAAGAAAAATACATTGTTTGCTTTTAAAGGCTAACTTATATGGCTAATATGGTATAAGAAAAGAATAGCAAAAGCAACCAAAATTTTATAATGCAGAATAATCTGGAGGTTTAACATGTGGTATTTTAAAAGTACAATAATTTTAAAGAACTTCGGTTAGTAATCTATTAATGAGGTATATTGTCGTAAGAAAGGCATCTACCTAGTAACATTGTTTAAGATGGGATAAAGTTAATCTAGTTCTTGAATATGATGATGTTTACGTTCAAAAATATTTTTTATTGTGAAGTATGGGGACAAGTTAAACAATAATATATCCAAGATTTTGAAAGATATTCATTAAGTTTTTTTGATAAAAAATTTCCCCTCTATTATCAGTCTGAAATTGTTTAATGGAGCATGAAAACATATTTTCAGCATGAGATTTAAACTTTAGAAATGTAGGAAAGACATTTGATATATTATGTAATAGATACAACTTTAAAAATCATGAGAAATCATCAACAAATAGAATATAATATCGATAACCACTAACATAAATGAAAGGTGAAATCCATATGTCAGAGTGTGTTAAAATCAAAAGATTTGTAGACTATCTAGTGGAATTACTAAGAGGTAATTTTTTACTTTTGCCAATAGGATAATAGAAATAAAAAAAGGGTTTATTTTCATCTAATAATGCAGAAGTGGAATGTGAACATGGAAGACACTAAAAAACAACTTAAGAAGGGTGCCCAAACTGACTATGCCACTACACATTAGATGTTTTTACACCAATAGTTGTTGCAAGACCATTTAATATATGAGAAAGACTAGGTACATCCTGAAGCAATATTTGATATGCCCTTAAAGTAGTATTCAATTTGTTTGATTCCACTTCATAATAAAAATCAAAATCAGTTAATGTAAAGTACCAACTGTTATCTAAATAAAATTTATTGTTAGAGATTAAGTTTGTAGAAGCATGAGGATAATAAAGAATATTGGATAGATGAAAGTTAGATTGGTAGATTTATAAAGATGTAGATCTAGTACTTTTAATAAGCAAACTTATATCATTCCCCCACAGTGATAGTTTCTCCTCTATTAAAAGACAATGAATGAGTGAGATTTTAAGCATATGATGTAATATGGGCATTGGCACCACAATCTATATACCACATCCGATGTTCAAACCATGTATTAGATTCAGCCACCATTGCTGCAAAAATTATTGGTAAATGATGACCCTGATAAGAAAAGTCAAATTTATGATAGCGGTCTATGGCATTATAACCTACTCTATCAGAAATTTTATAGACAAGTCGAGTGTCAATGGAGTGTTGAAATGAAGTTGGTTGCATAGATGTAAAATTAGTTGAAAAGCTATGAATGGGCATATATTTTGGAGAATGAGTAAATGATTGAGCAATAGTAGGAACTAGATTTATTTTCTTGTGTCTAAAGAAAGAATTTTTATAAGCAGAAAATGCAAAAGTGGTATTAGAGACTATTGTACTATGCTAACTATCAAGGAAAGATTCATGACTTAATAATTTAACATTAAAATATTCAATAGTAAAGTCTTTATCCTTAGAAGCAAAATCATAAAATTTAATAAAAGGATTAAACTCCTGATTAGACCACTATGAAAACTAGATATTAAATCTTGATCATCAATAGGTTTCCCTACAACAGCTAGTTGATCAACAATGGTTTGCACTTTCTAAATAAGTAGAAGTATGATACATTTGAGTAATGGATTGCAATTGATGCTTCATGTGAGCAATGTGAGAATAAGACTAGTTGGAAAACATGTTTTAAGAGTAATCCATATTTGTTTAGAAGTGTTTAAACCATACATAGAAGCCACAAGATTTGGATTGATAGATAATAAGATAATTCCCAACAAAGCTTGATATTTCTTATTCTAGTTTGTATAAGAAGAATTGAGAGAATTATCAAGGTTAAATCTCTTTGGAATTGATTCAAATCCTTCCACGAATCTTAAGAGATCATTGCTATTAAGGAATGAAAAAAAGAGTGATTGCCATCCTAGGTAATTTGGCCATTAAATTTAAAAGATGTCGGTATGGAGGAATGATTCATAGAGTGATACGAAAGATTGAGTGGATGAGGCTGACAACATCATTAAACGAATATCAAGATGAAATGATGTTGAAGTGTGTCTAAAAAAAATTTATAGTGTTAGCTTTGAGAAGCTCTCATACCATGAAAGAGTAAAAGAAGAAAAAGGTTTTACCAACATAACTAATTCTATTGAAATTATCATAATAAATAGACAATGTAATAAGATAATAGGATTACAAGGAGTGAAAAACTTGAAAGATAGCATAATGGATTTACACAATTGAAAATGGATTTACACAATTAAAACTAATATATTGTTCAGTATTTATAGAAGAATAAATAGTTTGTTTTGTAATGAAGTGCAAGTCAAGAAATAGAAACACTACTATAACAGAGTTTCAAAATTTATAGCGCCTCATGTTAGAAAAATTATGAAAGAAAATAATTAAATTAAAAAAGTTTTAAAATTAAAAAGAATATTAAAAACAAAAACTCAAAGAAAAATTGCTTGAAATTAAATAATGAAACTAATATTATTCACGTATATTTCGGTCAAACCTTTACACTTTTTTATGGTTCTCTTAATTATATAATATCTCAACGAATTATTGTAATTTATTCATTTTAGAAAGCCATTTTATTTGATTTTAAAACATTTGACAATTTGTTATTATTTATTTTTCTTAAAATAAAAACAAGTTTTTTTGTTTTAAAATGTTTAAGAATAAAAATAGAAAACAAAAATGATATAAAAGTACAGTTAAGCATATAACATCCTGTTGATTCACTCTATCAATTGTTAGTTTAATATGTTTTATAGTCAATTGGTTGATTACACGTGACATTATTATATTCATGTAAATACATATTTATTATTAATAAAGGCTTAATTTATCTTTAATATTTATATAATATTATATTAATAAATCTAATATTTGATTTATGAATCTAGAGTAAAGATAAAGTTCAAGGGACAAAAATGCTTTGAAAAGGAAATTATAAAGTTATTATAATTATGAGATTCTTATTATATCAAAGCATTGTTCTTAAAAAACAATGTTTATGGTCGATGCTCTCTTTAATACTAGATATTTATTGGAGTTGTAGAGACGAATACATATTATATTCTTTCTTTTATGAAAGGAAGCAGCTATTCTCATAAGTTGAGGTATAAAGGATACCTATAACTAATATGTAGGTGTTTTTCATAAGAAATGTACACTAAACTGACCCGCATGAGAATTTTATATGGAAAGATCATCCATATCTATGAAAAGGCTCGTGTGACGGTTTATATTATGTTCTTTCTTTTATGAAAGGAAGCAGCTATTCTCATAAGTTGAGGTATAAAGGATACCTATAACTAATATGTAGGTGTTTTTCATAAGAAATGTACACTAAACTGACCCGCATGAGAATTTCATATGGAAAGATCATCCATATCTATGAAAAGGCTCGTGTGACGGTTGCGTAAGTGATCTTTAGATTTGAGATCACTAAGTTATGTTATATAAAGAATGTTATGTTGTAATCCTATTATATGCTATCTTAATCGAGGTAATGAAAGGGTATACAATGGACATAAAATGAACTATATGGAGGTACTTGAGTGATCAAGAGAGGATTTATCACCCTAGATGAATTAGAGAAAATGTTTCATCTATTCTCAAATAGTATTGACTGAGAAACCCTAGACCAAGATGGAATGAGATTTGAAAAGAGTTTCAAATCTTATCCAAATGATTAATGACTATTATGTAGATAATAAACATGATTTAACATGTCAGACATACTCCATGATTTATTAAATAGGAACATTATTGATGAAAGGATAATAATTACACTGAGGAACCGGTTATTAAAAAGTTAAGTCAAACCACTAATGACTTATCTAATATTTAGGGGATTATGACACATTGCTAAACTATGCACTGATCTTCAAATATAAACTAATCAATTGTTGAATTGATAATAAATCAAATTGTTTAATTTATTTAATTATGTTTAATTATAATTATAATTTATATTTGAGCCAACATATTAGGAACTTAATGGGTCGCACACATTAAAAATCATTAGTAAGAAATTAATCTGAGATGATTTAATTAAGTATGACTGATTAAAATATATTTTAGAAATTAAGAACTATAATATATTTAATACATGAATTATATTTCTAGATCTAAAAAAATCAAGTAAGGACTTGGTTGAGTTAGTTTCTAAAATTATCCTGAATTACTATATGAATGTTATTCAAGGGGAAAATTGATATTTTTCTAATTTATGAAGTTTTTTTTTCTATTTCCCTGTAAATAGTAAGCTATGCCTTTTATTTTTTAGTTGTTGTCTGTTGAATGAAAAAACTATGTAAGTCACATAATAGAGACCTAGTATTCTAGGCATATTAATCTCTTTATTTTAAATAGGGATTTAGAAGATTTTTCACTAGTGGATCGTGTGGAGTACCGTTGAAAGTTGGACAATTGAACGTCTTGTAGTTTACAACAACCCATCCTTTAAAGAATTATTCAAAGTTAAGCAGATTAATATATTCAATTAATAAATATTTAAATAATTTTAAATTTATCTAATAAGATCTCATGAACTCTCAAATATATTTTTTTATTGTTTTTACTGAATGTATGATATTCAAGAACCTAACATGAATTAATGGAATTTGTTGGTTTTATGAGAAGCTTCATTTCAATGTGTTTTTTTTTAATATATAAAAGGAGAGATATGCCCTATAAATTAAAACTTACAAAATCATAAAGTAACAACTCCACAAATATCACCTACCAAAACTTCAAAATGTGCCTCAAAATATCAATAGATTAAGGATACGCATGAGTATCAAGCCAATTTGTACTTCTGTATAACTTTTTGATGAACATGAGATATCCCAAACCAGTCATGGTGCTGAAGCTTTATGCTTAATTTTGTGTGAACTTCTGTTTTTTCTTTTTCTTTTTTTTAGTACACAACTTATACGTGTACAAATCAAACTTAAGCACTCTGTTAATCGAACTATACAACTATGCATACTCAACTATGCTCATAAAGCTCACAAATCAAACCATCAGTATGGATAGACCATGTTACTAGCTTGGAACACAAATTTAGCCAGAAAATTCCTTATATAATCATACTACGAACTACTAAAACGAAAATTAAAAAAAAAAGGAAAATACGAAAGTAATTAAAGGAGGCTATGAATATTAAGAAAAGTCCCTGCTAAGTTGTATCATCCCGTGAGAATGACGACAGAAAAAGAACTTGTCTTGAGAGGAAAATGAACAGCTTGTCCATAGTAGCATCACCCGAAGCGAAAAGAATTACACGACTCCCTTGCAATTTACGCTGCAGACTCGCTCTCCAATGAAATAGTAGACATGGTCATTAATTAAAGCTCATCAAACACGAAAGATGTTTATTATAATTTACCATACTATCAGTACTATCTAGATATAGGAAGGGTTTTTTCATCAGAAAAAAAGCTTAAATGTTCTGTGGTTGCTAGCATGGATGGAACCCCCGGGTTATTTCTCGATTCTCGTTGAGGCTTGGACCCAAATTATTTTGAATTGTAAAAAAATAATATTTAGATTGTATAAATTATTTTAATATTATTATTCAACTTAACATATTGATTCAAACTTAAAAACTTTTAAACCAACTATTTATTTAGTTTATATTTTAAATTTAATAGTATGAAAATTACTCTGACATGACATTATTAGTTTGACATGTTTAAAAAAAAAAGTCAAAGTAAAAAAAAAATCAATTTTAATCAACCAGTCAAATTTGTCATCCGAGTTATAAACTTCACTAAATTAAATTAATTTTTTTTATTTTATTATATGATAAAAAATATAAAAAATAATTTATTTTCGACTAAATACTGAAGGTTAAAATTTAATAAACATCTTATAATAAAAGATGAAATTAAAAAAATTAAAATTAAAATAAAATATTATTATATGATTATGAACCGTTAAACTGATCCCATATCACCTCGTTGTTTTGTTAATAAGGTTTCTTACCTTTAGGTTTGGAAATATTAAAATTCCTTGCATATGTAAGAAGAGAGGTTTTATGCTTCAACAAACTAAAAACCCTTGAAAACACACGGTTCATACAAACTCAGGGTTATTGTTCTCTATAACAATATAATAATGATATTTTTTAATTTTATTTTTTTAATATTTTATTAATTGAAAATTAATCTTTGTAGTTTTTTAAAATAAAATGTTTTAATTTAAATCACTAGCTTGAAAAATTAGTGTGGGTTAACATCAACTTTTTATGTGTTTTATATATCTTCATTTCATCTTTCATAACTCAACATTGATTTTTTTTTTAAATTTTTTTTTATATATATTAGATTATTTTGATCTCATAACTTAAGTTGCAGATTTGTAAGGTTAACCTTAGTTGACTTGACCCTTATCATCCGAGTTTAAGGATTTTCATGCTAACTTGGGTTAAATTAAGTAATTTGTTTTTGTCTTTTTGCACCTAATTTTTCCTTCCATATTTAATTGGCTGGGAATTAAATTTTAAATTTGTTTTTTTTTTTAAAAAGTATTTTTTCCCAAGTTCATTTAATCACATTTTTTTTTAATTTATTCATTTGTTCTCGTTGCCTTTTTTTTCTTTCTATAACCTAGTTAAAATAAAACTAACTTATTTAATTCAAGAAGTCTATAACCCTAATCATATATTTTTTTTATCTTGTTTTAAAATACATTCACGAAACATAAATATTATTTTATACATAAAAAATAAAATCCAACTCTACAACATAGCACAGGTCCATAGCTATTTCTATTCGAATAATACATTCCCAAGCAAAATCAAGGGTAGTAAACAATAGGATCCCACGTCAGAGCATATGCATTACTCATGAATCATGGCAGTACATTTTTTACTTGTGTACCTTCCATATTCATAAAGAAACTCCCATGAGACACCCTTTTTAGGAATGACAAGTTATGGATATTAAAAAATAAAAAATAAAAAATAAATAAAACAAGAAGAACGACACAGAGAGATTTCTTCTTCATTCTTAATTGGCATGGGAGTCGTTTTCACATCATCAAATTTATGTTGCTTTCTTAGATCTTGACCTATATGGGGGAAATCATGCTATATGCATCATGATCCAAACAATACTCTAGAGGGATTGATCTGTCTTTTGGATGTATTGTGTAGTTGTTAGAATTAAATTCTTGGGCCCTGGTCAATATGAAAGCTCTAGCTATTTTTTTTTTCTCAGGCGACCACAGCCACATTCCACGCGTGATTCCTGGTCATTGCTAGATCATGGTGGGTATCTTGTGGGGTCTTGTTTCGTTATCATGTTTAATATATACTTTCAAAGTTCTTAGGTCTTAGACCGACCATGCTACGTGGCAACATATATGTGTAGACTTGCTGCCCTGAGTAACATGTTTCTTCTAATTTGATTCTGCCCCATAAAAAAAACACTGATATTTTTCATTTTTATATTATTTAATGGAATCCACGTCATTTGTATCATAAGAAACAAGTTTTGGGATACAATTGGCAGAGATGTTACGGCATCGGATAAAAAATTTACAATTTCTCTGATACAAGTTTTGTTTTTGAATTTAAAAAGGAATTGTTATTGTCAGGGTGATTTTGAAATTGTTTGAAGATTTTACAAGTTTTTCTATACCTCTATAATACATACAGTGACGAGGGTATAAATTCTCAAAAACAAAGAAGCTTTTATGTTAGAAATAAGTGACTAGTCATTTATTAGAAAGATATGGAGATGGATTGTAAACTTGCAAAACAAGTATATTATGTGAATTATAAAAACCCTTCAATAATCAAGTCAAGTCAGTATGGGAACAGGGTTTTTGAAACAAAAACAAAGATTTATATGCATGTATTTGCAAAGAATGCATAAGAAAATAGATTGTTAGAGGTTGAAGAAGAGAATATAAACCGAGAAATTAAAACCCTTTCACCTGATGGCTCATGAGCGGTATATAGTCATCAGTCATGTCAACTTGCATAAAAACTATGGTATAGAAGGGAAAACATTGTGGTATTAATCATAAAGGTTATATTTGAAATAAAAACCAGTAATAATTAATGGTTAACTATTCAGTAAAAAAATATGATGTCATAGCTGTCAACCACTTGGTATAGGCATACCTTAATGCTTTGTGAAATTATACATGAGATAGGTGGGGTTTCTTTAATGTTGCCTAAAGGATATTCCTTCGAGTCGCACTAACTCAATTAGATGTCATCTGTATAGGTTTATGCCATCCATCTAGGCTGGATGGGTTGTCCTAGTTACATGAGCCCTTTATCATTTATGGTGCTAATATAGAGTTGAGTAGGTTTCTTTGTAGGTGTATTTGTATTCCTAAATATATTAGTTATTCCTTTAAGTCTAAATGGCATTGTGGCATGAAGATGAAGTCCTTACCCAACCTCCACGACATTGATGTTGCATGTTCAAGTGTCATTCAAGGTGGTAAAGTGTGTTGAAAAGGCTTGCAATTCTACCTCAATGGCATGTATACCATCTTATCTGAGTGAGAAGTCATCTCATTAATTACAGTTTTTTAAAGGTGTGATTATGATGAAGTTTCTTGGGAAACAAGCCTACATAAGGGGAAAGTGATAGGGAGACTAGGGGTTAGTGTGTGAGCGCATGTGAGGATATTAACAGCTCTAAACTTTAAAAAATTTAGAAATCAGTCATAAATGATGCCATGTCATAGATGAAACAAGAAAATGCAAACAACTTCCTCGTATTTATGTTCGTACATGTGTATAATTTTACTTTCTCTAATTTTATAAGTATTATAAATTATTAAGTAGTTTATGGATTAGAGAATACCCAGGTTAAGAGAGGCACAATCCCCTATATTGGTCTAGAGAACTCTAAAATAGTGCTCGAGTATCTTAAGAGGTTATCAGAAGGGAAAGACTCTAACTGAACAACCTTTATAAAATCATTGTTTCTCTTAGTAAGATTGATTTTCTTAACAGAGTTGGTACTTGAGGGGAAAATGATTAGGGCTATATAGGGCCAGACAAAGGATGTTTTGGTTTTATTCATTTCTTGTCCGAGTTAAAAGTGTAAGTGAATATGTCATGTAGCTAGTTGGTTGATTTCACATGATATTGACTTTATTCATATAAAAACATATTTATTATAAATAAAGGCTTTATTTATTTTTAATATTATTTTGTTTTTGATTATTAAATCTAATATTTGATTAATGAATTCAGGGTAAAGATAAAGTCATTGGGATAAAAATATTTTGTAAAAAAAATTAAAAAGTTATTATAATTATAATATTCCAATTGCATCAAAGTCGTTATAACATTCTCTAAATATTTCTAATGCATATTATATTGTTTTCTATATGAAAGGAAGCAGTTATTTTCATAAGTTGAGATATGAGGGGTGCTTGGAACTAATATGTAGGTGTTTGTCGTATAACATGTACACTAAATTGACCCACATGAGGATTCTACATGGAAAGATCATATGTTTCTATGGAAAGTTTCACGTAATAGTTGTGTAAGTGATCCTTAAACTTGAGATCACTAAGTTATCTTATATAGAGAATGTTATATTTTGGTCCTCACTTCATGTTATCGTAATCAAAAGTAATAAACATACATATTTATACATATTTTATATTCACTATAACAAAAACTATAACATTTTCTTGAAAGATACAATATTAATTCATCCTTCTTTTTTTTTAAGTTTATCATACAATTCATATAGTATTCTTAACTCAAGTGCATATGTAATAAGGTTTTTACATAACAAAATTTAGTTCACACCAAAGTCTAACTAATATAGAATAAATAAATAAACTAGGAGCATAGTATGATGGTCGTGGTGTTGGATGAGATGCACCTGTAAAAACACATAAATATATAGAATACATGATTAGCATATTTGTATTTATTAATCCAACTAGCTTTCTATAATTTTAAGAACAAAAACAAAATCATTTATCTTTTTGTATACTTATCCAATATCACAATCTTTAATAGCTTTGTAACAATCTCAAATACTAACGACCTTTTTATGGGTATATTCAACTATACTATGTTTATAATTGGTTTCATTCTTTTCATCAAAAGATATGTCTTTTACCATTCCTCACATATGATGTGCCACCAAACATTTTATCCTATCATTTTTACTTCAGTATTTTTTCATGAAGCTTTTAAAATCTTATCCCACCGCACTAGTCTCATTATTATTTATAACAACTATAAATCCTTTAGATTACAAATATAGGTGTATCCTTAACATTCTTAATTCTAAATATTTTACTTAAATTTGAAATTGTAACATTTATCTGTAACTTCTGTCTCATGATGTAAAGCATCTACTATCATTTTTTTTTACTTTTTTTGTGATAACAGTTAAGCATATATTACCATCACGAATCAATTCCATCCAACTCCATTTATGCCTAAACAATTCCTTTTATGTTATCCAATACTTAAATATTTGTTTCACAAACCCACTTCAGTAACTATGGCCTATGCTTTAAGCTGACCGCATTCGTTAATTCGATTCGATACCTCTAATTTGTGCTTCAATTCACTTATGAATTCATTAATCCCTTTAAATGATCCTAACCCCCACTTTAGAATGACAATACTCATTAATCCAATTCATCACTCATGGTTCACACTTAATTCTTTTCAGAGATGAAGAATATTACCTTAGATTGACCATTTTCATTATTCAAATTCCATGCTCATAAAATTGTGCTTTAACTTAACTATGGATTTATCAATATAAATCAAAAGTTTGTGTTTCAGGTTTTAATTCATTAGTTGGGTTCATTAACCCACCCAATGCTCATAACCCATGTTTTAATTCAATTATAGATTCATTAAACTCATTTAGAGTGTGTTTGGCAATGTGGTTGCGATTGCTTTTCAAATAACTTTTCGTACCAAAATGCATGCCAATGATATTTTTTTATTTTTTAAAAATTATTTTTGACATCAGCACATCAAAATAATTTGAAAACACTAAAAACATATTAATTTAAAGTTAATAAAAAAAATAAAAAAATTTCAAATTTTATCAAAAGCGCTTTTAAAATGCAGAAACAAACATGCCTTTATGCACATAACTTAGGTTTGAGCCAACCATAATAGTACTTCAGCTTGATACTCATAACTCATACGTTAAACATCAATCTTATTTATCATTTAATTTTCATATATATATATATATATATATATATATATATATATATAGTACTTTATTTTGATTATGCATTAATTGATTCTTTTCAATATTCATGGTGTGTAATTTATGTTAACCATGTTCATCAATTCATGTCATTTTGTTTATCAATAGTTAAGTTTTCCTATCTTTTATTTTACTTTATATGCCTTGATATTCAAGCATAAGTTCACATTCTAAAAACACTAACTTGTCTACCCTTTTTAAGTTACTCGGACTTAGGTTTTTCAAAATTTTCTTTGGCTTTCTTTCGTTTTGATAAGTTTATCTTTATTTTTTAGTCCATGTCATTGGGTTAGGCTAAAAAAACACATCATAACCCTCGCTCTTACGGTCATCTTTTTTATTTCATAGCCCTACAATTATGGTTGGTCTAACAATTTTTATAATAGCCCTGCTTATTATAATCGGATTAATTTCAAATCATAGTCCCCGCCATTACGACCGACTAGTTTATCATAATCTCTGTTATTACGATTAACTAATTACAAATCATAGTCTTTGTCATTACAGACAACTAAATACAAATTATTTTCTCTCTCTTTGAAGATATATTTCATAAGGCATCATTTTCCAGTCTTGGAGGTATACTTCATTTGATACAATTTCCCAGCCCAGAAGGCATATTTCATAAGGTATCATTTTCCCGTTCCAAAAACATATTTTATTTGATATCATTTTCCTTCATCGAAGGTATATTTCATAAGGTATCATTTTTCTCATTCACATAACATGCTTAATTTTACTCATTGTTTTCATGTTTGTGTATCGCACTTCATTTATTCATCATTTTCACACTCGTATATTGTACTTCATTTACTCATCATTTTCTCATACTCATACTCATTTTCCACATCAAAATCATATCCACACACTCACCTCTATTTCTTAATTGCTTACTTTCATCAATTTCTCATTTGTTCATTTCTTATGGATCTGTCATTCGCTTACTCACATTGTATTTATATTTACATAATTAAACAAAAGCACTTATAAAATAAAATAATAAAAAAGACAAAAACCTACTTGGTGCTTCTAATATGTGAGCTCCTCCTATAATATGTTTTATTTTGGATGTCCCTCCTAATATTCAAGAGGATATCCAAGTCAATACCCAATTTATTCCAACTATTATCACAACTACTCTTAAACATCATTTATCCACTTTTATAATAAAAAACATCATTTATCCACTTTTATAATAAAGCTCATGGATATGCCATTTTGTTTACACATTACATTTATTCTTATTCATTTTGTCATTCTTGCTTATCAATTTATTCAATTTCGTAATCCCATTTAATATCTAAGTTTTTTTCAACTATTTCCATATTGAAATTAAATGTCCAAATATTTTTTCAACTAATTACATATCCTAATTTAATGTCTAAACATTATGTGTAACCATTTTCCACAATATAATTAAATATCCACGCACTATATCAACCATTTATATACTCCAGTTCAATACCTAACTATTTTATCAACTAAACTCAATGTCTAGACTTTTTGTTAAACAATTTCAATGTCTAAATGTCTTAACTTTTTGTTGATGAATTTCCATGTCTAACTTTTTATCAAACACATGGTGGGGATTCAATTTAATAAAATTTAAGCATACCCAATCTTTTATAATACACCAACAATAGCTCAACACACTACAAACCAAATTACAATGATCTCATTCAAACTTAAACATCTCACACATCATTAAAACATCAAAACTTACATAATTCCACAAATTTCTATACTTCCACTTTTCGACAATTAATAAACATAACTCATACCAAATAATTTATTCTACATAAATCACCATAAAAAATAAATATACTATCATCAACATACCAATCAAGTTTAAGCATAGCAATATCATTTAAAACACCAAGAATCCATCTAATTTAGCCAACTTTCTACATTTCCATCATTTCAATATATAACAAAAATAACTAAACTTTTAGCAATTCACATTACAATGTTAAAAACCAAATTCAAGCATTCTCTAATACCATTTAAGCATCATGACAAATCTAAATTTAATAAAAATTTCAAATTCCTAAAATCCTTACCCATAGCCAACCACTTTAGTGTCTTAAGTTCTATAATTGGTTTTAAATTTCTTCAATTAAATCCTTAATCATGTTATCTAAACCATAATTAACCAATAATTACACAATTTAATATTTTTCATGCACAAATACACATAAACTCTAAAATTTTATATTTTGGAGGATTCTCAATCCCCCTAACAAAAATAAGAACAATGAATTTAATGGAAAAAAAACATTTTATCATTATCAATTAACCCAAAACAATGAGCCTTTTACAAAAATTCTAAGAATTCCCTTCATCTCTTTCTATTAGTATCTTTTTCTCTTTGTACCCCAAGCTCCCAATCCCTCTCTCTATAAAGTTCTCAAGTGAGGTTTGTCTTTATGTATAGAAATAACAACACTTTCATCTCATTTGATTTGTAAGAAGAGAAATAAAAAAAGAAATTTTTGCAAAAACTGTATTTTCCTCCCACTCTTGATATCATTGGATTTAAAGGAAGAGGTGGGGGATTTTTCCTTTATTTTCAAAAATATCACTCATTTAATGCCCTATATGTTGCTTCTATCAAATCTTCGATCGTCGGTATTTCTTGCATACAGATTTATATTGTTTCGTCTAAGGTTTCTAGCTAATTTTTCCTAGAATTTTCTACCTTCCATAATAAAAAAAACTTCCTCTAATTTTTTATTATTTTCGATTGATAATCACGTTATTTAACTTGGGGTTTACATATCTATTACAAGCTTATGTTTTCCAAATTATGAATTTGCCCTTTTATTCTCTACCATACATGTCTAGTTTTATTGAGTTTTCAACCAAAAATACTTTTCATATACAAATTTATTATTATTTTTGGTCGGGGTTTATATATAGTTAGGATTAAGGTTTTAGTACCAAGACTTGGTCGACACCTTGATTGTACTAAGGAGTATCTTACACATGGTATCCATATCTTAGAGGATTAGTTCCAAGCAATTCTTCACTTTTTAAGCATGCCTATAAAAGTTAGTAAGATTATTGTTAGTGTTTAGATTCATCACTGTGCACGATTAACTCCTTCAAGAGCTTGATGCCCAAACATGATGGGCTGTAGAAAAAACTTTAACTTGGTGGAGATCATGATAATTCAACTTAATTGTCTTTCTAATCATGAACTTCACCCCAACTCGAGGTTATTTGAGGCTGCGGTTTACCAACAAGTTATCAAACTAGGGATGGTCTATTTTATAATTTTTATGGTGACTCCTCTTGGTGTGGTGTGGTTGTGAATAGAAGTCTCTTCTACCTCTCTTATAGAGGTTCTTCTTAGGGTATGTATCATTATGGTGGAAGTGACTTTTATGATAGATAGATAAAAAAGAGTTAATGTTTCATTCAACTCTTAATTATTTCTTGCAAACCCATTTTCCTTTCAAATGATAACTATCATTGTGCATTAAGGAGAGGAATGGGTGGATAATATACTAAAGGAGTTTATTGTGGTGTTAACAGAGCTTTGAGTTGTACTTGGATGGCCAAAAAAGCCTTTGTAAACAATTACACTTGTTGTGTAAGTTATTAAAGATTAAAGAGTGGTCGAACATCAGTAGTTAAGCTATCTTTAGCATATTTTAAAATTGGTGTGTCTTGGTTATTAGCCATAGAAAAGTTAGTGAAGAATCTAAAACCTTTGGAGAAAAATATGTGGATAAAATATTATCTTTTAGCTTAGTATCTACACAAATAGTATTACCAGTGGCAATATAAATCTTCAATAAGGTGGTTGATGTTTCAATTAAGGTCTCTTTGTTGGGTACATATGTACCCTTTTATACATCACTACCTATATTAGAATCAAAGTTTATTATATTGTTACGACAACGAATATAAAATTTTATAATAGTTGGCATAATTTTTTGTTTTTAACAAAAATAGTAATCAGTTTAAATCTCAATATCAAATATTATTCGAGCATTTTGATATTATTTGAAAATCTTAAAAATTTTATATAAAAAAAATAAACTAAAAATCTAAATGGAATACATCTTAAATTTGTAGTGAATAAAACATAATATTTCTCAATTGCACTCTAATGTTGTGTTGTTTTTTATTTTCTTTTGGCCAATCAAATTAATGGAGCACTTTAGAAACCTGCATCATCATAGTAAGATTCTTTCTTTTAATAAATCAATTATTTCCCACAATTTTTTCAGTTTAGACATTGTTTATTTATTTATTAGTCTTTTTTCTTTTACATCAATAAACATGCACAAAGACTCCCATGATATTTATGACGTTTAAGATATATGCACGGACATGAATGATTGGATGTATGTATTTTATTTTTCTAAAAAATCATCAAAATAATTTGAATACGGGATTTGGGTTTAATGAATTGTTTCTAACCAAATTGTTAGCTTATTTCAAATATGGTTAATAGATTGAGGTTTTGTTTGTTTCTACAGTGCATTATGTGTTTTTTTTTAATTATATATTTGAAAGTTTTTAGTTAATATATATACTATAGTTTAAAGACAGGATCAGGATTGAATGAATTTTTTCTAACCAAATCATTAGCCTATTTCAAATATGGTTTAATAGACCGAGGTCTTGTTTGTTTATAAAATGCATTATGTGTTTTGTCCTAATTATATATTTGAAAGTTTTTAGTTAATTAATATACATCATAGTTTTACATGGATTTCATTGAAAACTCTTTTTTAAAATCTTATAAAGAAAAAACTATGATTTATAAATTTTTTATAAATCAATTTTTTTTAAATTGCAGCTGCAAAAATTAAAGAAATGTTAGCATGAGAAATGAGGAGTAAAGGTTTTTAAAGAGGGAAAATGTTGGATTTTGTGCATTTTCTTTTTTTATATATATAAAAAATAACTTTCATTTATCTTATTTTTTATTCCAACTCTTACTTTTGAACCCACAAATATAAATTATTTAATATTTTATAATCATATACATTAAAATTAATTTGATTTATTATGAGACCCATCAGTGATCCTTATATATATATATATAATACCCTTGACACTTTACCCTCTAAGAAGATATTTTATACTATTAACATTTCATCATTAATTCTTACATTCTTAGCATTCTTTTCTCTAAATATTAATCTCATACCAAACACCATGAATGAATCATGAATCCATCACTTAATTATTATAGAGATTAATATAAGATTTTTCTTTTTGTTTATTATCTCTTTTAAGGATTTATCTAGCGATGTTAAGATAACTGGATAAGAGAAAGGGTATTTTTACTTCAAAGAACACGAAAAAGGTATATTTATCCATATCCAATTCTTGATGAACTTCTCAAATAAAATATATTTTCAATTATGTCCCTATCTATTAAATAATTCTCAATTATCTCTCATGGTCTTGATGTGTTATCAACCCATAACATAAAATGTTAAAATCATGAAACAATGTAATTTTGTTACAAATTTGAGTTTTAAAATGAGCAACTTAAGCATTAAATTAAAGTTGAAAGACCTAAATGTGAAAATAAAAAAATTCTACACTTAATATTTTTTTATCTCCAATTTCATAAGAACTAGCTAGTCAATGGTTATGGTGGAAATTAGAGGTATTAAAGTATATACTCTAGTAGAGTTTAGACTCATAATTCTATTCGACTTAATTTTAAATATTTTATAAATTATAAATTTTATTTATTTATTTTTATTTATTTAAACAAGTTGGATATATTAGGTTGGACTAAATTCTTTGTGGATATAACAGATATCCATGAATTAGATTTGTATTGTTAATTTTTATTAATCTATATTTAAATATAAACATACAATATAAACAGTAGATAACATGACATTTTTTAAATTCTAGCTACCCCTTTCTTTCAACAAATAGACTAGCTCTTGTTTGTTTCATTAAAAAAAATTAATATATATTATTTTTAAATAATATAAAATAAATATTCAATCCATAAAATATTAAATGTAAAGGCAAAATAAGTATGGAGTAAGGTTGATAGGATTTAAAAATCTGAATCTGCCACTAAACTTGTAAAATTTATATTTTAGTTTTTAAATTTATTATTTTTTATAATATTTATATTATCAGATTTTAAAGAATTGATTCCAGTGATATGATACAAATATTACAAATTATCCCCTTTTTTTTTTTTTTTTTAACACCCTTGTGAAAATCAAAAGCCGACAAGACCCATCAATTCTCTAAAAATCGGTCAATTATGGGCCACCAAAAGTTTAATTCTCTGCCACTTGTTCAACATGGAAATCACTTGCACATCTGTATACAGTCCAGATAAGCACACATAAGAAAATCGCGTAAGCCTCATGCCGACCTTTCGTTTCTTCCATGTTTATTTGTTGTGTGCCCTTGCGTAAGATCCATGTTCCTCAGACTTATCTCTTCGAAATACCCATACTATCCCCATATTCCTCCCAAATCTCCACAGCTTTCCTGCTACAACGGCTATGTAATATCTCACAACAAAAGGGGCAAAATGTTGAACTAGATAAACCATGGAAAGCGACCCAACCCAGACCTCTCTTTTTATTCCCAACGCCTTTCGCTGTCGGACATTTTCCAATCTGTGTCCTCCCTTGTCTTTTCACATTAGCCCCTCTCAGTTTCAAGCTCAGATTTCTCTCCCCCAGAGTTTCTCTTTTTTGTTTTTCTCTTTTCCTGCTCTTGTTTTTTATTATTCAATCCTTTCTGTCTTTAAAATGGCAATAGAGATTTAACAAAGTCTCAGCTTCTTGAATGATTGTTAGCTAAAATATTGTAATTGTTATATTTTCAAGGCGTTGAAGAGTTTCTTCCTCTTTGTAAGGTAAGTTCTTGAAGGTTGAAATTGGTTTTTGATCAAGTTTCCATTTTTGGGTTTTGTTTCCTGCTTCCGCATATCTGATATGGTAGGTTAACAGTCAGTTATAAGATACCATATGTGTATTTAGATGTCTTTATGGTTTAAAGGGCTTAAAGGGTGCTAGTTGCTGTTGTCTTGGAAAGCAAAGGCTGGTGCTTTTGATAGTTTCCATTAGTTTTATCGTGGGATCACCGGTTGTCTTTGAACTTGTTTTGTGTTTGTTTCAAGCTTGTCTCTCTTTCGTCCTTCAATTTATTTTTGTTGATTTCCTTGCTTTTCTTTTTTCTTGTTTAAAATCATTGGTTTTGGCCTTTGATTGATCTCTCCCTCTCTGTTTTTTCTTTCTTTGAGCTCTGTTTATCATTCTTTTGAGCTCAAAAGTATTGCTATTGTCAAAACTCTAATTTTTGATCCCCTTCCTTTTTTTGTTTGTTTGTTTTCTCTGATAACTTCAAATAGAGGGACGCCGTATATGTTTCTTTATTGTTAATTTTGAGTCTTTTTTTTCGCTCCTCTCCTCCTAATAACGTGTCTTTATATTTTATATATATCTGGGGTTTTAATTGCAGGTGCAGGGTTTAGTCTCTTTAGACTTTGAAGGGGTCGGCAATAGGGGGTGTCCTTTGTGTTTTCTTGAGGCGTACGTCCCTATGAAGAGAATTTGACAAAGTCTCGCACGGTTCTTAAGGTATGACAATTTCTCGTGATACTTTCAGTAGTTGTATAGTATTTATTCCGTTTTTATTGACACAAACAGGCTTTAACTTCATGAGTTATGATATGATGATTGTTTACCGCGTTTAGCTGATGTATGTGCACCTGCTTTGTGATTTATGGTGCTGGTGTACACGTGCTTGGCACGTTGATAGCATCAGTGATCATGCACGTGCCTCACATATCTGTGTGTTTATTATTATACCCTCTTGTGTGAAGGGATAAATTATTAGATACAACAGGAATTTGTTTGTCTCTCTTACAAAAACATAAAAATGCTACACCAGAAATAATTCTTGTGTCTCACCCTTTTCATGTCAGAGGGAGGAGTACAACTCAGACATTCTGAATGAGTTACTATGCTAAATAGCATGTTTTTTCTATGAAAAAAGGAGCTCCAGGATCCACTACAACTTTTCTTAGATGAACAATGATCCATTGTTTATCCACTATTTATCATCTTTTTTGTGGATATAAGATTTGGTTCCACAGGTTTAGGGGGGCTTCCCAGAACCTGAAATTAGTCGAGACATTTGGGGCCTGGGATGCAAGTGTTTGGACTTGAGAAAACCTTAGCATAGATAATACTTGAGGTACCCTCATTTGAACAATACTTGCCTGTCTTACCTTATCATAGCTATTTGTTTCATGAAATTGGAAAAATAAATGTCCCAAAATTCTGGATTTTGAGAAATTTAATACCTTATACTGTCATACAATAATGATCCTCATATCACATAAGCCCAACAAGATGGATGTGTATTTCTTGTAAGATCTTAAGGGCTATGATTATTTTGCACACCCAATTTGTCATCAACTTAATCATTTGCATGGATGCGACTCTAACTTCACTGTTATGGAGTCAATCGATGGTAATATTAAAGGATTTCAATTTTGCTGATTTGACATGTTTTTCAATCATAAAAATTTGTTGGATTAAATCCACTGATGCAATGGTTCTATGTGATGTGAAGGTGTGCTTCATTGGCAAAATTAAGGCTCATATCATTTACAAATTAGCTTTCTTGATAGGTAAATATTTCTGGTGTATTATGGTTGTCAATGAGTTGTTAATTGATCCATTTATTGACAATACTAGCTTGTCTTACC
Source organism: Populus nigra (assembly GCF_951802175.1). Lineage (NCBI taxonomy): Eukaryota > Viridiplantae > Streptophyta > Magnoliopsida > Malpighiales > Salicaceae > Populus > Populus nigra. Next base: position 12,443,164 of record NC_084860.1, read on the forward strand.
TCTGAGAAGGAAATTCATGCATTTTTTTTCAATTCTTACAAAACAATAGATCGCCTGTTCTTCTGTTTATATTATCAAGGCCTTTCTTGTTAAGCCAAAAGTATCTCATGCTGTGGCTCTTAATTTCATTTTTTTTAGGGAATTTCGCTTGTGCATCTGCACTTAACTTGCATGCTGAAAAAAGTCTGATGGACCTTTACTGGATAAATGAACTTGTACACAGTCATTATCCATGGAGAGTAAATTGTTTTGTGGTGTTTTCATGAACATGGAGTTCAATGGATGAAAATTTGAAAGTATTTAGGGGTGGTGTGCGCATGAAATAACTCCCAAAGCTTGTAAATTTACCACTTGCTAGCATTTTTGTGACTGCGAGTTTCAAAGCTCTGCTACGTTCTTCTTAGACATCTCATTTGCTTTTATATCAGTGGATTTTCGTTTGCTGTTATTATCCATGGAGAGTAAATTGTTTTGTGGTGTTTTCATGAACATGGAGTTCAATGGATGAAAATTTGAAAGTATTTAGGGGTGGTGTGCGCATGAAATAACTCCCAAAGCTTGTAAATTTACCACTTGCTAGCATTGTTGTGACTGCGAGTTTCAAAGCTCTGCTACGTTCTTCTTAGACATCTCATTTGCTTTTATATCAGTGAATTTTCGTTTGCTGTTATTTCAGTGGATTGGATATCGCGTTCTGATAACTTTTTGTTTAGAATGAAGGCTGATTGTTCCAAGTGTAGCCTAAGCAATGCTGTGTGATACGATCCGAAGGCTCTAGTTCCTACTGGAGGATAGGATTCCAAGATATTTTGAAAGGATTAATTGTATTATATTAGTTTAAGAAAGTGGTTCTCCTGCCCATGTTGAATTGAATAGTAGGTGTCACTTGGCCTGAATAAAAAAAGAAATGGAATAACCACAAAATTATGCAGAACCACGGAAAGTGCTATCAATTTGTTAATTCCCCACATGTTTTCTCTCAGCTAGATTCATAAATTATCCATTCCTACCGAGATGCCTAGTTTACAAATAGAGACAAGCATATAAAGCTTTCAACTTGTCTTTTTGTGCGTGTCCTTGAATTGGCTGCTGCTTCTGTTCTTCTCTCCACCAGTTTCTTTTTTTCCCGCGTTTAAAGTCCGACTCCTTTATTCTTTCAATAGGAAAGCAAATTGGGAACTCTTAAAGGTAAAAGAAGAAACAAAATGAAACTCTATCCTCCATTAATGGCCTTGATATAGGTGCTGAAGTATTTGCTTTTCTCTTTGCTTAAACCCATTATCTTCACCATCATCATCCTCAATCTTTTTTGTACTCACCTTTCGCCCTTTTGATTTGCAATCGCATAATTTCGGTTATGTGATCTTCTTACCATCATTGCAATTGTCACTATTTTCAATAATTTCTGCAGATGGATTCAGTAAAACCATCGGCCGTGACTCCTAGGAAGAGTAAATTTGCACGCACTGTAGCCAAAGTTCTTCATCTTCGAGCAGCAAGTGGGATTGCTCCTGTTGACGGGGTTCAGAAAGTTGTGGCCCAAGAAAAGGTCAAGGATGACAAGCATCGCCATAAAAGCGCAGCTAGCCGGCCACAATCATTTGACATTAATGATAACGATGAACATGAAAAAAGCTTGGCCTTGGAAGTACTCATTGCCAAACTGTTTGCTAGCTTATCATCTGTAAAAGCTGCATATGCTCAGTTACAGTATGCTCAGTCTCCTTATGATGCTGATGGGATTCAAGGAGCTGACCATTTGGTAGTCTCTGAGTTGAAGAATCTGTCTGATTTGAAGCAGTGCTACATAAAAAAACAGTTCGATCCTTCTCCTGACATCTCTCTGGTTTTGGCTGACATTCAAGAGCAGAAGAGTCTTTCAAAGATCTATGAGATAATGGGGAAGAAATTGGAGTCTCAGTTGAGGCTCAAGGAGTCAGAGATCATGTATCTGAGAGAAAAAATGGAAGAATCTAATAGACAAAATCGATTACTTGAGAAGAGGTTAAATCAAAGTGGACATTTATCTATGCCTGGCAATCTACGGCAATCAGGCTTAAGTCCCAGCCATTTCATTACAGTTCTACGACATACAGACAAGTCCATTCGAAGCTTTGTCAAGTTGATAATTGATGAGATGAAATCTGCTGGTTGGGATCTAGATGCTGCCGCCAAATCTATTGTATCCGATGTGGCCTACTGGAGAGCAGATGACAAATGTTTTGCATTTGAAAGCTTTGTTAGCAGAGAGATGTTCGATGGTTTCCATTTGCCTAATTTCTCTCTACAGGAAGAATCTCTACCAGAGAAAAAGAATCAGCAACAGTTGTTTTTCAGGAGATTCACTGAACTGAAATCCGCGAAAGCAACTGAATACATTGCCCAAAAGCCCAAATCAACATTTGCAAAATTTTGTCGTGCCAAGTATTTGCAACTTATTCACCCCCAGATGGAAACGTCCTTTTTAGGCAATCTGAGCCAAAGAAGCCTCGTGAATTCAGGTGAATTTCCTGACAATAGTTTTTTTGCCACATTTGTTGAAATGGCTAGGCGGGTCTGGCTACTACATTGCCTGGCCTTTTCTTTCGACCCAGAAGCCTCAATCTTTCAAGTCCGTAGAGGGTGTCGTTTCTCTGAAGTTTACATGGAATGTGTTGCGGAAGATGCACTTCTTTCAGAAAATGCACCGGAAGCTGATCCACCAGTGGCATTCACCGTAGTTCCTGGGTTTAGGATTGGTAAAACTGTTATACAGTGCCAGGTCTATCTCTCTCAGCTCCATACCAAGGTAAACCGTTGATAAAAACTTAAGCATGGACCTACAACATCGAAGAATGAACTGGTGCAGGCCACTATCATGATTCTTTTGAGTAAAAATCTGATGATAAAAATGGCTTTTCCTCCTTGCTCAGTGTTTGTTGTGGGGTCTTGGAATGTGTTGCCGAACAGTGACTTGGGGCAGCTTGTCTTTTGTCTTTCTCATGGCCATTTTGAATGTAGAAAGCGCGTGGACCGTAGTTAGGAAAGAACCTTCGGATCTTCTTTTTCAATCCACGAAACAATTTTGTTAATATTAGGCCATTGACAGAAGGCTTGTTTAGCTGTGTTGCACCCTCTCCCTGTGTTCTGGATGCTCGCAATGTACATGGTAATACTCAAAGTATAATATAAATGTTGATTTTCTATTCGCAGTTATTGCGTCCAAGTCATTCTCCAGTTCTTAGCTAGAAAACTGGCGTGTTACATTGTGGGTTGGGCTGAAGCCTTTTTTTTTATCATGAAAAACAAAAAATATTAAATGTCGGAGGAAATTCTTTTATAACGTTATTAAATTCATTCCAAGAATTTAATCTTGATACTTTTCTATCCAAATTTTAAATTAAATTATTTAGGACCTATTAGTAAAAGCAAACTTGAATTAATAGTAAAAAGGTTGTTTAACTTAAAAAAATAATAATATAAGATGTTAGTTTTTTTTAATATTAAGATGATAATTTATTATATTGATTTTAATTTTTTTATTTAAATTGTAAAATTCATGACTCGAGTATGAGTTTTATTAGGTTTCATAACTTTATTTATTTTTATTTTTTTTAAAAAATATTTTTACTTAATTATATGACAACAAAAATATATGTTTGCAAAATTGAGTATCAACTAAAAACCGAGATATTTATTTGAGAATAAAATAAATATATATTAAAAAAATAAAATAAAATATAAAACTCAAATTAAAATAAAACAATTATTGATAGGTGAAATTAAAAAAAATCAACAAAAAAGACAAAAAAAAAAAACTAGGCCTACACCCATGGCTTTAATAAAAGGGCCTATATGCTTCTTTTCTGTTTAAGTAGGTGATAGGTCACTTATAATGATAGGTTGCATGTAGTAATAAGTGGCCTTTCACCTATTAAGTGTCTGGCTAGAATACGTCCATAACTTTGTTGGTTGAAAAATCAGAGAAGAGGTTTTGTTTGTTTAAAAATTAATTTTCAATTTATATTCATCTAAAAACACTTCAAAATCATCATGAAAACCTTTATAAATCACTAACCAACCCTAAAACACGAAACGAAAATCAATCAAATAAAAAGAGAATTTAAATTGTACCCAATCTACTTTTTCAGACACATTTAAAGAAAAAATTACCATAATCAAACTTTTTTAATCGAAAGGAACCCGTAACACAAAGAACAATGAATTTTATAGATGAAAAGTGGTCATTCATCAACTTTTCATCTCTTTTATTATTTTGAGGTGAATTTTTTTCCTGTAAAATCCAAGTATTGAAATGTTAAAAAAATAATCTTTTAGATTAAAATAAAAATTACAAAAAATAAAGGGATTGTGGAGCAAGAAAACAGGAAGTAGATGGACTAAAGAAATTATTTCTATCGAAATTAAGATTCGTCATAAGATATTTTTTTATTTTACATATTTGTCTCTTATTGCTGAATATTATTTTTTAAATTTTTTTTTGACAAATTGATTATGAAATTGGAAAAAAGTTTTGAGAAAGAAATGGAAAAAGAAGAAAATATTGTGAGTTGATACAGTGATTTACCTAGCTTTTTTTAGTATATATAATTATAATTGTAATGTAACTTTTCTTAAAGCTTTGGATGCCTCGGATAAACTAGCTTTTTGTCAGCTTCTTCTCTCAGTGATCTTTTTTCTTCTCTAGAACTTACTTTTTGTGTGCCTCGATTACTAATTCTCCTCTTTGCACCATCTCCCAAGAGTCCCTTGAATCTTTCAAGGTGTCTTTTCCCTTTTCCTTGTCGGATGTAGGCAGAACGTAAATTGTGACTGTCCAACTCTCCTCTGGAGAAGGGCAATATTTAGAAATGCACAGCCTTAATTGGATTGCGTATCATGGACAAGACAGGACAGTTTGTTTGTCGAGAAACGGTGCATGATGCCAACTTTATTTAATGTGGTCGGTCGTGAGTTGACATGCGATGACATATATTTGTTGCTCTGTTGACGGGGGAAGAGGATGATGTTGTTTGCATGATCGAGTCTAATTTTTGAAAATTCCACTTCATCAGAATGATGTGGTCCGTTATCTTTTTTTTTTTCTTTTAAGAAGTTTTAAAAAATAATAATAATTATTTTTTATTTAGAAATATATTAAAATAATTTAAAAATATAAAAAAATTAATTTAAAATTAAAAAATTAAAAAAATTAAAAAATTTTTAAAACACAAAAACAAACAAACACACAGTTCACATGTACAAAAGGATAGAATAAATTAGATAACAGTTGCATTAATCTTTTCAAAGTGTTTAGAAGTACCGTATTCATTGTTTTTTAAAGTGTTTTTTTCATAAATATATTAAAATAATATTTTTTTATTTTAAAAAATTATTTTAGATATTAGCACATTAAAATGATATCAAATCATCATACAAAAATTAATTTAAAAAAACAATAATAAAATAATTTTTTTAAAAAAAACTTTTAAAACACAAAATCAAATAAAATCTAAAAAATATCACAAATTAACATTAATGTTAGGTAGGGTTAACAATCCATGAAAACTGCTGGTGGCCCATTTATTTTGTCTCTACACAACACTGTACCACGTGCATTTGTTGCATAAATCTGAAGGAGGGAGGCTTGGAATTGGGATTAGATTCATATATTGATCAATGGAAATGGAAATTGAATTGTTTGGTGTGTAAATTCATCATTGATATCACTCATTATAGTTTGGTGTTGCTCCTTTCAAAGTAAAAAGGGAAGAGATGTCAGGTTCAAGCGTTATCCTTGTAAATTCGTTGCTGATAGTCTCAAAAACTCCCAACACTAAAAAACCATCACCAATTCACATGCATCAAATTAAGACTTCTTACCTTAAAGTTGGTTGTGGATATTTTTGATGGAAGTGAAAAAAAAACCCTTTTCACTAACCAATATCAACTTAGAAAAAAAAAATAAATAAAATTCACCCACAAAATGATACTCAGGTTAGAGATGTTTTTAGGTTATTTTTTACACATTCTTTTTATTCTAGTTAAAGACAGAATTACCCGTAAGTTCAAGCACATATTTTTTTCCTAATAAGTTTTTTTTTTTTTTTTTTCTAAAAGAGTTCAATTCTTCTTGTACTCTCTAAAATTCCCTTTCATGAATGACATATGAGTTTAACCCTAAGTTATCTACTTTGATATGATTTTTTTATCTTAATTTTTTAATTATTATTTTTGCCGATTCCTTCATGTGCTTGAGTAGATTTAACATATTTTTTAGCTACTTATTCTTACAATCCTATCAACGAATTGTAACAATGCTTTATATATACGTATGAGATCAATGTTTTGTTGGTAAGGAAAATCAGTATAGAACAACTTCAACACAATAGAGGAATAGTGCCTGGATTTGAATTCTCTAAAAGTTCCCACCACTTGATTCCTTTGCCTTCTCTTTGCAATGCCAAGCTTGTTTGTAACTTGTATCCATGGCAGTCAATTTCCAAGGACATTCTTTTGCTGTGCACTTCGCCATTGTATAATTAGCATCCTTTTTTTTTGGACAAAACTTGAATAAAAACGATGAGCTAAGGCAAACTTGTGCAATGCAACTCGTGACTCTCCAACACTACCAAAAATTTGTCCTTCGGATTCAATCATCGATCGATTTCCATAAAAGTAGAGACAAGTGGCATGGAAGGAGTAGAATTGCTTGAGCCAGCCAAGGTACTGTTTAGGTTGGTTTCCATCAAGCTTTCCATTGAACACTTGGAAAAAAAAACTTAATTACGCAAATATTGAAATTTTCACACTATTCATTGTTAATGCACATACTTTTTCAACAAATTGATCAAACGTAGTGTGTTCATCAATGAAAAATCCATCCATATGAACACCTTCACATATCATGTATTTATCATCATGAACTTTAAGCATACCTCCGATGTAGCATTAACAAAACAAAATCTTTTCATTGTGAATTTCCATAATGAAACAGAAGCATGTGTGTTTATTGTTGTTCATACTAGACGAAAAGCAAACATAACCAACACATAAACAAGTAGATTTACATAGTTCTCCAAATCAAGTATGCCTATGGAGGCAGAAAATTATATATTATTGGAGGAATAATATAAATACTCAACTCATGATGCGGGACAATAAATAACAAAGATTAAAGCAAGAAAAGAAAGAAGCTTTAGAGAAAGAAAGAAGCTAAAGAAGAGAAGAAAGGGGATTGGATGGGCCCAAATGGGCTTAATCTCTCAACCAAAGCGTGATAGGCTAGGCCATCCTACGTCGTCTCCGTCCATATACTCGTGTAGTTTGTAGTGTGGGTCTGGTGTCCCCACCAACTCTCCTGGGGTTAGAGAAACTCGATCCCATTGAGTGTAGTACTGACCAACTCTGATAGTACTCCTAAAGATCTGGATCAAGCTGCTGCAAAGTATCTCTAGTAATCCAAGTGCAATCTGAGTTAGATCGACCCACCTAGCGAACTAGAAACTGTTGAACTTCACCATTCTTGTTAAAAATAACTTGTTCATCCAGAATAGCATCACTATTATCCTTTTGTGCTGATGTCAAGATGAAAGGGATAGAGGTTTCAATAGGATCATCAGGAGGGGGGTTAAGTGGTATCTCAAATGGATCATTTGGAATAGGAAGTGGTTTTCGGTATGCAACTAGATCCTCAATGTTAAATGTAGAGCTAATGCCAAAATCATGTGGTAAATCAAGAACATAAGCATTTGGACCAACCCGTTGTAGCACTTTGAAAGGCCCGTCACTACGTGCATGTAATTTTCAATTAGCTTCTGAAAGAAACCGCTCGGGTCTAATCCATATTATAACATAGTCTCCTACTTTAAACTCATTATGTCGTCTATGTAAATAAGCTTGAAGTTTATATTACGCATTACTTGCTTGAATCTGTTTAGTGATCTCAATATGCAAATCCTGAATTCTACGTGTAAAAGACTCAGCTGACTCAAACACTCTAGCATGAAGGGACATGGGAAGAAGGTCTAAAGGTTTCCTAGGCTTGTAACCATGTACAACTTTAAAGGGACTCATGCCTATTGACCTATTGATATAGCTATTATAGGCAAACTGGGCCGTAGAAAGAATCAAATCCCAATTCTGATTATGATCACTCACTAGATACCTTAAAAGGTTGCCCAAACTCCTGTTAACCACCTATATTTGACCATCAGTTTGGGGGTGGTAAGCAGTAGAAAACTTCAATTTGGTTCCCATCATATGCCAAAGGGTTTTCCAGAAATAACTTGTAAATCTAACATCCTAATCTGAAACTATGGTTTGGCGAAGACCATACAACTTCACAATCTCGTCAAAATAGAGTTTTGCAACTCTGGAAGCATCTGTGGTCTTAGTACAAGGAATAAAATGGGCCATCTTAGAGAAACGGTCGACAACCATAAAAATAGAATCATGTTTCTTTGTAGTACGTGGAAACCCAAACACAAAATCCATGCTTACATCTTGCCAAGGGCAAGTAGGAACGAGCAGTAGGGTGTAAAGACCAGTATTTTGTTTTCTATGCTTAGCTAGTTGGCAAGTTCGACATTGAACTATCAATTTGGCAACATCTCTTTTCAAACTAGATCAAAAAAACTGACGTTCCACATCTTCGATGGTTTTATTCCTTCCAAAATATCCTGAGAGGCCTCCAGCATGAATCTGCCATATAAAAAAATCACTCACGGATGTTTTCGGGATACAAAGCTTATTATCCCGAAATAAGTATCCATCTTGGAGGTGATAACCATTTATAACACGGTGATTCTCATCCTTCAATGTCAAGTATTTCTCCAAATTCTGAGCAAGATTCATACTCCTCTTTGAGTCTCTCAAATCCTGTGACTTCAACACTCATTACAGATAACAACATTACCCGACGACTCAAAGCATCTACAGCCTTATTCTCTATTCCAGATTTATGTTTCAAAACAAATGAGTATGCTTGCAAATATTCAACCCAATGACCAGATTAAGCTTTTTTTGGGAGTTAAGGTAGCGGAGGGCCTCATGGTCTGAGTAAAGAACAAACTCATGTGGTAACAAGTAATGGCGCCAATAGCGCAAGGCCTAAACCACCGCATAAACTCCTTATCATATGTTGAGTACTTTTGTTTTACCTCATTAAGTTTCTCACTCAAGTAGGCTACAGGATGACGTTCCTGACTAAGTACTCCACCTATACCGACTCCCGAAGCATCACATTCTACTTCAAACACTTTAGTAAAATCAGGTAACCTCATTACTGGGGCCTCCGTCATTTTCTTTTTAACCTCCTCAAATGCCTTATTAGCTCTTTTACTCCACTTAAACTTACCTTGTTTCAAACAATTTGTAATAGGCGATATAATGATGCTAAATTCCTTAATAAAACAACGATAGAAAATCGCAAGCCCATGAAAACTACGAACCTCATGAATAGTCTTAGGTCAGGCCAATCTACTATTGCTTGGACTTTCTGGGGGTCAGCAGAGACTCCTTTCCATGACACTATAAACCATAAAAAGACCACTTAATCTATAAAGAAGGAACACTTTTTGAAATTTGCAAACAAACTTGCCTTTTTTAGGGTGGTACAAACTTGAATAAGATGATCGAAATGTTCTTCCTTGGTTTTGCTATAAATAAGAATATCATCAAAGTATACCACCAAGAACTTTCCCATAAATGGTCGAAGCACTTGTGTCATTACTCTCATAAAAGTGCTTGGTGCATTGGAAAGGCCAAAAGGCATGACTAACCATCCATATAAACCATCTTTAGTCTTAAATGTCGTTTTCCACTCATCTTTCGGACGGATCCTAATCTGATGGTACCCACTCTTCAAGTCAATCTTGGAGAAGATTTGGGCTCCCGCCATCATATCTAACATGTCATCCAATCAAGGAATTGGAAAACGATACTTGATTGTAATCCTATTGATGGCTCGACTATCAACACACATTCTCTATGATCCATCTTTCTTGGGTGTTAACAGTGCAGGTACTGCATAAGGGCTCAAACTCTCTCATATAAATCCCTTTTGTAACAACTCACATACTTGCCTTTGCAATTCAGCATGTTTACTCGAGTTCATCCTAAAGTGAGGCAAGTTTGGTAATGTGGCCCTAGAGACAAAATCTATGGCGTGTTGAACATCATGCATAGGGGGTAAAACATCAGGTAGTTCATAAGGAAAAACATCTAGAAATTCTTTCAACACTTCTCTTACCTCTTCAGGTGGCTCCTCTAAAAAGTCTTCTACAATCTCCTTAGCTACTACAACAAACACAACAGACTCCTCACAAATCTCTTTATCAAACTCCCTAGGATTTATTATGTTAAGCCCTCATTCTTTCACTTTATTCTTCTTCTGACTATTATCATTAGACCTTGGAGGTAATCCAATAAGTTGGATTTTTTTACTTGAAAAGTGAAGAACAAGAATTTGATTGTCCAAAGATTGTAACATCCAAATCATATAACCAGGCCTACCCAAAATGACGTACCTTACATTCATGGGAATGACATCACAACAAATTTCATCATGATAGTCAAAAATCTTAATGGGAAAAAGACATTTCTCTTTGACCACTATAGTTGTATCATTAACCCAAGACACAATATAGGGTTTAGGGTGTGGAACAGACTTTAAGCCTAAGCGGGATACATTACCCAAGAAAACTGCATTGATATAACTACCACTGTCTATGATGATCTTACACCCTTTATCTCCACATTTAATGTAAGTGTAAAAAATAGCAGTCCTTCTCCAATCCTCAGTTCCTTTAGGTTGTGTTAAAGCACATCTAACCACACCTAACCTGGTTGTCTTGATTTGAGTGGTTATAGACTTAACACATCATAGCAAGTTAGACTCATCATCCTCATCATTTAGATCTTGAAAATCATCGGGATTGGGTTCATATACCTTATCATCACAGTTATCTTCTTCACCCATATCCTCTTGCCCCTTGATGAACAAAGCCTTATTAGGGAAGCTAGAGGAAATGTGACCAAAACCCTAACACTTAAAACACTGAATTCTTGAAGTTTTAGGTGCTTCATGAAAAATACCTTTACCCTTGTCTTCTCTAAGTATCTGGGAAATCAAAGGATTGGGTTTACGAGGTGGGGCATCTAATATGGAGTTATTACTACCAGGTTGAGATCTAAAAGGGGTATTACGAGTGTCCACTGGCTTTTTGTGACCAAGTCATAATTTTGTACTAAGGTATAAGCTTCATCAAGGGTGGAAACACCCCTAAGCACAACATTTCTTCTAAGGTCATCGTTTAAGCCTTTTCAAAATCTACTTAGAGTCATCACTTCATCCTCCCTAACTACACACCTCATCCTATACTCATCAAATTGTGCCACATATTCATTAGCAGACTTGCCTCAAGTCATTGGTCCAAAAGATTTCCTCTATAAGAACGAGGCAAGTACTTTTCTTCTAACTTAGTCTTCATTTCAACCCAGTCAGTAATAGGGGGTTGACCTCTTCTAATCAAAGACTCTTCTACACTTTCCCAATAGAGCTGAGTGATTCCATTAAGTTTCATCTTTGTAAATCTTACCCTTCTATTTTCAGATAGATTATACCAGCCAAATAATTGATCCATGTCACGGATCCATCTATCAAAAATCCATGGGTCAAGTTGACCTTCAAAAGTTGGGGCTTTTACCTTGATATGCCTCATGACTCGCTCGTTAGGGTCATCATAGTCGTGATGGCCCTGATTACTGTTGTATTGATGGTTCCTAGGGTGAACTGGTCTTTGACGGTAATCATTGGAATGCTCACTATCATTAGGGTCATCAAAGTCATTGTGACCTTGGTGTTGGTTATGGTGGCAGTTCCTACGAGGAACTGGTCTTTGAGGATTCCTATGGTTGTCATTAGAATGCTCACTCTCACTAGACTGTCTTATTTGCAAAGTTTCTATGGACTCCATCCTCCTAGAAAGGTTGTTCATTTGATTGGACATGTTGCTCATTTCCGTTCGCATAAGTTGTAATTGTTCTTGAATATCTCTAAGAACATTACTAGAGTTCGGGTCCATGGTAGCTACGACTTCTAGATTGTGTACTAGATGACCACTACGTAAATGCATGCAAAAACTAATCTTGAGACTGAGATCACAAAATAACACTTGCAAGTAAAAACGCAAAATAAAATTATAGCTAATAATAAAAAAATAAGGAAAATAAAGAAAATATTTTTTTTATTTAATTTTTTATTATTATTATCTTGGAGAATAAGTAATGACAGATTAAACCAGGAAAATGCGCAAGCAAGCAATGTAAGTCCTCTAAATGCACACAAGTAATCCAAACACAATGTTTCAGTTTTCTCACTAATTTAACCAAGCTCCACAATTAATTAAGAGGATTAGATCTTCAATGCTAAACAAGCTTAAAATTAAGGTAATTCAATATAAAGGCGGGCTATGTAATTTAGGTTAACAAGTGTAAAAACATACCAGGAATGATGATTTTCAATGGGTAAAAATTCTGAACGTATGATGTGGCAGTGAAGGATTACATGGCAGCTGACATGGCAGGATATGCTGACGAGACAGATGATGTGGCGGGGCAAGCTGACATGGCAGGGCTGATGACATGACAGATGACGCAGGTGCTCTAACGTGGTGCTGACGTGGCTAGGTTAATTATTTTATCAGCTTCTGTTTTCTTGCTTCCCTAGCTTCTGTGAACGGTTGCTGCTGTTGTCGGCGATGGTGCACGAATGGGGCTTCATGATTCTGCTTGGGCCCGACAGTGCGAGGGAAGAGGCGGTGGTGTCTGTGGTGTTGCTGCTGGACGGGGTCTTGTTGATCAGTTGTTGCTGCTGAAGGTGAGGGCACTGTGGATGGTGGCGTTGCAGCTAGTGCTGCTGCTGGGGTGTGGTTGATGGCGTTGATGGTTAGCAAATTTGGAACCAAAGACAAAGAGCTGCTGTGGCTGCGGCGCTACGGGTTGTTGAAGACAGTAAATCATCGTGGACTTGTGATCGTTGGCTGTGATTGGTGTTGATGTAAAATGGTCGATCGTTCTATGGGATTGATGTGCAGGTCTTCTTGGTGGTGGGTTTGCCGCTGTGATTGCCTGAGGCGCCGTTGCTAAGGATCGACAATAAACAGTGCCGATGAACAATTTTTTTTTTTGTAATCAGAATAGTATGCTTTTTTTTAGATCAATCTATGGTTAAACATAAACTTGTGGATCGTTTAATTGTAAGAGCAATTAAAAGTCATTCTCTGATACCAAATTTGATGCGGGACAATAAATAATAAAGATTAAAGCAAGAAAAGAAAGAAGTTTAAGAGAAAGAAAGAAGCTAAAGAAGAGAAGAAAGGGGATTGGAGATATGCAAAGTCTGCAATATTTTCATTAATCATCAAAACTGTCTCTCAAAATGATAGAAGAACATATAAATAGTAAACCCTAAAACATCCCGCTATTGGGCTCGGCCCATCAAATCAAACTGTTTAACATAAATAATAAAATAACAATGAAATAGGCCCAAATGAGCTTAATCTCCCAACCAAAGCGTGACAGGCTGGGCCATTCTACGTCATCTCCGTCCATATACTCGTGTAGTTTATGGTGTGGGTCTGGTGTCCCCACCAACTCAGCTCCAATACAATCCTGAAAACCCAGTGTTTCACTCTTACACTCGGTGTTTCTCTCAAATATGTTTTCTCTCAGTTGCACTCTCTGTACATTTCCTCTACTCTCTTTTATGCTCTTACCTACTCACTCCATAACACTTTCATTAGTCCCCCTTTATAGGTGAAAATAGAGGGCCAAACTTTTCCAATTTTATCTTTGATATCTAAGAGTAAATCAAGCCACAAATTGAGGAGTAAAGACTGCCGTAATTTGAGGAGGGTGGTTGGAAAAATGTTGACATATATCTTCTACAAATCTCCACCTTGGCGAGATTTTTCCATCCAGTTTCAGTGATAAATCAATGCTGCCTCTGATGCACCATATGGTGTTGCACCTCGAAGGTGCTAAACACCAAGAGATGTTGACCAACTCCAAATAATGTTGGAACTTGATCCTTGAGACATATTTTGTGAGCATGTCAGCAATATTATCTCCATTGCCAATCTCCTATAGTAGAATATCCCCTTCATCCATTCTTTCTCAAATAAAATGAAATAAGATGACAATGTGTTTGGTGTGGGAACGATGAACTTAGTTCTTTGTAAGACAAATAACACTTTGACTATCACAATGGATATCCACGTGATCTTGAAAAATTACCAAGTTTTCAATCAACCCATGTAACCAAACACCTTTATTGAAGGCTTCTGTTACTGCCACGTACTTTACCACAGATGTTGATAAAGCTACCATTGATTGTAATGTTGACCTCTAACTTACAGGCCATTTAAAAAGTGTAAGCATATAGCTTGTTGTGGAACGACGCTTATTTAAGTCACAACATAGTCCAAGTCCACATAACCAAGTAAATTTTGTCCGAGTCTATTGTCTCTCTTAAACTTCAAACCAATATCTGTTGTGCCATAAATATATCGTAGAATCCACTTAATTGCATGTTAGTGACCCTTTCTCGGATCATGCATATACATGCTTTTTTATAGGTGCAGAGGATTCCATCATCAATCACCGAAAATGAATAAACCACCATGTTACGATACTGAGCTAGTTTTTTATAACACTTTTTAGTTTACTTGTTGCAATGGATTCTTGTTATTGTGTGGTTATTGGGGTTACAAGATCCGTTTCATCTATAGTTTCATTTGAATCTTCTTTAGTAGGGACTATCTTAATAGTCTTTATAAGAATGGCTGAAGTTTCAAACTCCACTTGTTGTACATCACTTAGTTGTTTCTTTTTTTCTTGTGATTTCTCTTATTGTAGTATACCAGACTCATCAAAAGTGACATCTCTACTCAAAATCACTTTCTTTTATTCGAAACACTAGAGTCTGTAGTCCTTTACTCCTCCACTAAAGCCTAAAAATACAGCTTTCTTGGCTTTAGGATCTAGCTTGGACTTAGTACCATGATAATATACTAAGCATCCAAATAGACATATAGAGTCATAATCATTTACAGGAGATCCTAATCATACCTTTAAAAGGGTTCTTCCATTTAATGCTCTCTAATTCCCCTAGGGTTAGGGGGAAGAGTTGAGCAAATCTTAAATAAAAGAACCCCGCACAAAAGTTGCTGAAGGTAATTGATTAACAATATGACAAGCATAACTTAATGCCTCACCCTAGAATGCTTTGCTTAGTCTCAAATATGATAGCATAAATCAAAATTTCTCTACTAATGTGTAATTTATGCATTCTTCTACTCCATTCTGTTGTAGTGTTTTGAAAATAGTAAAATGTCGCTTGATCCCTTTATTTTGACAAACTTCAAAGAAAGGATCTGAAATGTGCTTTCCATCATTATCTAATTGAAGAGTCTTAATCCTCTTTCTAGTTTGAGTCTCCACTATATTTTTTCATTTAAAAAAAACATCAAAAACCTCATCCTTGTGTTTCATCATGTATGCTCATGCTCTTTTTGAGAAATCATTAATAAAAGTAATAACCCAACGATTACGGTGCCAGACTTGACCATTGTTTGTTTTTCAAGAACACAATGCTCATAGAACCCATGTTTCCCAGTGTTAGCATTTTTTAATAGACCTTGCTTGACCCATCTTTGTAAAGCCTTTTCACCAGCATGCCCTAAACACATATGATAAAGTTTGAAATTATTTGTTTCATCATATTCTAAGCTCTTGGAGACGACTACTCTACCAGTATCTATAGACTCATCTAGGAAATATAATTTTCCTTTCATTATGCCTTTTAAAGAAACTAATGCACTACAAATTGCTCTTAGGATTTCACCATGCATATAATCTTGCATTGAATTCTAGAACTCTAAGTGAGAAGATATTTTTCTTCAAATTATGTACATACCGTTCCTCTATGATTGTCTAGACTATGTTATTATACATCTTCATATGGATAGTCCCAATCCTTTTGATCTCACAAACATTATCATTACCCATCAACACAACCGCTCCATCAAACTCCTCGAGTCTCGAAAATAAATGCTTATTAGGGCATATGTGATAGGAATATCCAAAATCAAGAACCCATTCATCAGAATGGTTTTCTAGTAAAGAGATCGTAAATCTAGAGTCTTGTTCATCTTCATCTCATGCATGTTCATAATTGGTTCATCATTGTCCTTGTTGTTTTATTTGAACAATCTTTCTTTCAGTGTCTATTTTTGTGACAAAACGCACACATCTTATATAAGATATTGTTTGTTTGATGATTCTCCCTTTGATTTTGAGCGAGTTCTCCTTCACCTTCTAAATCTCCTGGTGCCCCTCTAATTGTCAATGTTATTGATGTTGAATCCTTGTGAACAATTTGGTCTGTTTTCTTACACTTATTGTTCACCAAAGCATTAGACACATCAATAAATTTAATCTTTTTTTACCATATAGTAAAGTGGTGACGAGATGTTCATATGTGCTAAACAAAGAGTCCAATAACAACAAGGTTTTATTTGAATCATCGATTTCCACATCCAGATTTTTCAAATCAGCTGTCATTTTATTAAAATCATTCAGATGCTCGTTTATAGATGTATCTTTAAGTCGAGATGATTCTCTATAATCTTCTTCATAAACTTGTCCTTCATTGCTTGCCATAATTTCTTTGTAGAGTTTTGTTCTGAAAAGACCTATTTCTAATCCTTTACAAGACAAAGTTAGATCGAACTGTAAGCCAATCGATTTATCCTTTCCCAACTTTTCTCATCCAGATCCTCTGGTTTATCTTTCAGAGTGAAATCCAAATTCATCTGGACAATTATATCTATAAATTTACATTTTCACATGCTAAAATTACCTTTTCCATCAAATTTCTCCACTTTAAATTTGGTATTCGATACCGAGATATATTATGGAGGGATACTAGCATTTTCCATTGTTTTTTCTTTTGGAACATCAGTCGTTATGATGTTTTTAGATTACAAATGGTCTTCTAAAATTGTTAAAACACACACTTTTATGCTCAGAAGAGCTAAAATAATAACTTTGGTGCATTGTTTCACAAAACAGACTCCATAATTATGTCTGGATGGTTGATAATACTAGGAACAAGCTTTGACTCGACCAAAAAGAGGCTATAAAATCATTGAATCGTCCAAAAAACCAATCTAATCGAGTTGACTCAGGAAAGAAATATTATGTCTCTATCAAGGAATAATATGTCAAAACCAAGGGAATATTCTATTAACTTCTAAAAAAATATTCCACACTTTTAGATGATGTGGCTATTAATATGGCCTTGTGGGACCTCTTTGTTGATTATGTGGGTGATAACTTAAAGCCAACATGTTTGTTTACATGGCAGCATCTTCTTAAGCTAGAATTCCGACACAAACTGGTTTTTCCAGCTAGTTTTTGGTAAAACTTTGGCAAGCTCTACATAGCTTATTTTAAATCTATTTTTGATGATTTTCATATCGTCAGCATTGTAATGACAAAAGGAATTTTCTAGTGTGCTTAAAATCCAAATTTAAGATTTTGAAGATTTTGCAACTTCGAATTAAGAGCTAACAAACGTGTTTTTCCAGTATTCTAGCTTCCCTGATGCTTTAATACTAATTTGTTGTTCATAATGGACCGAAAGAAGACATAAAAAACACACAAACAAGAAAATTCACGTGGTTTCTCAAATTGGATACGTCCATGGAGGTAGTAGATTGTATATTTTTGTAAGAATGACATTAACATTCAACTCAACCCCAATATAACCCTGGAAACCCAATGTTTCACTCTTGCACTCAATGTTTCTCTCAAATATGTTTTTTTTTCTCTTTATTGTAATCTTTGCAAGTTTCCTTCACTCTCTCTTATGCATTTATCTTCTTACTCCATAACACTCTTCTTAATGTCTTTTTATAGCTGAAAATAAAGGGACAAACTTTCCCATTTTCACTCTTGATATTGATATTTGGGAGTAAATCAAACCATAAATTAAAGAGTAAAGCTAACCATGATTTGAGGAGGGTGGTTGGAAAAATATTGACTCATATTTACTACACACACACGTGTGTGTATTCTTAATGAATCCATTTCATTCATTGAAACTATATGATCTAATATTTTTATTAAACATAAGTTCTATTTTTATACTATAATTAAAATATAAAGCTTCAAATATATGAATCTACCTTTTCTTTTTATTTGTAATTCAGTAGATAGTCCTTGAATTTAGTGAATTTACATACACAAAAATAATAATAATGAGTGGACAATAAAAGTTTTGTTTTTAGTGTTTTTAATTTCTCATATATATAATATATATCATTTTTATATCAATTATGTTAAAGAAAAAAAAGGATTTTTTTTGAACTTTTTACGTCTTGCTAAGAAAAATACTTTAGTTTATTTCAAAATACTTCAATTGATATACATAAAAACCAGACCAATTTCACTACTTTTCACTCAATTTCTACTTGGTTGCTAAAATTTCCCAAATTTAATGATTAAAGAATATCTCTCGTGAACCAAAATTTTTTTGTTAGTGTAAAAAAGAAAACAACTCCTTTGTCATTCTAACCCATGCATATGCTAATGAAAGTGATATAAATTATATAATAATCAACCATGTCAACAGAATGCTTCCACTATTATTTTATTTCATGTTTTCCATTAACATATGAATTAACATCTCAATTATGTAATTTAGAAACCCAAAATATACAACAATGAATTAACAGTGAAAACCCAAAAAATTATAATCTTTAAAAGAGATATAATGATATTTTTATACTTGCAACACTCTGAACACAACTTCCTGAATTCAAGAACATTAAATATTATACTAAATAAACTAGGGTTCCCTTACCTCCTTCACCATTTATATAAACAATTATGGAGGTGATTTGTTTTTATTTTTTTATACTGTTCATATAAACGATGAAGATTACTTTTTTTAATCTTCTTTCTTTGTTTTTTAATTCTTAATTCTATCTTTCATTTTTTTTCATACATATTTTCTTTCTACTAAATGATTTTTACCTTATTTTTTTTAATTTTATCCTTCAATATTTTATTGATTTTGAATTAATCATCATAATTTATTTTGGTTTATTTTTTATGACCTTATCACGGTCTCAAATAAATATCTTGATATTTGGTTAGTGCTTATTTTTGCAAGAATTTATTACTATTATCATATCATTAAATAAAAAAAATTAAAGAATAATTTTTTAAAATCCAGTAGAGTCCATGATTAGGGTGGGTTACGAGTCTGATGAGCTAAGTCGCAAAGCCGGGGGTATTCTAATAAATTATCGTCTTAATATTGAAAAAATATCATCTTGAATTTTTTTTTAAAATCAAACCACACTTTCATCATTCATCCAAGTTAACTTTGAATCCACCAGATTGACTGAACCACATAGGAGCAACTCTCATCCTGGTTAATTTTAAAACCAGGCCAAACAAGAAGTTAGGTCGAGAGATTTTAAGGTTGACTCACTCCATCAGGTTTAATAAAAATTCCAAATAGTTCACCTTTTTATAATTTCATTTTCCATTTTTTTTTTCAATTTCAATTGAACCTTTTTTGGCTTTTATTTTTTTGATTTTATCATTTAATAGTTGGTTAATTTTAAATTGGTCTTCTGAATTTGTTTTGGTTTATTTTCTATGAGGTTATTACAATTTCAAACAAATGTCTTGGCATGTAGTTGGTACTTAATTTTGCTAGCATCTATTTTTGTTATCATATTATCAAGCAAAAAATAGTTTATTTTTTTAAAAGGTTGTTAAATCCAGTGGAGTCTATGATTCAGGTTGAGGATTTAGGGGTTAAGCTGCGAAGACCAGATTGATCTAATATGTCACTCTTTTAATATTAAAAAAAAGATCTCATCTTAAAATTTTTTAAAACCAAATTATACTTTTTACTAGTCATCTGGGTTACTTTTATCCCACTATCAAATGGATCATGTCGGGATACTTTCCAAGCAACTTAATTTAAACTTGGGTTAGGTAAGGAGTATGGAGAATTCAAGGTTAACCTATTAGGTCGGGTTTAATAACAATATCAAATAGTTTCTTGCGACCTATGATTTTTTTTTATGTTCAAATTTTTTTTTATCCAACTTGCAATGTAGTGCAAGCTAAGAAATTAGTATGCTACTAAAGTGTTGGCATTAAGAATGATCTATGATTCATATAAGTGATCATATACAGAGCTAGATGCTACATGTTTTAAATTTTTATTTCTCATAAGGAAAGACGATAAATACTAATTGTTTGGTAATTTTAGAATGATACTCAAAGAGTAAACAATGACATCCTTACTTTCCTAGCCTACTTTGAAGAAAGAGATAGACATAAGACAGAGAGAGAAAACTTATATGGAGATATTCATATCACTTTTGATGGGTTATTGATTTGAATTTCTCTTTTCTTTATATGTTTATCTCTTTCTTTAAAGTGGATCCAAAAGAGTAATTAATAGAATAACACTAGTTACTTCTTGTGTACCATAAAATTTCCTAGAATGAGGAGGTGATATCATAGTTTTTAAACCCAGCCCGGTCCAAGACCCGGGTTCCAGCTTTTGACTGGGTCACCGTGATACTAATAATTTCATACTTAAAAGGGATATTTTAGAAAGTATAAAAGCAATTGAGCCATTTAGAGAAAAAAAAGGAAACTTATAAAGGAAAAAAAATAGTAGAACTAACCAGCTAATACACCTATGCTATATTACAAGTAGGATTTTAAATTAATTTTCAATAAAAAAAAGAAAAAGAAAGGGATGACATCATGGACCCATTTTTCAATACCATAAATTTCTTTAATTAAGGAATGACGAAAATGATGCCTATGTTTAATAAAGGATTGAAAATTATAAGAATATTTAAATTGAATAAGAGTCGTTAATGATGATTAAAAACTAAAATAAGAAGCTAATATTTTTTTGCAATAAGAAAAATATAGACGCACATGAAAATGTTTTATCTCATTTATCCTCTTCATTTTATATGTTTTTTCATTTATATTTGATTTTAATTCAACTCTCTAATTACATGTAATTTTCTTCCTTATAAATGAAATATGCAAATAAAACTTATCTATCTAAAATTTAAGATGAAATAAAATAAAATAATATCTTTAAAATATCATGAAATTAAAAAAACAATATAAAAATTAATTAATATTTTTAAGAAATTATACTAAAAAATTAAAAAATCACAAAAAAAAAATATTAACTAAACATTGATTTTATGAAAAAAATTTTAAAAAGGAGGTTAGTCGTTGCTAGGCTTAGCCAACCAAGCACATATGCTTAGCCTATAAGTAAAGGCATGACATGAATTGGCCTAGAAGGCTAGGCCCACGCGTCTGCTTTATTATTCTTTTTATTTTAATCGGAAGACATGTCATCTAGCTTGACAAGCAATGTGTCATCAAATTTGCAATGACTAAAGGTTACTAAAAAATCAGTGTCCAAGTACTAGGATTCTAAAAACCTATTTCAACTTATTTTTGTCTAAAACATCGTAAAAACCTTAATAAACACATTTAAAAGCTTAGAACACCTTTTAATCACTTTAAATACCAAAAATAAACATAATTGAAACAAATTAATGGGTCTCGATCTATCTAGCATGTTTAAAGAGAGAAAACACCCTTAACAAATTCTCATCTCTAAGACAAATCAATTGACACTAAGTTTGGTAATTTTAATGGCTAAAAAGTGATTAGTCAATCACTTTCTCTCTCCTTATCATTTCTTGGTGACTTTTGATTTTCTTCCTCAACATCAAGGGATTATAATGTAAAAACTCATTAACACTAAGTTTGGTTATTTTGATGGCTAGAATGTGCCTCATAACCAATAACTTTCTCTCTTCTCATGATTTTGGTGGATGGAATCCTCCTATCTAAGACAAACCTATTGACATTAAGTTTAGTAATTTTGGTGCCCAGAATGTGGCGAGCCAATTGCTTTCTATCTCATTATTTTTGGTAACCTTCTCTTTTCTTCATCAACATCCATGGAATATAATATGATAAACATAAAGTTTTGGATTGAAACCACCTCTATTGAATTCTCCTCTCTAAGATAAACCCAATGACATTAAGTTCGATCAGTTTAGTGGCTAGAATATGGCTGACTGATTACTTTTCTCTCCTCATCATTTTTGGTGACTTTCTTTCTTCTTCCTTATTATCCAAGGACTAAAACGTGATAAAAATAAAATTTTGAATTGAAATAAATAAAATATAAAAAGGATCAAAGGTCTATTACTCGAAACTTTGAGTGATGAATTTGAGATTTCCTATGCTTTTTAAATACGTTTACTATAATCCCCTAGCCATCCTACATGCAAAAACAACAAGAAGCATCTTTAAACAAATAATTTCTTATATTACACCCACAACCACAACATAAAAAACACTAGGAGAATTATTGAAACAATAAACACATCTTTGCAAAACAATTCGGCTGCTACATTTGTTGTTGTGATATCGTGTTCTATTGAGAATTTATGCAGTAAGGTAGAGCAAGTAAATGGTGCTGGAACTAGGTGCTGGCAGATGAGTTTTTGTTGTTGGGAGCTGCATAAAAGGCAAGGTTTTAAGTAAGATGTGATGTATAAAAAAAGTAAAAAAACAAAAAAAACAAAATTCTTTGTCCATTGGATTTTTTTTTTTGATGAATTGTTTCCATGTTGGGTTGCTCCCTAAAGCTCCTTTCTTTATTGTCTTTTGCTAGAAAAAGTTGTCTTCGCTTCATGCATCCTCATAGATTAGATCGACCAATTTAACTTCTTTCATAGTAGTTCCTTCAAAATTCTATGCGAAAGGCTTAAGTTTGTGACCATTTACTTTGAAAACCTTGTTAGTTTCAATACTTTGAATTTCAATAACATGATGAGAAAAAAAACTTTTAAAACAACAAATGATCCAATCCATTTAGATCATAATTTTACAGTCATGAACTTCAATCTATAGTTAAAGAGTAATACTTTTTAACCAGCAAAAAATTGTTTGCGATGCAAAAGCTTATCATGAAGATATTTGGTTCGCTTTTTATATAGCCTTGCATTGTTATATGCTTCTAATCAAATTTTTTTCAAGTTCTTGCAGATGCAATTTTCATCCTTCACCCGCTTCTTTAACATCAATGTTGCATTGCTTTACTGCCCAAAAAACACGATGTTCAATTTCAACTGGTAAATGACATAATTTACAAAAAACCAATCAATATGGTGACATCCCAATTAGAGTCTCATATGTTGTTGGTATGCCCAAAATGCATCATTAAGACACAAACTCTAATCTTTTCAATTGGGGTTTACTGTCTTTTGCAAAATTGTCTTGATTTCTCTATTGAAAACTTCGACTTGACTATTAGTTTATGGGTGATAAGTTGTGACTATTCATTGATGTACTCCATATTTTTCCATCAGAGCTTTAATAGTCCTATTGCAAAAATAAGTGTCTTGATCACAAATTATTTCTTTAGAATTTTCAAATCTGCTGAAAATGTTAGATTTGAGAAATCCTGCAACAACTTTGAATCATTAGTACGGGTAGCCTTTGCCTCTACCTATTTTGAAACATAATCAACCGCAAGCAATATATAAATAAACCCAAAATAACTAGGAAGAGGTCCCATAAAATCCATAGCCTACACATAACAAATTTCACAATACAACAAAGGTGTTTGCGACATTTCATGTTTATAGGACAAACTACTTATTTTCTGATATTGTTCGCAACTTTTACAAAATTCATAGGCATATTTAAACATTGTTTCCCAGTAAAATCTACTATCCAAAATTTTCATAGTTGTTCTTTTAGGTCCAAAATGTCAACCACATGTACATTTATGACATTAAGTAAGAATGTAATGAATTTCATTGTTAGGCACACATCTTTTAATAACCTGATTTGATCTTATTTTCTAAAGATAAGGTTCATCCCATATGTAATACTTAGAGTCATTTTTTATTTTATTTGTTCTTGCTTTACTTATATCATTCGACAATATATCAACTACAAGAAAATTAACAATATTAGCAAACCAAGGTTTATCATCTTATAGTTTTAGAAGTTGCTCATTTGAGAATGTTTAGGAAAGTGGTATTTGCTCTTCCTCATGCGCAATCCTACTCAAATAATATGCCATTGGGTTTTCAATCCCTTTTTGTATCTTTTATCTCCAAATCAAACTTTTGAAGCAATAGAATCCATTATGGCAACCTTGGTTTGGATTCCTTTTTTGTGAGTAGATACTTGAGGGCTGCATGATTAGAAAAAAACAATTAATTTAAATCCCAATAAATATGATCAATTTTTTTTAAAAGCATTAACAATAGCAAGGAGTTCTTTTTTGGTAGTGGAATAGTTATGTGGTGCAGGATTTAGAGCTTTTGATGCATAACAAATAACATGACTTTTCCTACCAATTTGTTCACCAAGAACAATGTCAATGGCATATTCACTTACATCACATATTATTTCAAAAGGATTTTTCCAATTTGGTGGTTGTATAATGGGTGCTCAAGTGAGTAATTCCTTTAATTTGTTAAATGCCCTTCGACAATTATCATCAAAATCAAACGGCACATCCTTTTATAAAAGTTTTGACAAAGGTTGTGCAATCCTTGAAAATTCCTTGATGAATCGCCAATATAAACCTATACGACCAAGAAAACTACAAATCTCTCTAAGGTATTAGGATATGGTAAATGTGTAATTAAATCAACTTTTTCCTTATCCACTTCAATTCCCTTAGCCGAAACTACATGTCCTAAAACAATGCCTTGTTGAACCATGAAATAATATTTTATATAATTTAAGACTAAATTCGTGTTGATGCAACATTTCAAAACCTTAGTTAAGTTATTTAAACATTAATCAACAAAACTACTATAAATAGTAAAATCATCCATAAATACCTCAATGTAATTTTCAATCAACTAAAAAAATACTTAGCATGCATCGTTGAAATGTACCTAAGGCATTGCACAATCTAAATGGTATACGTCTATATGCAAAATTTCAAATGAAAAAGTAAACACTATTTTTTCTTGATCTTTTTTTTGGTACAATTATTTGATAATAACAAAAAAAATACATCAAAGAAAGAAAAAAAATGACTTATATGTTAGTCTCTCTAACATCTTATCAATAAAGGAAATCAGAAAATGGTCTTTTCTTGTGTGGGAATTTAATTTTTAGAAATCTATTCACATTTTGTAACCATTTTGAACTCTTGCAGGAACAAGCTCATTGTGTTTATTGGTAGTGAGACTAGTGTTTTTAGGAACAATATGTATTGGACTTACACTTTGACTATCATATATTTGATAGATAATTCCTTGGTGAAGTAGCTTCAGAATTTCCTTCATTACCACTTGATTCATGGTTGGATTTAGCTTACATTGAGGCTCTCTCATAGGTTTGGCATCATCTTTCAGCAAAATTCTATGCATGCAAATTGCAGGGCTTATGCCTTTTATATTAGTCAAAGTCCATCTGATAATTGTTTTATGTTCTCTTAAGACCCTCAATAATTGTTCGTCTCTTGTTGCCATGAGATCATTTGCAATGATGATTGATAATGTCTCACATTCTCCTAAGTACACATACTTCATATGCTTTGGTAGAGTTTTCAGTTCCAACTTTGAGGCCTATTCCATAGAGGGTGGAATTCTTCATTAGAAATAGGTAATGGTAAACGTAAAGTCATTAAGTTGTCAAGCAATAAGCAATTCATGTAACATATGCAAAGACATAATTTCCTCCTTAATCTCTTCGTTGTCTTCAAATTCAACATCCTTATTAATTTTGCTATGTTGCAAAATAAAATTTAGCTCGTCTTTCATGAAATTATGCTAAAAAATATCTTGTGTAGTGAGATCAATCATATCAATATGAAAGACAAATTCATAAGCTTCATAATGTTTCATTGCATAAAAAATATTAAATGTCATTATTTCCAAATCAAATTCAAAGGATAATGTACCTTTGTGTACATTGATCTTAGTTCACGTTGTTTTCATAAATGATCTTCCTAATAAGATGTCTATTGAATTTGAGGCAATCTCATCATTCATATTAATGATATAAAAATCAGTAGGGAAAATTAGTCTGTTTACTTTTACCAGAACATCCTTAATTATTCCTTCAGGATATGAATTAGACCTATCTGCTAATTGAATTACTATCTTGTTTCTTTTAAAGGTCCTAAATTCAAATTCTTGTAATTTGAGAGTGGCATGACATTAATTGATGCTCCAAAATCAAGTATATCCTTTGCTAACTTACGATTTCCAATCACACATGGTATAGTGAACATACTTGGATCCCTACACTTTTAAGGCAATTTTATTTGAATGATCACAAATATGTTCTTTCTAACCCTTATGTCCATGTCAATATTCAACTTTCTTTTGTTGGTGCACAACTCTTTGAGAAATTTAACATTCCATAGAATTTATTTGATTACATCTAACAATGAAATGTTCACCACAACCTTCTAAAAAGTTTCAAAGATTTCATTCTCGATCTCATTCTTTTTCTATTTTTCAATCCAACTAGAAAAAAGGGGGATGGATTTAAATATTAGAACTTGGTAAGGAATAATTTGTACTTACCTTGTTGGTTGGCAAATCAAATGATTCAATCAGTTTCTTTTTTCTTTGTTGGGTGTTGGCTCATGACATTAATTGATGCTCCAAAATCAAGTATATCCTTTGCTAACTTACGATTTCCAATCACACATGGTATAGTGAACATACTTGGATCCCTACACTTTTGAGGCAATTTTATTTGAATGATCACAAATATGTTCTTTCTAACCCTTATGTCCTTGTCAATATTCAACTTTCTTTTGTTGGTGCACAACTCTTTGAGAAATTTAACATTCCATAGAATTTATTTGATTACATCTAACAATGAAATGTTAACCACAACCTTCTAAAAAGTTTCAAAGATTTCATTCTCGATCTCATTCTTTTTCTATTTTTCAATCCAACTAGAAAAAAGGGGGATGGATTTAAATATTAGAACTTGGTAAGGAATAATTTGTACTTACCTTGTTGGTTGGCAAATCAAATGATTCAATCAGTTTATTTTTTCTTTGTTGGGTGTTGGCTCCTGACATTAATTGATGCTCCAAAATCAAGTATATCCTTTGCTAACTTACGATTTCCAATCACACATGGTATAGTGAACATACTTGGATCCCTACACTTTTGAGGCAATTTTATTTGAATGATCACAAATATGTTCTTTCTAGCCCTTATGTTCTCGTTAATATTCAGCTTTCTTTTGTTGGTGCACAACTCTTTAATAAATTTAACATTTCATAGAATTTATTTGATTACATCTAACAATAAAATGTTCACCACAACCTTCTAAAAAGTTTCAAAGATTTCATTCTCGATCTCATTCTTTTTCTATTTTTCAATCCAACTAGAAAAAAGGGGGATGGATTTAAATATTAGAACTTGGTAAGGAATAATTTGTACTTACCTTGTTGGTTGGCAAATCAAATGATTCAATCAGTTTATTTTTTCTTTGTTGGGTGTTGGCTCCTGACATTAATTGATGCTCCAAAATAAGTATATCCTTTGCTAACTTACGATTTCCAATCACACATGGTATAGTGAACATACTTGGATCCCTACACTTTTGAGGCAATTTTATTTGAATGATCACAAATATGTTCTTTCTAGCCCTTATGTTCTCGTTAATATTCAGCTTTCTTTTGTTGGTGCACAACTCTTTAATAAATTTAACATTTCATAGAATTTATTTGATTACATCTAACAATAAAATGTTCACCACAACCTTCTAAAAAGTTTCAAAGATTTCATTCTCGATCTCATTCTTTTTCTATTTTTCAATCCAACTAGAAAAAAGAGGGATGGATTTAAATATTAAAACTTGGTAAGGAATAATTTGTACTTACCTTGTTGGTTGGCAAATCAAATGATTCAATCAGTTTTTGTTTTCTTTGTTAGGTGTTGGCTGTTGCTATCTTTGGTTGCACTTCCTTACCACTTCTAAGAGTCATAACACTTGCATTTTTCTTGGGATTAATTTTAGCTTGAGACGGTAACCTTTCTTTTTTGGCCTTTATTTTATGCAATGAATAGTTTGTGTGTTAGTGGCTAAGGATTTTACAATATACTCTAGAGACATACCTGTACTTGATGATTGTTGAGGAGAAAAGGTTGATTTACCATGGACATAGGGCTAAAAAGACTAATGGTTTGAGGATTGACCGTATTTCAAGTTCAAGTGGTCTTTCCACCTAGGGTTGTACTGATTGAAAAATGGGTCATATCTCATTTGTTGGCTATTAAATCCACTCATGACATTAACTTGAGGCATGTCATCATCTTGTAATTGAGGGCATATGTCAGTAGGATGGCTTGGGAAAGAGCAGATGCCGCAGACTATGGCCTATCTAACCTGTCACAAAGCAACTTATCTAACAAGAGTTGTTAGTTCTAAAAGTTGTTTATAAATATTAGAATGTACTACCTCATTAACTCTTTTAGATAAATCAATACGAACTCCAAATTGCTATGAATTTGCTGCCATGTTCGAGATTAAGTCTCATGCTTCTTCAAGAGTCTTTTCTATGAGTGCTCCTCCACTTGCAGCTTCAATCATGCTATAGTCCATAAGTAATAATCCCTTATAAAAATATTGCACCAATAATTGATCAAAATTTTGATGATGAGGGCAACTCGTGCATAATTGATCGAAACGCTCCCAATATTCATACAATGTCTCGCTGTTATTCTGATGAATTCCATTGATATATTTTTGTATGGCAATTGCTCTTGAAGCCAGAAAGAACTTTTCCAAAAAATTCCTTTTCATATCATTCCCCGTGGTAATATATCCGGATGGAAGGTAATACAGCCAATCTTTGCCTTTAACTAATGCGAATGGGAAAGCTCTGAGTTTGATTTGTTCTCTGGTCACACCTTGCGGCTTCATTGTGGAGCAAACAACATGGAATTTCTTTAAGTTTTCATGTGGATCCTTACTTGTAAAACCATGAAAAGTAGGTAATAAGTGAATCAAACCTAACTTTATTCAAAAGCTACATTAATACTTGGAAATTTAATGCATAAAGGTTGTTAGTTCATCTTGGGCGTTGCTAACTCCTTTAATGTCCCATGTTCATCCATGTCCTTAATATTTGACACTTGTACTTTTGGTTCTTTTTTTAAATTTGCACTTAGATTTGATGACCTTTGTGGGCTATCTTCTTGTCTTTCGGTCTTTCTATTTGCCTTAGTTATTCTTTTAATCTTAAGATTGAATACTAGTGCACCTATAAGGGAAGATCTTGGCATATATCAGTTAGTTTGTATAGAAAATTAGGAAGAAATCTATTTCCTCAGTAATGGCGACAAAACTTGGTTGCTGTCAAAACCACCAAAATTATATCTGAATTTTCCCTCTCTTTTAGGAGTTGATTTTTGTAACGTGATAGTGAAAGCAAGGTCAAACTCAAGGGAAATTATTCTAATTTTTCTTACAAAAAACTAAAATAAAGACTAGGGATTAATAAGAAAACAAAACAAAATTAAAAAATGTAAAAGATAATTTAGTGTTTATATTCATAGTTTAAAGAGGTTGTCCATTCATAATTCAATGTTTATATACACGGTTTAAAGAGGTTGTTCATTCAACGAATGGATCATCAAAGTAAAGTAAGTATTCTTTTAATTCAAGCAAATACTAAAATTCATTTAAGCAAGGAAGATCGAAAAATATTAAATTAATTAGAAAAAACCCTAATTAATTCCTTAACATCAATCAAATTAAAGATTGAAAGCAATTTTTATATTCGGTGACAAGATTTAAGAGTGAAAATGACATAGTATTCCAAGTTATCGTTAAAAAGCTTAACGATTTTTACTTGTCTCATTCTTTTAACTTGAAAGTTAAATCAACCAAATTCATTTATTTTTCTTTCTTTTTTATCCAAATCAACAATTACAGATTGAAAATTTCACAAAAAGAAAAGCATGCTTATCGTAGAAACCATTTAAAAAGCTTGAATGAAAACAATAGCTTACATACCAAATTCAAGTAAAGCAAGTACTTGAATGTCCAAAAATAAAGTTAGAAATATCTCTTCTCACAATCTAAAACAATAATAGAGCAAAAATAGTCTAAACCAAAAGCCAAATTTTAGTTCATAACTGCTGGTAAAATTGAAAAATAGAGAGGACAAGAATGCTGCTCCCTAAAATTTCCTATTTTTTCCTTGAATTGCTTCTCTCCCTTAGCTGCTCTTTTTTGTTAGGATTCTTCTACTATTATAAGTCCTTAATGTTATTTAATTCCTTTTTTTTTTATCTAGTTATTAAGATTGGTTAGATCCCTCAGAATTTGTATTGAAAACTAACTCTGCTACTGTCACAACTTTAATGCAACTTAGATTTTGTTTTTAACTTGGTTTCTTGTAATACCCAATCATCCCAGCTTTATTTTTTCATTCATAGCATGCTAAAGGCTTGATCTACACCTTTTTTGGATCCTAAGGCCCACTATTTCTATGTCAAATTTTCAGCTTTAGTGAGTTGCTTGACACCTATCAAAAAAAGAAAAAACAATTATGTCAACAAATATTGTATGAAGTCCTTAAAATTTACCGATTCTTTTAAAATAATCCCTAATATGCTTATTTATGCTTAAGACATAGTAGAAAAAAATATCATAAGAGGAATAAAAATATATTTATTTTATGCTTATTAGTGATGAAAATTTTCCTTCATTATTTCCATCGAGAATTACTAATGAAATATTTTTCATCAATGTTTTCATTGCTAATTGGTATTGTTTTGGTAGAGTATATAATTATCTTTATTATTAAATATTGAATCCATCACTTATTAATTTTTATATTAACTCAATTTCTAATAAACACAAAACATCAAACTATTTACAAATAGTTTTTATTAGTATGTCAAACAATAAAAAATAACATATTTTCCTATAAAATATTAATTAATCTATTTACTGAAACAAAGTGAGTTTTATTGTTCATGGTGCAATGTTCACTTGTACATAACTCACTATATATTTACCGTCTATATAAAATTATCTTTTACCATTATTTATTATTTATCGTGTAATTTTTACATAAACATAATTAACTATTCATGCAGGGTGAGTTTGTTATTCCGATGAATTTTATAGGCATCACAGTAGCTATAGTTGTTTCATGTTTTCATTTCATTTCCTAAATTTCATCTCTTTAGTTTTTTGTCGTGCACAATTTAGTCAAGAGATGTGGTAGAAATTAAGGATAGATAACGGAAGGAGAGAGAAAATGATTAAGACAATTTTTCAGCAATGATTTTGATTAAAAAAAACATAAATAAGATCTCCATGATAATTAGATTGGATTGATAGCCATAAAAAACTTCATGACCAGAAAACACAGATCAAAATTGAGATTAAATTCTTGTTTCAAAACATTGATTTATTGCAATAATAAGAGCTAAGAGAACACTAGTAGGCTAAACACATGACTAAAAGTTTCCAAGAAACCAACCATGCTTTGTATCTTTCAACACTACTATCGGCTCACTTCTTACTTATGTACACCCATCAATAATAATAAAAATTCATAAAGAAATACAAAGGGGCTAAAATCCATGTATTATTACTATAGAGAGAAAATTTCCTCTTTATGGCATGGTTCCATGTGATGTATTTCTTGGCTTCCTGAAATGTAATCGACTTTTGGTCTAGCAAGGTGAACACTTGTGAAACAAAATAAACATTTAGATTCGCTGTCTTAGGCTTTCTTAGATGAAGAACCATGGAATGTTATTGGGGAACCTGAGTAAGAAAAGGTGAATCATTGTTCGAGACCCATTAAATAGAAAAGTTAGAGAGATTAACAACCAAATTCAAGCTAGGAGATGAAACATCAGATGGACATATCGATGAAGAACCCAAAATTTGAACCAAGTTATGGAAGTGCAGGAGAAGTAGGAGAGATATGTGGACATAAGGAGACTGAACTTATACCTAGATAATGAGGAATATACATTCGAAGATAAATTGTCAGGACTAGTGCTCACTAAAATAGGTGTAATAGGGACAATATTTTTGAGCTTCAGTTTGATTAGGAGAGAGGGAGAGTTTGTCGAGATGGGAGAAAAGTATTGAGTGTTAATGTATGTGAATAAATTTTATGTTTGGAGTTCTCAAATGGAAAATATTTTCATGAAACCAAATATGATGAGAAATGTAAAGAAGATTGGAAGATAGATTAACACATTGATACCCTAAATGATATGAAATATAGCTAAGAAAAACACAAGAAGTAGATAAAAAATCTAACTTATAAGAATTATATGGATGGAGGAATGAAAAACAAAAGACAATAAAAAATACAAAGAAAACTATAATCATGTGTAGACTTACAAAGACATTCAAATGGTGTTTTATTATTTAACATAGAAGTTGGAATGCACTTTATTAAATAAACAAATGTTTCAAACACATAAATTTAAAATTTTAATAGAGCATTATGTTGACCAAGAAGAGTGATACTAGTTTTAACAATATATATCGACATTTAATCGTGCCATTTTAATCATAAGTATATGGGTGATTAGTACTTAAAAATATATTTTCATTAAGGTTTTATATTATTATATTGCACTAAAGTATCATTAAATTTCCTAACTAAAGCATGTTTTATAATAACAAGTCTGATAATATAAGATATCTTTAATTTATGGTAAATGTTTATCTTGAATGCAAGTATATCTCACAATTCAAAGGATTGATTGATGTGATTAACTATTGAAAGTCAAGAGACAAAGAGAGGATTAAGCTTAGAGAAGAGATGTTGGTTCAATTCAAACTTGAACACCATTACGTTATTGGATCACAACTAGAGTTCTAGACCTTGGTTTTAGGTATGGTTTATCTTGATGGAAAGCTAAGACGTAGGCTTAAAACTTTCATGAAAAGTCCAAGATTCAAATCTTCCTTTTTTAAGTTCAAATCAAACTTAAAGCTTAGAGAAGAGATGTTGGTTCAATTCAAACTTGAACACCATTCGGTTATTGGATCACAATTAGAGTTCTAAACCTTGGTTTTAGGTCTGGTTTATCTTGATGGAAAGCTAAGACATAGGCTTAAAACTTTCATGAAAAGTCCAAGATTCAAATCTTCCTTTTTTAAGTTCAAATCTTAGCAACAAAAGAGACGTCCGAATCTGTCCTGCAGCCCAGACACTATTCGGTGTTCAGCTCATAGCTCGAGTTCCAGAAGTCCAAATAAGCTCATTATTCTTTTATTAGAAATATGAGACAATTTACCACAATATTCATGAAGACTATATGCTCCAATTCTGATGTTAGAAATGATGTTTTGGCCAGCCAACAATGTCAATAACCAGCCACCAAGTCAATGGTTGGCCACCAACTAAATAGTTAGTCATCAAATCAATAGTTCTGAATTTTAGCCTATAAAAGGAGGCATTTGCCATTTATTTAGGCATCTTGGTTTTCATATCAAGATCATATTCTTGCTTTCTTTCTTTGTATTTTAGTAATGTTTAAGTTTTGCTTTCATTAATCTCTTGTTTATGTTTTTCATCATAACTATGTTCTTATCTAGTTTATTTATGTTTATCTTCTTCATAATGTTTAGCTAAGTTTATTATGTCAAGGTGAAAAGGTTTCACTAATTGTGTTATAATAAGTATAATATAAACTCAACATGGACTTCAGTGTTTATATCCAAGAAAGTTTCCTATTAACATGTCTTATCATTTTCATCTTATTCACTCTCAATACCTTGCTTGTTAAATGGTTAATCTAGATTTATGTTGTATAACACTTGGTACAATAAATGCTTGATCCTTCGACCGACATTGTTGTTATGAGAGGAACTTGATTTGTTTTTAACATAAGTTAGCATCATGAATACCTGACAATATTTAAAAGTATTGGTGTTACTTAAATAAGATAATTAATATGATCATGTTAATATTTTATAATGAGCAATTAATGATAAATCATCCGATTAGAACCTTCTTTGTGTATGGTTTCCAATTGAGTAATAAAAAAAAATTTATACTATGCTTATTTGAAATATCATTAGTGGACTTCTAACCTTGACAAATGTTTTATCCTTGTTTAATCTTTTCATCATTATCACATCTCAAAGTTCTCTTCAACATCAATATCATTTTATTATTTGTAATTTATATAGTTCACCTCCTTGTGGTTTGACCTCGATCTTGCCGGATTATTTATTACTTTGACACTCCTGCACTTGGGATAAGACATCAATCTTTTGATCGGATCAATGGGTAAATAAATCGATGGCGAGAACCAATAGTTTTAAAATATGTATTCAATTTTATATATTCACCACCTCATTCTATTTGGATAGATTTAATTTTTGAAAAGAATTGTCTTTTAACTTGAGCTTGAAATTGTTGAAAAACATTGAAAATATCAAACTTGTCAACTAAGGGGAAAAACTAGATATACTTTGTCTGAGCATCCAAAAAAATAACAAAAACTATCAAATGATAAAACGTGGGAAGGTCCCTAAACATCACTAAATATCTATTCAAGAGGAGCAAAACTTTTGTGATATGTAGGTCTTAACAACATATGCAGCAATTATCCTAAAGGACATGTTAGACAATTCAAATTAAATTGTTTTTACATATATAACACCTTTTTATTTGACACTAATAAACTCAAAACTCACAGACTAGGATGCCTAAGTTGACTGTGTCAGATATCAGTAGAGGTAGAAACATATATGGATAAAAAAAGCTTAATGAAAAGATGTTACAAAAGACTTTGACTTAATATAAAGACCATCTCTACTCTGATCGAAAAGAAGAATTTCCTTAGTTATTAAGTCTTTAAGTTAAAACATAAAATGATGAAATTAATAAATCCATTATTTTCAAGACAAAACTTCTGAACAGATAGCAATGACTTTTTTATATGAGGAATATGTAATATATTCAATTAGGTAAAAAAACGTTTTGATACGTGAATTTTAGAATGATCAATATTTGATATAACAAGTTCCTTATCATCTTTAACATGCAATTGATCATTACCAAGATACGTTTCTAAGCTTATCATACTCGCAAGGTCAGGTGTCACTTAGTGATTTGCACCTGTATCAGGAAACCAAGTAATAAGAGTGGATGCAAGGGCTGTATTAAATGCTAGATTGACATTAACTTGCACATTTTGAGTGGTTCATTATGAACATTGTTGTGCTAAATGTCCAAAACCATAACATAACTGATATTTTACTAATCAGTTACCTTATTGCCCAAATCAATTACCTTGTTGCCTAAAATTCTGACCTGAACCATAAGCGTTATTATAGTTGAAATTTAATCTTGAACCATAGCCATTATTCCCATGATTGTAATTGTTATGATTATTATCCATCCTCCATAAAATTGTCCTCTATTGCCACAATTCTGAGTGGAATTGTTGCCACAAGAACTTTAATAGTGTACCTATGATAAAAAGCACTATCGATGTGCAAAAAACTCAAAGAAAGATAAGTTGGTGTTAGAAATAGTGGGGTTGTGATGGTAGAACTAACAAGTTGAAGGGAGCTCTTTTGGAAAAATTCAAATATGAGTAAGTATTTGTGAAAATCAATATAAGTAAGGGGTTTTTCCTTCAAAGAGAGGTTGGTCACTAAGTCCTTAATCTCACCTATCAAACCCCAAAACATATGGAGATTAAAATCCTCTAACAAGATTGGTCTACCTACAACAGCTAATTCATCAAATAGTATCTTTGCCTTCATTAAATAGATACCAATAATGCCATTATTTTTCCGTAGTTCTTAGAATGCGCCATGAAACTGGATAATCTTAGTATTGGATGGGGAAGCAAGGGCCTTTTCAAGTGTTCACCATATGATGTATGATTTATGATAATCAACCATAAGGTGTTCAACAAAGAAGGAGGACAAAACAACACTCATAATCAAATGGCCTTGTTGCTTTCATGAAAGAAAAGAAGGATTAATGGTGGGAGAAGCCATATTTATAGAGGTAATATGAGATGGGGGACAAGGAAAAGAACCATTAACAAAAAAATATATTCCTTAGCCTAGTAAATAAGGCTTCATTTGCATTTTTTGGTAAAGAAAATTGTTTTTTTTTTAATTTTTGAGAGATTACTTGTTGAGTATAGGAAATGAGAGTGATGACTGCACCATAAAAAGACATAACAACAACAAATTAATGGTAGTGAGACGGCACCAACAACGTGTTCAACTAAAATTGAAAGAGATTCACCAAAAAGAGAAAAAGAGATCATTAATGTTGGAGGGATTGTTGGTGTAGTCATATTGAAAACCACAATGTGATTGGTTTGATTATTGGTAGAGTCCATTAAGAAGAGAAATACTAGGAAGGCTTTGATACTAAGTTGAAAGAATTAGAGAGATAAGAATTTATGAATAATGATGTACTTAAAGTTGTGTAAATATTAATAATAATAATATAATGCACTACATACAAAAACAAGACTAAAACATATACAAATAAAAGTAATTTCCAATAGAAAATATACTTTCTGAGTACTTTTTTAATAATAAAGTAAAATGTGATTGATAAGGCAAACATAAATCTTTAATTGACTACTTATTTTTCCAATAGAAGTTATGCCATTTTTTTTTAAGTTTAGGTTTTAGACAAAGTACTTGTTAAATCTTTTTGTCTTATGAATTAATTAATGTCGAAAATGGCATAAAAAATAAAAGCAGAAAGCATTAGGTATAGAATTACTTGCATGTAACTAACCCATCATAAGCTAAGTTACCTTCGATGCCATTTTACTTCCTTAGACTAAGGCTAAATTCCGCAGATTTCAAGCACTTGCTGAATGTTGGAAAAACACCTCAGAAAGGTGTCAACAATCACACCAAATATTCTTGTAGAATATTAATAAAAGGAGAAATTCAAGGGAGACAAACAAGAGCATCAATTATTACATGGTTCGACCTAGTTGCCTTCTTCACGGACAACGATGGAACAAGATTTATTATACCTGACCATGTGGACAATGACTTGAACAAGGCTAACACAAAGAGCTTAATTTTCTCTCCAAATTCTCACTAACGTATATGGTGGCCACATCCTATGAAAGAATTCATCTCATTCTACTTATACCATAGATAACTTAACCAAATAATAAAGGGTTTTTCAATCCTAGTCATTTCTATTGTCAGGTAATCACTAAAAGAGAGCTACTAAGGTATGATTAGATATACTAAAAGAACTATGCAATAAGATATATGACAACACTAAAGTTGAAGATGTAAATTGTTACCTGTATAAACAAAATGATGATCCACAAATTTGGCCTGGTTTGACTCTCTTATGAGAGATTAACAAGAAGATGTCCTCCCAGATCGGCAGCACATCATTGAACACCAGTTCATTTCTCGCCTTCCACGCTGATGATCGAGAATTGAGGTAGTTAACGAGGCAAATAATTTTGTTCAGAAACCATCGAGAATTAAGGAAAAGAACAAAGTTGGGCAAGGTTATCGTTTTGTTGTCTTAGAAGATCTAGTGGAAAATATAAATAAGGATCAGAAAGAATCCCTTGTTTAGTAACTAGAAACAAATGCAAGAGTAGAAGCGATACAATAAGGAATCTAATCAATCCATCTCATCTTCTAACTCCTAAGAGCCAAACGAGCAACTTTATTACTCAAACAATCTTTGTATAATATATACTCTGCGACCGTGTACAATGAAAGTTGCAGCATAAAATACAAAACTAATGATGCCCCCACAAGACGAGTTCTCTAAAAGAAATGCTTCAAAATATATATATCCAGAGATGATAAAGTTCAAGCGGCTAGGTATATGTAGGACACCAAATAGAATAAGTATATCAATGGTGTGATGCGAAATCAAGACATCTAGTTTCCTGCTCCAGGACTGGGGACGGACTGCAAAATTCGATCGATTTTGGAAAGTTGGGACGTGATGAACCTTTTACCGATGACTATTGATTGCGCATCACCAACAGGGGGGAAAGATGGTGTAAACTTGTCTTCCAAAGTAGGATTTTCTTTCTTCTCCAGGCTCAGTAACTTTCTGGCTTCAAAAGACGGTGCATGACAGATCAAAATGAGTATGAAGATGAATGCAATTGTGCTTAGACGAGCCATTATGAAAAACTTGCTACACAAAGAATTAAATCTGGGTTATATATGTAGCAGAGGAGATATGTGACACATGTTGGATGGTAGCTATTTATAAGCATGTGTACAAGGTGAGAGAGGCGAAAGATTCAAGTTATCAGTGGCTAAGTCAATAGCTGTGGAGTTGACAAAAGAATATCTCAAGTTCGTTGATTTCGCTACACGAAATTTGCAGGCCTGTCTAAAAAATGCCTCGTGGAATTGCGTTAATTTGGTACATTTGAAGAAAGTTGCCGGCCTTTCATGATTTCTTGGTAATTTGTTCCTCCTACCAGTACTCCTCCTGTAAGAGTCCTGATTGCTGAGGGTCCAAGAATCCTACTCATGACCGTCTCACTTTTATTTCTCTATTCTTCACATTAATTTAGTCCTTGTGACCAAATCACGTAGATAAATCATAATTTCTACCTTGATTAATTTATTTTGATTGACTTTTAAAGAATCTCAACTTTGAAGTTTTTAAATTGTTAAGTGAGTTTTTAAGAATTGTTTTATATTCATTTATGAGACTGAATTATCTTAAGATTATTATTATCTAAATAATAATTTTTCACACTTTTTAAAGAAAAAATACTATCTTCTACTGGAATCACAATGCACTGTAGTTTTCGTAGATTGGAGGAACATCATTAAAATTAAATTGAAATGGGAGAGAACGAAATAAAAAATAATGTCTCTATAAGTTCTTTGATGTCACTTACTACATATGAAATATAATAATCTCAATCTAAAAGATTCCAACTATCCTTTTGGAATGAAGTGCATCCGGTCAATCGAATTCCTTTTGAACTAGAAAACACGAACGATCGGGTTTATCTAAAGAGATTGTTCATATTATCATGGGATTAGCTTAGAATCTTAGACGCGACATTAGAAAGTGGACAAAAGAGAATTATTAGATAGAAAAATAGAGTCAACAAAAATTAAAATAGTTAAAATATGCTTCAGAGAAAAAAGCAGTTTAGATTAAAGGTTCTTAATTCACTTGCGCGGGGGACCTTCGTTTACAGATTAAAAATAGTATATACACATGAATGTAATTAACATATGGTTCTAGGAAAGATATCTAGCTCTTATATATATATATATAGTTATGATAAATGAAAGTTTTTTATAAATTTATTGGATCCATTCTCAAAAATAAAAATTAATATTTATAAATCACGTGATTCAGGTTTTTTTTAATTATTTTCAGACTTTTTTTTCTTTTATTTTTATTCTTCATGTAGTTTTTTATTTTTTTCTAGTCGTGTTATGCTTTTATCTTGTTACTATTAATATGGTAACTTATTGTTTGAATTTATTCGAGTTATCAAATATATATTAATAATTTATTTTGAAATTTCTATAATTCTATTTAATTTAAATAACATTTTGCAGAGTTCAAACGAACAAAAATGTTTATAATTGGTTATATTGTAGTTGGTGTCTAGTGTTTAATAAGTTAAAGTGATTGGTAGTTGATACTTGTCTTTTTGGTTAGGGAAAATGAATCGGATTGCTAAAATTAAGAGATTAATTGATTATCCGACACGTAAACCTTGTTCCTAAGCTACTTGGATATTTTAGGACCTCATCATTGACGCTGTTTGTGAGAATCTGATAAAAAACCATTAGTTTATTTCTAAAACTTGTTTTTTATTCCAAGCCATTTCATAGCACCAACAAAGACATACATGGGCTAGGACGCATAATGAATCTACCCATTATCAAGGGCACTTCTGCCCAACTGAACCTTCAACAACTTACTAGTCAAATGCAAGTCCTCGCTCTGGTTATGTTGGAAATCCAAGGGCAACTTTAGACTTTATCACCCTAATAAGTCTTGACACCCTCAGCAACACACAATGCCCAAATGTCATGGCAATCGATCGCACCAGACACCCGTAGACAATTACAATACCTATAGAAGACTAGGAAGATTGGCATTCATAAGAGTCTCTCAAGAGGTAGCTCGTGCCATTGCAAAACCCATGCATGGAGTCGGTACTTCAAATGTAACCCCTTAGCTACTGTGGGATGGAAACTAGTTATCGTAGTCGTTGTTCCATGCCAAACTCCTCGGGCTCCCAAGATCCCAACAAACAAAGGACTAAGAGATGGTCTGCACAACAAGCAAGAAAGAGTCTATATGGGCATATTTAAAAAGGATCAATGAAGAGATGCTCAAGGTGGAAGAGTTGTTTAAGTCAGTAGCTTTAGAGGCCTTGATACGAGGGGTAAGGTAATATACACTATTGAGAAAACTTTATGCCTTACCAGACAGAAGCTTGTTCAAGGTGAAAAAAGTTATGGAAAATCACATGTAGGTGGAAGAGGCTAGTGTGTTATGACATATAGGTGGAAGAGGCTAGTTTTTATAATGACAACCAATATGAAGGATCTTCCACGCGAAATCATTCTCCTAATAGAAATGAAATCTCGAGGAATAACCATGAAGGACCAACCCATGGGTGCTTATATATCCTAAGGATTTATTACTCCCTTAAATCAAAATGGGATCACCTATTTAAACTTATCAAGGTAGTCAAGGAAAACACCTACCACCTTGAAGACATGTTTCTTCTAAGAACCTCTCATATACCTATCACTCAGATCACCTCATGGTGCACAATCTTTAATGGGAATGTAAGTTTGTTTTTAAATAAAAATAATGTATCTCTAACATACATTTCCTACCTACAGATATCCAGGTGATGTCTAAAGGCTACTCACCAATTCTCCAAAGGTTGATCTTGGATACCCCATTTTCTAATGTAGTCTTGGACTACATTCTCTAGGTGATACCTAAAAGCCTCTTACAAATTTTCCAGGGGTTAAACTTGAATCCTTTATTCCACAATGTAATATTAGACGAGCACATTCTTCATTTAGTACCTAAAAGTTTCTCACCAATTTTTCAGGGTTTGGTCTCGAATCCTCTATTCTCCAGTACAGTCTCAGACTAACATATTCTATAGGTGATGTTAAAGGGCCTCTCACCAATTCACAATGAATTGATCTTGGATCTCTAGCCTCTCTAATGCAGTCTCAAATTGACATGACTCTCTTATAAGGCTGCCGAGCCTTATATTATCTCTAGGTATGATCTTAGATCTTTCGCTCTCAAGTGTAGTCTTGGATTGGCATGATTTGCCAATGAGGTTACCGAGCCTCAATCTATCTCTAAGGATGATCTTGGATATCTCACTCTCAAGTACAATCTTTCTCCAGTAGGGGGCCCTCACTCCGTATTTCATCACCTAAGAAGCCATAAGGGGTGAGCATATACTAGAGACAGAGAAAGAGAGAGAGAGAGAGAGAGAGAGGCTCATGGCTTTCTAATTGATGATGTAGAGATTAAGAGCTCACAATTAGAGAAAAATCTTATTGAAGAGTAAGAAGCCTATAGCCTTTTTAATAATGGCATGAGGGCTTGAAAGCCCCCAACTAGAGAGTGGTCAAATTAGAGTGGGGAGGTATATGACCTCTTCAATATTATCATGAGGCATAAAAGGCTACAAGGGATGATCTCGAATCCCCTATTCTCTAGTGCAGTCTCAGGCTGTCATATTTTACAGGTGATGTTAAAAGACCTCTCACCAATTCTCTATGAATTGATCTTAGATCTTTAACCTCTCCAGTGCAGTCTAAGACTAACATGACTCTCTAGTGTGGCTCTTGGGCCTTATATTATCTTCAGGTATGATCTTGGATGTTCTGCTCTCTAATATAGTCTTGAACAGACATGATTTGCCAATAAGGTTCCCAAGCCTCAAGCTATCTCTAGGGATTAAATTAGATATCTCATTCCCAAGTACAACCTTTCTCTAGTAAGAGGCTCTCACACCCTATTTCATCGTCAGGAAAGCCATGAAGGGCGAACTTATACTAGAGAAAGATAGGCTCATGGCTTTCTAATCGATGATATGGAGTTTAAGAGCTCACCAATAGAAAAAAAAATGTTATCGAAGAGTGGGAGGCCTATAGCCTTCCTAGTGATGGCATAAAGACTTGGGACCCATCAGTAGAGAGTGGTCAAATTAGAATGGGGAGGTATATGACCTCCCTAACATTATTAAGAGGCATGAAAGGTTACAGGGATTGATTTCAGATCTTATATTCTCCAATGTAGTCTTAGACTGACACATTCTCTAAGTGATATTAAGGGGCCTTTGACCAATTCATCAAGAATTGATCTTGGATCTCTAGCCTCTCCAATGTAGTCTTAATCTGACATGACTCTTAAATAGGGCTCTTGAGCCTTATATTATCTCCATATATGATCTCAGATTCTCTCCTCTTCACTGTAATCTTGGACTGACATGATTTGCCAATGGAGTTCTCGGACCTCAAGCTATCTTTAGGGATGATTTTGGGTATCCCACTCTCAGGTAAAACCTCTCTCTAATAGAGGGTTCTCATGCCCTATTTCATCGCCAAGAACGATATGAGGGTGAGCTTATATTTTAGAGAGAGAGAGAGAGAGGCTCATGGATTTCTAATCGATGGTGTAGAGCCTAAGAGCTCACCATTAGAGAAAAATCTTACCAAAGAGTTGAGGCCTATAGCCTTCCTGGTAATGGCATGGAGGTTTGGGAGCCCCCCACTAGAGAGTGGTTAAATTAGAGTAGGGTAGGTATGTAAACTCCCCAATATTATTATAGGGCATGGAAGCCCCTCACTAAAGAGTGGTCAAATTAAAGTGCGGGAGGTATATGACCTCCCCAAAATTGTTATAGAGTAGAAAGGCTATAAAGGTTGATCTCGGATCCCATATTCTCTAGTTTAGTCTTGGACTGACACATTCTACAAATGTGTCAAAGGGCCAATTCACCAGGAATTGATCTTGGATCTCTAGCCTCCTCAATGCAGTCTCAGACTGATATAACTCTTAGGTACAACCTATCTTCGATATGGGGCTCTCATGCCCTATTTCATCGCCAATAAAGCCATGTGGGTGATCCTATATTAAAGAGAGAAGGTCATGGCTTAAGAGCTCACCATTAGAGAAAATTCTTTCTAAAGATTGAAAGGCATGTAGCTTCCCTAATGATGGTATAGGAGCTTAGGAGACCCCTATTGGAGAATTTTGATATGAGAGTGGGGAGATATATGACCTTTCTAACATTGTAATGGGATATAAAAGGCTACAGGGGTTGATCTTGGATTCTCTATTCTCCAGTGTAGTCTTAGACAACACATTCTTTAGGTGATATTAAAGAACCTCTCACCAATTCGCCAAGAATTGATCTTGGATCAATAACTTTTCCAATACAGTCTCGGATTGACATGACTCTCTATTGGGGCTCCTAGCTCTTATATTATATCTAAGTGTGATCTCAAATCTTCCATTCTCCAATGTATTTTTAGATTGACATGATTTGCCAATGGGGTTTTCGGGCCTCAAGCTATCTCTATGGATGATCTTGGATATCTCACTCTTAGATACAACCTCTCTCCAGTAG
Organism: Populus nigra; assembly: GCF_951802175.1. NCBI lineage: Eukaryota > Viridiplantae > Streptophyta > Magnoliopsida > Malpighiales > Salicaceae > Populus > Populus nigra. The sequence goes on from NC_084860.1 coordinate 12,486,933, forward strand.
GAAGCTCTCACACCCTATTTCATCACTAGGAAATCCATGTGGGTGATCCTGTACTAAAGAGAGAGAAAGGCTTGCAGCTTCCTAATCAATAATGTATAGCTTAAGAGCTCACCATTAGAGAAAAATCTTATCGAATAGTAGAAGGCTAGTAGCCTTCATAGTAATGGCATGGGGGCTTTGAAGCCCCCTACTAGAGAGTGGTCAAGTTAGAGTAGGGGTGGTATGTGAACTCCTTAACCATTGTCATAGGGAATGGAAGCCCCCTACTAGAGAGTGGTCAAATTCAACTATGGGAGGTATGTGACATCGTCAACATTGTCATAGGGCATGAAAGGTTATAAGTGTTGATCTTTAATCCTCTATTCTCTAATACAGTCTCAGAATGACATATTCTATAGGTGATGTCAAAGGGCCTTTCACCAATTTTTAAGGAATTGATCTTGGATCTCTAGCTTAGATTAACATGACTCTCTAATAGGGCTCTCAAGCCTAATAATATCCAGTTATGATCTTAGAAAGGCCACTGCTGAAAAAGCTCATCAAATATTTTTGGAATCACTCACTATGAGCCCTGCCAATATAACCCCCGATAACAACCTTAAAACTCTTTCATAGCACAACATTAAACGGGACACTGCTTTTCAATAAAATCATATAAATGACAGATATTGTTATGAATATCAATCATAATTATCATAAACTCGTAACATTTCAGCTTGATCCAACGGTTAGATTGAAAAATATGCATAATATCATAAAATTGGACAGTTAGTAATTTCACGCTAAAAATCTGGATTTTGCTTACCATATAATTTAATTAAATAATCATAGGTCTTAGACTAATTTATTGGTGATTCCCATTCATAATTATCATAAAATGTTCCTCGGAGTTTTTAATGTTTTCGGTCCAAATAACACAATTTTGTGCAAGGTTTATATCGGAAATCAGCATTTCTTGCGCAAAGGGTCATGCATTAATTTATTTGAGACTTCATTCTATTTTATAAATAATATCACCTATATTTACAAAAATTCCTCCTTCAACTCATTATTTTACCCGATTAGAAAATTTACGTGATTTATCGCTGGTTAATATTTCACGTACCAATTTATTGTTTTATTTTATCTAAATTTTTAATTAATCTCATGGGAATGTTCATTCTGATTCACAAATTTTTCTCTTTAATTTATCATTTTTCAATTAATAATTACCCCTTTTAACCCAAACTTAGCGATTTTAGACTTGGGGTTTACGTAATGCTCATAGGTACCCCATGGAACTGAACTATCTCAGTTTAAGGTGCAACTAGAATACTAAAATTTTTAACAAATATCCTATAAGAATTAGTCAAACCATAAAAACTTCTTATTTTAGTGATTGACTTAGGTGCAGGTCATTCTTGAATAGCTCTAACTTTTTCCTCATCATTCTTAATACTCTTTGCAATAACAACATATCCAATAAATACAATATTTTCCATTTAAAAGTCACAATTTTTTATATTAGCATATAAACAGTCTTTTTTGCAAAACAACCTATACATTTCATAAATGTGCAACATAACTCTAAATTCTTGCTATAAATCAAAATATCATCAAAAGATCTCATTGCCAGATGCTCAATCAATCAACATATCAACCATTAGCATTAGATATTAGTTTTTTAAAGTTGAAAGATTAAAAGTTCTAAATTTATAGAAACTATTAGTTTGTCATTCTTTTTTAACACTAGTACAACAATAGAGATAGACTTAGTATATTTGGTTGGCCTAATGAATCAAACACCTAATAGTTATTCAATTTCCTCATTTACACAATCTTTCATTACTAGATCCATTTTCCAAGACATGAAAATTACCAGCACTTAACAAATTTTTGGTTCAAATTCATCCAATCTTTAAAAGCCTGAATCATGCATAGCCATTATAGAATAGAATTTGAATTGAAACTTCACCTATAAAAGGATGTCTGCAGACTAGGAAAGGCAACGGTAAGGGAGGGGGAAGACAAAAAAAAAGATAGAGATTAGAAGACAATATATATATATAGTGAGAGAAAGTGAGAGAGAGGGGGATGAATACTATAGAAGCCAAGTAGCATAATCTTTATCTTTTCAAATATGAACATTGCCTTATTTTCCTTTAACATAAAAGAAAGTATTGTTTTAAAACTAAGTGTTGTGTTTCTTTCATAAGCATGATAAGAGTCCTTTAAAATGTTAATTTTGAATTTAACAATGATATAGCTTACCTTTTAACCCGGTCTCTTGAAATTTGTCTACAAAGGAATTTATAAAGCTCGTTTGTTTTTCATTCTTTTTTCCTTTTTATTTTTGTGATCCATCTTATGGTGGTATGTTTCTCTAGGTATGACAATGCCATTATTTGATATGGTTTCTTGCCCCCAAGTGATAATCACTTTTTTTTTATTTGGTACATTTATTGTTTAGCATAAGGAAATGAGTAGATCATTAGTATGAACATTGTGTTTGAAGTCATAGGACCAGAGAGTGCATAAGCACAAGTTTTTTTTTTTTACATCTCTTCATAGGCGTAGGATTGTGTTTTAAAGACAATGTTTCCGTCTTGTCTCTGTTTATCACTCGAGTATGTATAGGATTGGGTAAACGAAAACGTTAAACATTAGGTGGATTTGGGTTTTGTAAATGTATGGGCTTACTTAAGCTTTCATTGGTTTTGTTTGGTTTGGGCCATACATGATGGGTTGCTATCATATGGATTGTGTTCTTGGTAGTTGGGCTATGTTTGCATGGGGGTTAGTGGTTTTAGGCTTTAATATACTTTGGGTTGGTCTTAGATTTTCCTTGATAAAAATTAATGGGTTAAATTCTTTGGGTTGTATTCATTGGGTTTGATGGATTTGGGTTCAGCATGTTTTATATATATATATATATATATATATATATATATATATATATATATATATATATATATATATATTGTGTGCATTATAGTCAAGTCCTTAAAAAAATCATTTGTCTCTCTAGTTTGTTTATATATGTAAAAAAAAAAAGTCAAATATATATACACACATATTTTAGCATTTGATAAAAATATTTGTCTTAGTATAAAATCCAAAACAATTCAAAAAAAAAATTATTTGTCTTGAAAACGTCAAATACACATACACACACATTTTAACATTCGATAAAAATACTTGTCTTAGTATAAAATCTAAAAAAATAATGTTTTTATTTTATGTTAGCATTTGAATAAAAATGTTAACTCAATAAAAAGAATTGACCAAAAATAAAAAGCCCATCGGGCAACATACCTAATAAATTTAAAAAACTCAACCCTAGTTTTCTAAAAAAAATATTTTGTTATTTACTTTCAATGTTTGAAGCAAATACAACCTAGTGTATTGGGAAACTTTATCATGTTTTTTTTTTGTTCAACATTTGGCTTTTTTATATGATTAGCCATTACCTTTTTTCCTTTTAACTTATGGTTGGTCACTTTATGTATGTTTCCTTATTAGTTTTTCAATATCCTTTTCTCCTTTCTAGAAAATCTCCACACAAATCTGCCTTCTGAGTATTTTAGGATCTAAAGCGACATTGAATGAAGATGGTGTTTGGATTGTAGCCTTGTTCACCTTTTCTACCAAAAGTCATTTGTTGTAGAGTTAATTGGTCTTTAGCAAAAACTGACCATTACATGGTGTTGTTAGGCTTGATATGGTACAAGATTAGGTTGAGTTCTATCTAGCATTGATCATGTGTGCGGTTAATCTTCAACATCATGTATTATCAATATAACAGGTGCTTGACGCTATTGATTATAGACCAAACAATTGGTCTTTTCTATTTCTAAAACCAATTATCTTGGTTTGGTATATGGTCTCATGTCATCTTTATATATGTTTTTAGACATCACATTCTTTTGAACTAGGTCTTGGTTAGTTGACCTTGTCACCTTTTTTTTTCTAAGTCTAAGAGATATTGGTTATTGATGGTCAATTCATCATCCACATGATTAAGTTTAGATGACTTTTATTTATACTAATTTTTCTTAACAGGCTTTTAAGGCCTAAAAGTTTTGATCTTTCATTGCATGCTAATTTACTCTGTTTTTTCATCCAAGTATTCTCCCTTAAATAGAATGATATGATAAGTGGAACACCATTATATTTTTTCAAAAAGTGTTTAATGATTTTCTTATGCCACATATTTGACATTACTATGATCGATATACCTTTTTTCTTTGATAGTATGAGTGACTAACTCCAACCTCTCTCTTGGTCGATTAGGATTGGTTTGTTGTATTTTTGCTTTACCAAGAAGTCTTTCTAGTTTAATAGTAGGTGTTGTTATTGTTATCTCAAAGAATATATTGTTATCCACCTTTATCTCTCTTTTTTTTCAAGAAGTTAATGTGACCAGCTCCCAATGCTTTATGGATTAAGTTTCTAAAAATAATATAACTATTAGTATCATATATCCATCAATCATGACACTTCTAGTATTACTTCCCCTTCATTTGTTCAACAATAAGGATTATATGATTGCCTAGGATTTTGATTTTTCTTCTCTTATCAATTGGTAAAATATATGTTTAACTCTCTTAATGTTGAATATGAATTATTTATTTTTATTAGTCACTTTGATTTTTATTTTTTTTATTTACTTATAGGCTTGTTAGCTTTTAAGCTTTCCTAATACAAAAACCTTAAATGGTTTTCTATCTTTAAGTTCTATATTTGATATCAATTGTTAGTAAACTTCTTTAAACTCCTTATTGTGATGTTGTTTAAGTAGCCAATTGAGTATGTTCCTCTAAATGGCTTCTTTTATGCTTATTTGCCTAACAACATTATCTATAAAGTTATAGATATTTGAATACTTGGTCATTATAAACCTTTTATATATATATATATATATATATATATATATATATATATATATATATATATATATATATATTCTACTACATCCCTTCCAAAATCAACTTAATTTACTCCTACCCTATTATAGTTACAGTACACTTGATTTTCAAAGTCATGAAATAAAAGGAATAATTATCTATATACTTATTTGGGTCTTGAACTATCCTAACCAAGTCAGTTAGTGTTACCTCTAGTTCAGTCTAATAAAAATGCTTATGAAAACAAGTGTTCATTTCTTCGGAGCTATTGATGGAGTTAGATGGTAATGTAAAAAATCAAGAAACAAACCAAATAGACTCATTTTAACAAATAAATTAACAACAACATTGACACGATCAAAAGATTGATGTCTTCTCCCAAGTGCAAGAGTGTCGAAGTAACAAATAACCTAGTAAGACCGGGATCGAACCACATGGAGGTTAACTATATAAATTATAAATAACAACAACAACAACAACAAGTTAAAGAGAACTTTGAGATGTGAAATTGATGTAAGGATTAAACAAGGATAAAATAATTGTCAAGGTTAGAGGATCCACTAATGGTATTTCAAACAAGTATAATATAAACTCTTTTTATTACTCAACTGGAAACCACACACAAAGGAGGTTCCAATTGGATTATAAATTGTTAACATGATTACAGTAGTTATCTTATTTGAATAATGCTAATACTTGTAAATGTTATCAGGCATTCATGATTATAACTTATGTTAACAACAAATCAAGTTCCTTTCATAATACAGGTGTTGGTTATACCATACGGTTGGGCTATAAAAGTGCCAAGTATTTGTTGTACCAAGGGTTATACAACATAAATCTAGATTAACCATTTAACAAGCAAAGTATTAAAAGTGAACAAGATAACAAATATAAAACATTTTAGTATCAAACATAAAGGTCCATGTTGAGTTTATATTATACTTATTCTTACACCATTAGTGTACCCTTTTCACCTTGACATGATAAACTTAGCTAAACATAATGAAAGAGAGAAACATAAATAAACAAGGAAAGGAAATGAAAAACATAAGCAAAAGATTAATATAAGCAAAACTTAAGCATTACAAAATATAAAGAGAGAGCAAGAGCATGATCTTGATCTGAAAACCAAGATGCCTAAATACATGGCAAATGCCTCCTTTTATAGGCCAAAATTCGAAACTATTGATTTGTTGACTAATTGTTGAGTGGGTGGCCACATCTTGACTTGGTAACAATCCTTATCTTTTTATCTGTCAAAAACATCATTGATAACGTCATAATTTGAACAGACTTAAATCATGAAAGTTCTAGGAAATTATCTCAGCTTTTCAGGAAAAGAAAGTTGAGGTCATTTGGACTTCTAGAACTCGAGATATGGATAGTGTCTAGGCTGTAGGACAGATTCGAACTTCTCTGTTGTTGCTACAATTTAGACTTGAAAACGGCCTTTTTAAATCTTGGACTCCCATGAAAGTTTTAGGCCTATGTCTTAGTTTTCCATCCATATAAGGCAGACCTAAATCCAAGATCTACAGGTCCAGATATGACCCAATGACCGAACAATGTTCCAGTTTGGATGGAACCAACATCTCTTTTCTAAATTTGGCCCTCTCTTTATCCTTTCAATTTCCGTACTTCAACTCATTAATCAATCCTTTCATTTATGTGATAAGCCTGCATTTAAGATGAAGATTTACCATAAATTAAAGGTATTTTATGGTATCAGACTTGTTATTATAAAACATGTTTTAGTTAAGGAGTTATTGATACTTCAAGTGCAAAATGATGATATAAAACCTTGATAAAATGCACTTTTAAGTACTAATTACACCCCCCCAACCAGCTTATTACTAGTCCCTAGTAATCAAAACGTTAAAATAGAAAAAACAATTTGCAAATTCCACAAAGCAAGGCATTCATCATTCAACTTCCATTAATCTTTCCAAATAAACAAACTCTCTTTAAATTTATATATCTACTCAATACCTCTTAAACAAAATATTAATAAACCTTTCTTTTTATGTGCTCAATATATGAAAACATAGATGATGGGGATTTTATTGGAAGAAAATAATATTTTGTTCTAATGTTTAAGGTTAACTTCCTTAGGTTGATATTATTATCCTTTTTTTTCTCTTTTTTTCTTTTTTTTAAATATATATACATATAACTTAAAACACAATGCATCTTTAACTCATGTAACGAGCTTTCAGCTAATGACTCCCAGACCAGTTGGTCTTAGGGCATTAGGTGTTGAGACACCCCTACGAGCTTAGTAACTCGGGTTGCAGATGCTGATATATAGATAGTGAAATATTTGATTCCCTTAAACGTTTCTCCTTAACCCATGTAACAAGCTTTGGGCCAATAGCTCCCAAGTCAGTTGACTTTAGGGTATTAGGTGTTAAAACACTCATTCGGGCTTAATTGCTTAGGTTAGGAAGGCTACAAAACCAAACTTATCTATGTTTTTATTATCATCGATATTATCAATTTGTTGTTTTTTTTTTGCAAATTATATATTATCCATTTCCCTTAGTTGTTACCTTTAACAAAAGAACATAAATAATGTAATAATCCAATGTGCAACCCATAATCATATGTCAGAGTGTGTGTGTGTGTGTGAAAATGAAGGTTTAAGAATACTTGTTAAATGAGTATATGAGCAGAATCAAGTGAAAACAATGCGAGAGTTTGTAAACCTGAATATTTTAAGAAGTATTGTGATAGACCTTGTTATGAATATTGCAAATAAACATTAGAAAATGTTTATTAAGATGCGTTCCAATAGTCAATAAAATTCCCCATGACTCTGCCATCCTAGTAATAACAGTTTTGCTAAATGATTTTTTAAAAACAAAAACAGTTAATTGGTTAGGTTTTTTTCTATCAACTACTACCCTCTCCCCCCAACCAAAATGTGACATTATCCTCAATGTCATAACGTAGAAAGATAGAGTATAGAAGATATCACCTGAAATAACGAACATTGACAATTCTGAAACACACTTAAACAAATACAAGAGATAACAAATCAAAATAATATGCTATTAATAAAACCAAAAGACACAAGAATTCACAAATGAAGGCTTAAATTCAATCTAAGCTTTTTACGGCTTTCCTTAGTTGACCAATTTATGCAACTCATGGAAGGATCAATTACAGGGATAAGAGATTATAGTTGGTCAATCAATTATTCAATAGTAGCAGCAGAGATTATGATTTGTCGTGCTGAAGATGTTAGAAATTCTTGTTCCACAACTTGATCAAGAAAATACAACAAATTATCATTAAAACCATTAACTTTTAACAGACCTATAGCTTTATGGTGAATGTGTAGTTGGGCCCAAGAGGAAATATGAAAGATCTCTTCCAATGTGTCCAGACCACCTGGTAAGACAATGAAGGCGTCAGCATGGTTAAACATTGCATTCAATCGATCAAATATTGTGGAGACCTGTAGTTCCTCTCCAATTATTTTTCCAATGATGTCCCCTTTTGCTAAAGCTTTGGGGACAACTCCCAAAACTTGACTACTCCTAAAAATACAGCTATTGACACACCCCCTATTAACCCAAGGTTGCCTCCTTCATACACTAAATGAATCTTTCTCTCAGCTAGTACTTGACCAAGATGATTTGCTGATTTAAAAAACTCTTTTTCTTTCCCAAGACTGGATCCACAAAAAACACAAATATTTTTGATGTGATGACTTGAGGAACCTGTCATTTCTACACACTTCTATATTTTTTGAATGTATGGGTTAAGTAGAAATGAAGGGAAGGAAGATAAAATTTTATAGATAAGAAATTGAAAATGCAATCATACCACCTATATGTAGGCCAGCTGGAGTCTCTCTCTCTCTCTCTCTCTCTCTCTCTATTTATTTATTTATTTATTTTGAAAAAGCATGTGTATATACAAGTAGTTGTGATTGTGGCTCACATCTTCCCTTGGTTTTACGTCCAAGAACGGCTTAAACGCCCTTTTATAGGTCGGGGATAGGCTTCCCATCCAGTTTTCTTAAAAACTAGCACACATGGTCTTTTTTATTCAGATTTCCAAGACTATGTCAAGAATGTTCTTTATGGAAATGAGGTCAAAAGTCCTGAAATGCACAATGCACATCTCCACCAGGATATGTCCCAAAAGTCAATAGAAGATTATCTAAAGATTCCTTATGTTTTGAAATAAATCCTAACTTTTGACAATTTTCATAAGCTTTGCAGACCACATATGTGTCTTTGAACATGGTGGGCCAATAAAATCCACATTGTAAGATTTTTGCACTCGTCTTTTTTTACGAGAAATGACTCCCATATACCTCAAAATGACAAAGTTTAATGACACTACTTACCTCATTATCAGGAATGCATCTTTGAAATATTTGATCAGGATAATATTTGAATAAGTAAGGGTCATCCCAATAAAAATTTTGCACGTCGCTCAAAAACTTTCTTTTGTCTTCGGTACTCTAGTTAATTGGCAAAAATTCTAAAGCAAGAAAATTAATATTTTTAGCAAACCAAGGCATTGAACTAAGAGAAAGTAAGGATTTGTTAGGAAAGTAATCATCGATTGGTGTGATGTTGGATGTCCAATCTGTTGTCACTCTTGACAAAAAATCCGCATCAACATTTTCGATGCCTTTTTCATCCGTGATTTCTTCCTGAGAATAAATCATTTACAAATCTTCAGATTCATCCAACTCAACTTTACTCAAAGTAGATTCAAGTTGATCATAAACTAATTCTTCAATAAAATCTACTTCTTGTAAATCATTATCATCTCCAGGTTGCTTACAAATATTGAAAATATTCATCTCCAATGTCATGTTTCCAAATGATAGCTTCATCAGTCTATTCCAACAATTAATCAATGCATTAGAAGTTGCAAGAAATGGACGTCCTAAAATAATAGGAAATGAATTACATGCTTCAACAGGTTATGTATCCAAGACAATAAAATCCACGGGGTAAATGAATTTATCGACTTGTACTCACACATCTTTAACTATTCCTTTAGACGTTTTTACAAATCTATTGACAAGTAAGAGAGTTACAGAAGTTGGTTTTAACTCACCTAAATTGAGACTTTGAAAAACTGAATATGGAAGTAAATTCACACTAGCTCTAAGATCAAGTAAGGCTCTTTCAATTTTATGTTCTCCAATAAAGCAAGAAATTGTAGGACAACCAGGGTCTTTATATTTCAAAGCATTATTGTTTTGAAGAATAGCACTTACTTGTTCGGCTAAAAAGACTTTCTTTTTCACATTTAGTTTTCTCTTCACAGTGCATAGATCTTTCAAAAATTTAGCATAAGAAGGTACCTGTTTAATAGCATCCAATAAAGATATATTGATCCTTACCTACTTGAAAGTTTCAAAGATTTCAAAGTTGTGATTGACTTTCCTATGTTTGGTCATGGCATGAGGAAATGGAAGTGCTGCCAGGGAATCAGTCTTTTCTTTACAATGTTCAGATTCAACCCCTTCCTTACCCTTAGAGATTGACTCATCATCTTTCTCACAAGTTTCACGAATGGGTTTTTCAATAACCTTACCACTGCGAAGAGTGATGACTGATTTGGCTTTATCCATGTGTTGACTTCTAGAACTACTTGCATTTGCATTGTATTGCCCCTTTGGATTTTGTTGTGGTTGAGATAGAAACTTACCTTTCTCTTAAAAACTGAGAGCAGATGTTAATTTTGCAAGATTATCTTTAAAATCTATCATGCTTTGAGCAAGTTAAGTGTTGATTGTCTCCTGCTTTTCAATGAATGCATGCAATGTTTCCTCAAGATTTCTTCTAGGAAGGGGAGCATAAGGAGGTGCATATTCATGAGAATTTTGGAAATTATGGTGTGCTTGAAACGATGGTTGTGAAGTTTGTGCATTATTGTTATCACTCTTCCAATTAAAATTTGAGTGATTTCTCCAACCAGGGTTGTATGTTTGCGAGTATGGGTTATGATTGGGCCTTTGAAAATTGTTTAAAGCATGAGCTTGTTCATGGAGACATTCCTTAAAAGAAGGCAAAGTTGGACAGTCATTGGTTGAATATTCATTAGTTTCACAGATTTGACACACAATGTCTTGAACAGATTTTAGTTGACCACTCTTTTTTAATTCTAGTGCCTCGACTTTTCTAGCTAAAGATGTAAACTTGTCTTGGAGGTCATGATCTTCTCTAAGGTTGTAAATACCTTCACTAGATGTATGAGGTTGGGTTTGACTTGGTGCCTCATAAGTGCCTGTAATGTCCCAATTTTGAGCATTTTCAACTAGCAAGTCTAGGTACTCCATTGCTTCATCAGGGTCTTTATCTTCAAAGTTTCATTGCAACCCGGCAAGACCAGGGTCGAACCACAGGGAGGTTAACTATATAAATTATAAATAACAACAACAATAATAAGTTAAAGAGAGCTTTGAGATGTGAAATTGATGTAAGGATTAAACAAGGATAAAATAATTGTCAAGGTTAGAGGATCTACTAATGGTATTTCAAACAAGTATAATATAACTCCTTTTATTACTCAACTGGAAACCACACATAAAGGAGGTTCCAATCGAATTATAAATTGTTAACATGATTACATTAGTTATCTTATTCGAATAATGCTAATACTTGTAAATGTTGTCAGACATTCATGATTATAACTTATGTTAACAACAAATCAAGTTCCTTTCATAGCACAGGTGTCGGCTATACCATACGGTTGGGCTATGAAAGTGTCAAGTATTTGTTTTAGGGTTATACAATATAAATCTAAATTAACCATTTAACAAGCAAAGTATTAAAAGTGAACAAGATAACAAATATAAAACATGTTAGTATCAAACATAAAGGTCCATGTTGAGTTTATATTATACTTATTCTTACACCATTAGTGTAACCTTTTCACCTTGACATGATAAACTTAGCTAAACATAATGAAAGAGAGAAACATAAATAAACAAGGAAAGGAAATGAAAAATATAAGCAAAAAATTAATATAAGCAAAACTTAAGCACTACAAAATATAAAGAGAGAGCAAAAGCATGATCTTGATCTGAAAACCAAGATGCCTAAATACATGGCAAATGCCTCTTTTTATAGGCCAAAATTCAAAACTATTGATTTGTTGACTAATTGTTGAGTGGGTGGCCACATCTTGACTTGGTAACAATCCTTATCTTCTTGTCTGTCAAAAACATCGTTGATAACGTCATAATTTGAACAGACTTAAATCATAAAAGTTCTAGGAAATTATCTCAGCTTTTCAGGAAAAGAAAGTTGAGGTCATTTGAACTTCTAGAACTCGAGATATGGACAATGTCTAGGCTGTAGGACAGATTCAGACTTCTCTGTTGTTGCTATAATTTGGAGTTGAAAACGACATTTTTAAATCTTGGACTCCCATGGAAGTTTTAGGCCTATGTCTTAGCTTTCCATTCATATAAGGCAGACCTAAATCCAAGATCTACAGGTCCAGATATGACCCAATGACCGAACAATGTTCTAGTTTGGATTGAACCAGCATCTCTTTTCTAAGTTTGGCCCTCTCTTTTTCTTTTCAATTTCCGTACTTAAACTCATCAATTAATCCTTTCATTTACGTGATAGGCCTGCATTTAAGATGAACATTTACCATAAATTAAAGGTATCTTATGGTATCAGACCTGTTATTATAAAACATGCTTTAGTTAAGGAGTTATTGATACTTCAAGTACAAAATGATGATATAAAACCTTGATAAAAATGCACTTTTAAGTACTAGTCAACCATCATTGCATTAATTAGTATACTTGGTGATGTGACCTTTTATTGACTAGTTGTCCTTTAAAAAAAACAATTCAAAGTTAGTAATCTTGATTCCTCTAGGAATTAGATGTGGCATGTCAATTCATTTAGGATATTGTTGATTATATATAGACTTGTAAATTCCTCCAGCATCCAGCCTCATCTCCTTTAAGTATTAGGCTAATTCAACCTTATCGATTTCTCCTCATCTCACTAGTTGAAAACAGATTCATGACATATTGGAGGATTGAGATTGCCTTACTAAAAGACAGTAAATGAGGAATTTAACATCACAAGCATATGTTTAATTAGCTATAGATAAATTTGTTGGATCATATAATTGGTTCAAATTGCATGTATGCTAGTGGGGTAAAATGTACCTTATGATCAATCATGCACTAATTCATATAAACTTGTTATAGTTCCTATTGTATAGTCATGTGATATCCAAGATTAAGTTAAGAACTTCCTAAAATTCTTATTCGAGTGCTTGTTATTGGACTATATCCTAGGACTAACCCTAGGTATCCAGACAAAGGGAGTGCTTGATTGCATCTATTGAAGCTTATTATGGATTTGATTGAGCTAATCAATCATGGCTTGCATGGTCTTGTTGACCACCACAATATTATTGTGGTAAGTAATGGTAGTCGCCTTTTCCATCTTAGGTGTGTAGCCTTTAAATTACATAATGTTGTAAAGAAATTATATATATAGGGCTGGTTGTCTTTTCTGTTTGTTGGACAATTTATTTATAATGTTACAATAATTGAGTTTTACATTAACTACAAATCATAGTGCTATACAAATTTTTTATAATAAATACATATTAACAATACTCTAAAACGCGTGGGGAAAGTACTGTAGCTTTCCCCACATGTTTTTTTTTTTCATTTTCTTTCCATTCCCCCCATGTTTTTTCTTATTTTTTTTTATTTTTTTCCATTCCCCCACATGCTTTTTCTTTTTTTTTTCTCAAAATTATATTCCTTTTTTTGTTTTTTTGTTTTTATGTTTTTTTTTCAAAATTATCTTTGTTAATTTTATTTTATTTTACTATTAAATTGGTTGAGAATTTAGCTTGATAGTTTTTTTCTTTGAAACATTGTTGATTGCTACAGTGTTTCTTCACATAGTTTTTGCTTCGTTACAATGTTTTTCCACATGATTTTTTCTAAAATTATCTTTGTTGAATTTATTTTTTAATATTGAGATGATTAAGAATTTAGCTTTGTAGTTTTAAAAATATATATATTTTTTAGATTGCTACAATGTTTCCCCACATGGTTTTTATATTTTTTTTATTTTCTCCAAAATTATCTTTGTCTATTTTATTTTTTTAATATTGAGCTGGTTGAAAATTATAACTATTGTTTTTCTCACAAAACATTGTGGATTGCTATAGTGTTTCTCTACATGGGTTTGTTTTTCTTTTTTTTATGATTTTTGTTTTTTTATATAATGTTTTTCAAAATTGCCTTTGTTGCTTCTATTTTTTTAATATTAAGTTGGTTGAGAATTTAGCTTTGTACTTTTTTTCTTTAAAACACTGTGGATTGCTACAGTCATTTCTCCACATATTTTTTTTGTTATAATTTTTTTAAAATTGTCTTTGTTAATTTTATTTTTTTAATATTGAGGTAGTTGAGAATTACAACTGTATATTTCCTCACAAAACACTATAGATTGCTACAGTGTGTCCCTACATGGTTTTTTTTCCTTTCATTTTTTTTGTTTTTTTTCTAAAATTATTTTTGTAGTTTTTTCTTGAAAACATTATAAATTGCAACAGCCTTTTTCCGTATAATTTTTTTTATGTTTTTTTATAAGTTCACGACACGTACAGGCATGCCACAAGCCTGTAGCAATGCACGGACATGACATATATTTCATAGTATAATTTGTATTGCTTATTAACACAGTTTCTCCTGGTTGTTATATGTTTTAGATTTCTAATTATAGCACAACATAATTATAGCACAACATTCGTCATCATTAATTGCTATATTGATTTGAATAAGACTTCATTCTCATAATCATAAGAATCTAAAATACTCTAAATGGCTCATTTAGATATATATCATGTTTGTTTTTGAAAAAAATTAATTTTTTATTTTTTTTGTTTTAAATTTTTTTTATATTTTCATATTGTTTTGTTATATTTATATTAAAAATAAATTTTAAAAACTAAAAATATTTTATTTCAACATATTTTCAAACGAAAAAATATTTTAAAAAATAATTGGTATTATAATATCAAACAGCCTTGTAGAATACACAACAACTACAGTTAATATTGTTTTGTCAACGAATCACTACCTATGAAAATATCATGAATTTGATATTTTTGAGTACCTTTAACCAAAATTAAGCCTATATATATTACAAGCAAGTATTTCTTATCGGCCATATAACATCCAATCTGAACCACAGCCTCTCATTTCTCTCCTACTTTCAGCCTCACCGTAATGTCCACCTTATCTTTCAGTCCTTTCTTTCCAAAACCACAGCAAGTTACCAGAATCAAAAGGCTGAATCACCCTTGCGTCCCTAGAGTTTCATGCAAAGCCACAGATGATACACAAAACCCTGCCACGAGAAGAGACGTCCTCATTGGTCTAGGAGGCCTTTATGGCGCTACCAATCTTGCTGACCGGACTGCCTATGCTAAGCCAATCACCCCTCCAGACTTGACCAATTGTGAGTTGGTGGACTTACCGAACCCCGAAAATCCAACAAACTGTTGCCCTCCATTACCCAAAAAGATCATAGACTTCAGACCCCCTTCTTCTTTCTCCCCGCTACGCACTAGACGTGCGGCCCATTTAGTTGACGAAGACTACGTGGCCAAATATGCTGAAGCCATTTCCTTAATGAAAAGTCTCCCCGAAGATGATCCACGTAACTTCTATCAACAAGCCAATGTACATTGTGCCTATTGCGATGATGCCTACGAACAAGTGGGGTTTCCAAAATTAGAACTTGATGTTCATTTCTGTTGGCTCTTCTTTCCTTGGCACAGATACTATCTTTACTTCTATGAAAGAATCTTGGGCAAACTGATTAATGACCCAACTTTTGCTCTGCCTTTCTGGAACTGGGATTCCCCCAGTGGTATGCAAATGCCTTACATCTTTACCGACCCTAAATCTCCACTCTACGACCAGTTCCGCGACCAGAATCACCAGCCTCCTGTATTGCTAGATCTTGATTATGCAGCGGGAGACCCCAACCCCACAAACGCAAATAAATTATACTCTAGTAATCTTAGAGTAATGTACAAGCAAATGGTGTCTGGTGCAGCAAAACCAACACTCTTTTTTGGAAAACCATACCGTGCTGGTGACGATTCTCGTCCTGGAGCTGGGACGATTGAGAACAGCCCTCACAATAATATTCACAGATGGACCGGTGATCCAACTCAAGAAAATACCGAGGACATGGGCAATTTTTACTCAGCTGCGAGAGATCCAATATTTTTTTGTCATCACTCAAATGTTGACCGAATGTGGACGATATGGAAGACTATACCCGGAGGAATTAGGAGGGATATCAGTGATCTTGATTGGCTTAATTCAGAGTTTCTTTTCTATAATGAGAATGCAGAGCTTGTTCGTTGTAAGGTTAGAGATTGTCTTGACAATAGAAGGCTAAGGTATACTTATCAAAATGTTGAAATTCCTTGGCTAAAATCAAAACCAATTCCAAGAAGGTTGGGAAAGAAAGCAGCTGAAACAAAAACTGCATTAACACCGATCACTTCATTCCCTTTAGTCTTAGACAAAACCATAGTTACTGTAGTTTCAAGACCAAAGAAATTAAGAAGCAGGAAAGAGAAAGAAGAGGAAGATGAAGTTTTAGTGATAGAAGGGATAGAATACGACAATGGCAAATTCGTGAGGTTTGACGTGTTCATAAATGATGACCTTGAGATACCTTCTAAACCAGAAAATACAGAGTTTGCTGGGAGCTTTGTTAATGTTTCTCATAAGCATGCGAAGAAGTCCAAGACAAGATTGATATTGGGGATTACAGAATTGTTGGAAGACTTAGAAACTGATGGTGATGATAGCATTGTGGTGGCTTTGGTGCCCAGGTCTAACAGTGTTAGTGATCCTGTTGTCATCTCTGGCGTTAAGATTGAGTTTGTTAAAGAATGATGATTATCAAGGACATCTCGTTTTTTCTTATCCTTCAGGAGATCGATGTAGGTCTTTTAGTGTTTGTCTGGGTGCCTTGCTGCTTGCTATCATGCACGTGTAATTCAACTCTGTACTTTTTTGTTTAACAATCTACAATTAAAGTAATGGCAGCTGATTAATTTTTTTAATTGTTCATCTCTAGATCATAAATGTTGTTGTTCATCAAGAATTTGTTTTTGATGAAATCATAAAGATTTCAAATTGGATTTGTGCTTCTCACAACTCCGTCGTAGGCTGAGTTATCTAGGTGTGTTCTTTTCATACTCTCTTACAAAAACAAGTCCTCTATCAGGATAGAAGTCCTTTCGATGTTTAAGTTAATAAATTATAAGAGGGAAGTAAAGTATAATAACGAGGACAAGAACATAGGAGAGTGTATGTGATGGTCATATATGGTCATGTATGTGTTGTTATGTGATTTTGTATGGCCTTGTGTTGCCTTGTTCAGCCATGTGTCTTGTTACCTGGTGATTTGAGCTATTTATACACCTTCATTACATAAAATCACGTCATAGAACTTGAAGTTGTATAAATATAGGAAGGTTAGGCATCACGACTATTGGTGGGAAAGGTTAGCACCCATGAATTATTAGTGAGAAAGGTTGGTGCCGTACTCACAAGATGTGCATCGTACTAACAAGATATGCACTATACTTACTTGGCTTTTATCGAGAAAGCTAAGTGCCACATTGACTTCTTAGAGGTTGCAATAATTTATTATGATGTGTGCCAATGATGGGCTCCTTGGGATTTACACAAGATTGGGATTTGGCCTAAGATTTGTTATTGGGCAAAGACCCTTAACTTAATGATAGGAAGTCCACTTGGGAGAAAACCCATTAATGGATAGGGCGATCTACTTAGATGAAGAGCTAGCTTATTTGTATTTTAAATGTTGTTCTCACTGGACGGGTGCTAAAGCAACGGTTTCCCTGCAAGAACAATGATTACACATCCTTTCTAATGTTTGGCTATTCCATGCAAGCATATGACATTTCTAAACTTTCTTTTTTTATGCAAATCTCAAGTATATAAAGATTCAAAAATCCACAATCAATCGACCATTCCTAAAAAAGCTAAATTCAAGTTTATAATATAACTCGACACAACAATAACATGTATTGATATACCAAGACTATAGAATATAAACCCCTACCCAATACCTATTAAGAGATGCGAACAAGAAGTATGGTTTATGCCACAAAACTTAGGTAATTCTTTGTTAAGTCAGAGTAGTTCCATGAGGAACCAAGAGTAAGAGCAAACTCTCATATACAAATTCTATTTCTGAATAATCAATCTATCTCTTATCAATTTTAAAATCTAAATACAAGCTAAATAACTGTATTTGTAATAGGTAAGAACATACTAAAAAATGTTGGAAAAATAATGAAGAGAACATACTAAAAAATGTTGGAAAAATAATGAAGAGTTCTAAATAAAATAAAAAAAGAATCATAAATCAACTAGGAAACTAATACAATTCACATAGAGTTGCTTGTGGACCTTATCACAGGGCTTTTTCGATGTATGATTTACCTGAAATCATAAATCAACTAGGAAACTAATATAATTCACATAGAGTTGCTTGTAGACTTTATCGCAAGGCTTTTCCGATGTATGATTGACCTGAAATCATAAATCAACTAGGAAACTAATACAATTCACGTAGAGTTGCTTGTGGACCTTATCGCAAATATAAAACAAGATCTCTTAAAAGTTTTGATAAAATTTTAATCAGATTTAATTGTCGGATTGAAAGTTATACTTGTTAGCATAAACATGTGCATTAAAAAAAAAAGCCCTAAGTTACCTCTAGTGTCTTTAAATGATAAGGAAACCTTGCCAATGGCAAAATCCATAAAATAAACAAAAACATAAGTTGTTGTCATAGAAATCCTTGCTAGAATAATCATAATTGTTGTTACCTATGCTTTCCTTGTAGAAATAAAATGTTTACTAAATAAAAAGTCCATAAATTATAAGGAAACACATTGCAAAACTCATAGAATAACTTTTGGCATGACTTTAAACATGTTGTTCTATCTCTTCTAGATTAATTAATGGATCTATCATATATGGATGGAAAGATTGCGATGTCTAGTTTTTATCTTAACTAGAATCGAAGCAAAATTTCTTTTATAGCTTCAAGTATGTCTCAAATAGTGCACAAAAATCTAGTCAAACATATTTACAATTTGTTAACCCAAATATCTAGAATCAACCCAATTAATTCCTCTTGGATCCTCTAAGTTTTAGACCTTGTAATAGGCCTAATTGGTATCTTTAATGGATTCTTTGGTGATGCTCGTTGATTCACTTTATTCGCCTTCTCCTCAAAATGATATGACCTCAAATCATCACCCTGTTTTGATGTTGGCTCGCTTTTGGAGAACACATTAACCTGATTTTGTGATTTTGATCTTTATTTTCCTTTCTTTTATTTTTTAAATTATAAACAACTACATCATAAATAATCTATATTTTTCAACTTTTGTCGCAACTAGGTTTTTATATGATGACAACGAAGAAATAATATGAAAACTAAAGGTAAATGGATATAACATGATTTTAGAGCCTTGATTTTATACCAATTAATGTTAAACCTATGGGTACAAAAATCCAAAAATCAACAATCAAATCGATATTTTCTAAGAAAGTTAAATTCAGGCTTATGATTGAATTTGACACAATGATTAAATGTACCAAGATACCAAAATTATAAAACCCAAAACTCTACCTAACACTTATTAAAAAATAGTAACGATAAGTATGAAAGATATCATGAAACTTGGTTAATTCTTTGATAAGTTGGAGTAGTTTCAAGAGGAACCATGATATGATCCAATCAAGGTCAAATTCGGATTTTGATGTAAAATGTGCAACTATCAAGTTTTACGGCAATAGTCATAATTTTCAAATAGACCGTTGGATCGGGCTAAAATTGTACGTGGGGTCTCCTGACATGTTGTCCTACCTTGGGTTAAAATTTCAAGTCAATAGGATTTTAGAAAGCCACTGCAATACTGGTCAATAGAGGTTGTATGAATTATGTTATTTACTTCCTTTTGACTTGTGGACTTTCTATTTGGCTAGGATTTTTTTTCTAAAAGAATGTGGCAACTTGTTTTGGGAATCTTCTAGTTCTATAAAAATCTTTAATGGGCTGCAACATAGTTTTAAAATGTGGCAAGGATTCATAAATGTTTCAAAATTCTTTTCTTATAAGAATTCCTTATTCATCCTAACTACAACAAGGAAAAAAGACTTCATAATTAATTCTACATTCAGATCAGATTTCTTAGTCTATTTGACACTTCTTAATGGTGAAAAATCTGATTCTAGCATATTCAGGATAATAATTTTTGGATTTTTATTATTTTTATTATTTTCTTCTTAGTCTTTAGGTTATTACTTATTTGGGTCAATTATAAGTGGGCCTCATATAAGTCCACCTAAAGGGGGTCCATTAGGGTTTATTTAAGTCTAGAGTTAATATAAATAAAGACATAACCATACATGTAAGTTAGAGAATTCAGATTAAATAAACTTCTTGTTTGCCGCACTTTGTGAGTGTGTGTGTGTTGGTGAGATAATCTCCCTTTCATGGTTCTCTAAAAAACTAAAAACGACTTATCGAAGAACAACTGCTTCGTGGCGTCATCCTTATACTTCTCGTTCGCGAATCAATATTTGTTGGTAAGGGTTTTTTCGTTTCTAATAGTAAAAGCATATCCTTACACATAAGTTTTATTTTTGAATAAATAATTCATATCTTGTTAATTTTTGAAACCTCAATATAAGTTAAATAATATTTTAAAAAAAAATAGGTAAGAACATGCTAAATAATGCTAAATAAAATAATAAAAGAGTTCTAAATAAAATTAGGAAAAAGAATCTAAATCATTTAGGAAATTAAAACAATTCTCGTATAATAGCTTCTAGACCTTATTGCAAGGCCTTCTAAATGTCTAATTAACTTGAAATTTAACTTAATATAAAACAAGACCTCTGAAAACTTCTAGTAAAATTCCAATTCAATCCAATTATTAAATTAAAAGTTATGTTTATTAGCATCAATTGTACATTAGAAGAATGGGCCCAAAATTGTCTATAGTGTCCTTGAATGATAAGAAAACCTTGTCAATAATAATAATAATAATAATAATAAAACATTAAACAAAAGACATGGAAACCCTTACCAAAATAATCATAATTGTTGTCACCTATACTTTCCTTATAGAAGATGAATCCTTGTTAAATAAGAAGTCTACAAATCATAAGACAACAAAAAATAAAAATCATATATCAACTTATGACCTGATTTCAAACATGTTGTTTCATCTTATCTGGATAAATTATTGGGTGCAACATGTATGTATGGAAGGATTACAATGTCTAAGTTTTCGGTACAACTATAATAGAAGCAAAATTCCTCATATAACTTCTGATATGTCCTAAATAATACACAAAGGTCTAATCTCACAAATATACAACTAATTAACTCAAATATTAATAATTAGCCCAATAAATTTCTCTTGAATTTTTTAAGTTTTAAACCTTGTAATAGACCTAAGTGGTAGCTCTAATGAATACTTTGTTGGTCAAACTTAAATAATGTCACTACTTTGAAGAATGAATGGTCTTTCTGCTCCTCTCAATAATTTGTAGATTTTTATGCAAATGTCACTACTTCGGTTTTTCCGTTGTCTCTGTGTTGAAAAGCAACTAGCAAAGAATATATACATAGTAATGTCAAGATTTGTTGATTGATATTCTGGAAAGAACAAACAAAATGAAAAACAAAGTCATTAATTACATTATAGTGGTGGTCCGTCCTCGCTTTGTCTGTTTACAAAGTGTTTCCTCCTCCTCTTCCATCTGCTCTCATGCATTCAAATACTTGCACGTGGTAAATGTCTTTTGAGCTGCATCGAAGAAGCTCGATGATAGTTCCCTTCCTGTCCGTTTCATTTAAGTTTTGAATAGTTTGCTTGCAGTTATGGGATACGAACACCAAAGATTTTCATTAACAAAATATTTAAAAATCTCCCAAAGGTGGATATATTGTCTTGGAAACCTACCTAAAAGTACATTGCAGAGCTTTCCTACTACCAGGTGCCCCTCTTGTCTCTTACCTGGTGTGTTGTTAATTAATTAACATTACGCTGAAATACGTTGGAAAGTACTGTAAGCAATGAATAGTAGTAATTTTCTCACGTGTTTTAGTGTATGGTCTTTAAAAAAAAAAAAACATTTGTCTTTGTTTTTTTTTTCTTTAAATTTTTTTAATTAATGTTTCTTATTAATTTTTATCTTTTATTATTAAATTTATTTTTTATTAGATTATTTCATTCTCATAACATGTAGTATGAATTTAGCAAGTTAACTCGGTTGGTTTTTTATTTAATTTTTTTTTTAATTTTATTTTTAATATCAGGTTAATTGAAAATTAGGTTTCATGATTTGTTTTATTTATTTTCTATTAGATTACTTCAATCTCATGATACGGGAATAGTACTTAACAAATTAACAAGAGTTAACTCGGGTTGTTTTTATTTTTTTTTTAATTTTATCGTTTATTATTGGGTCTATTGAGAATTGACATTCATAATCTATTTTGATTTGTTTTCTATAGGGATGTCCTGGTCTTATAATCAGGATCACGGTTTTGGAATTTTGACTCCGATTAAATCATGTTGTTTTTATTTTATTTTCTTTTTACGAGGTTATCTCAATCTCATGTCCTTTAACAATAGATTTTCTCTTCATTGGTTTGTCCCTGTCTAACGACCTGGATTGCAGGTTTAGTAAGTTAATCTAATTGACTTATTTTTTCTAATTTCATCATTTAATATTGTGTTTGATTGAGAATTAGGTTTCTTGATTTATTTCGGTTTGATTTTTATGAGGTTATCTTGATCTCATGATCTACGAATAGTTCTTAACGGGTTAACTCATATTAAATTACCTCATTTTTTTGTCCTTTTTTTAATTAATTTTTTACAAATTTCATCATTCAAAATTGTGTCTGAAAAAATTGATTGGGAATTGAGCTTCATAATTTGTTTTGATTTACTTTTTATAAAGTTATCTCAATCTCATGATTAGAGTCGTGGATTTGAAAAGTTAATCCAGGTTAAATCAGGTTATTTTTTGTATTTTTTTTCTATGTGGCTATCTCAATTTCATAACTCAGGTCATAAGTTTGGCAAATTAACTTTGTCGGTTTTTATGCTGTTTTTTTATTGATTTTTTTTTTTAGTCTCATCCTTTAAAATTGGATTGATTAGGAATTGAACTTCGTAATTTATTTTGATTTTTTATGGGGTTATCTCGGTCTTATGATTCAAGTCGCAAGTTTGACAAGTTGAGTCGGTTTGTTTTTTTAGGTTATTTTTTTAATTAATTTTTTTTAATTTCATCCTTTAACATTAATCGATTGTAAATTAGGTTTTATAATTTTTTTTCTACGGATTATCATAGTTTCATAACTAAGGTCATGAATTTGACATGTTAACTCAAGTTGACCCAAGTCAATCCAATATGTTGTTGTTTTAATATTAAAAAAAGATATTATCTTGATAAAAAAAAAATTGAGTTAAATTAAGTTTTTATGGATTATCTGAGTTGCTTTTAGACCCACAAAAATAATCGAGTGATTCAAATTTACCCCAACATGTTTTTTTTTCTTAACTAAAAAATATAAACAAAATCTAAATATTTTCTTATATTGAAAAAAAATCTGACATGATACACAGCGTACCACAAGTTATATATCTAGTTTACTATGCAACGTGAAACATCCATCGCTATTAGCCGGTATACTCCCGTGACTCTGGTTGATGGTTATCCTCTATAATTCAATAGTTTCACGTTTTATTCTAGAGCGTCTTGCTAAGTAACGACAAATTTATTAACAAACGCTAAAAGGGTGGGTGCTCACCTCACCTCACAAAGTTTTTTTTTTTTCATTTTTAATTATTTTAATATTTAATTGGTAAAGAATTTAATTTTATAATTTATTTCAATTTATTTTTTATAAAATTAATTTAATTGTATAACTTAAATTATAAGTTTAGCAAATTAACCTGAGTTGATTCTGATAAATTTTTTAGATTTTTTTTTAAATTTGAGTTGATTATTAATTATGTTTCATAATTTGTTTCAATTTATTTTTCATAAGATTATCTCAACCCTATAATCTAGGTCACAAGTTTGATAGGTTGACTTTGGTCATTTTATTTATTTTATTTCTATAAGGTTATCCTAGTCTCATGACTTATGTCATGAATTTGACGGGTTAATCCAAATTGACTCAGGTTATTTTTTTGTTTTTTTAATTGATTTTTATTCAATTTCATTCTTCAAACTTGGATTGATTGGGAAGATTGGGAATTAAATTTCATAATTTGTTTTAATTTGCTTTCTATGAAGTTATCTCAATTTCTTAACCCGGAATATGAATTTAAAAAGTTAATCTGAGTTAACTCGGGTCATTTTTTAGATTTTTTAATTAATTTTTTTTTCAATTTTATTATTCAATATTAAAATTGATTGAAAATTAAATTTCATAATTTATTTTGATTTGCTTTATATAAAATTATCATGATCTCGTGATCAAGTTTACAAATTTAACATGTTTTCGTCTATGCAGGAAAAAGAATATGTAATTGCAGATTGCAAATATAATCCAACATATCTATACCGATTTTGGATTTTTCAATGATAGCTGAGTTTTACCAACTATCAACAGCTAAAAATCCTCCATTCATTATTGTTTATTCTGATCGGCGATATTCTGAATAGGAAAAGGGATAGGAAGACCTCAAATTAATTAGTACATGCATAAACTATGACTTTACTTTAATGTGTTTTTTTTTAATGGAAAAAACAAATGATGCACTTGTATAAACTTAAATGTTGTTTTTGTATGAATTGTATCACTAGTCTGTTTTTAATTATCTATTAAAAGAGGTGTTTTTTTTTAATTTTACTCTTTTTTTATTTTAAGGATTATGTCATTTTAATTTTTTTGCATCTTTTTCATGTCTAGTTGGGTGCCATATAAACCTAGCTGAAATATTATTCTATTCATTTACTTATCAAATAAATATTCTCTTTAAGTAAAATCTTTTTTATCAAAAGCACACTAATTCTAGAAATTTAATTGGTTTTGCATCCGACTTCACTAATTCTTGTAAGCTCCATCAATACTGAAAGATAAATTTTATTACCAACACATAAGCTTATCCCTATAAAAGCTAAAGAGTTGCAAGGGTAGGTGGTGGAGTTACTAGAAAATAGGTATATTTAAGAAAACATTAGTATGAAGTTTCAGCCTTTTTAGTCTTAGAAAATATTAGTTTCTAGTAGATTTGTGTTGACGGTAAATTCATTAACCAAATAATAATGAAGTACATGTATTCAATATCGTGACTAGATGACATGCTGGATCAATTAGTAAGTTCTAAGGTATTTTCCAATATTGATCTTAAGAGTGTTTATGATCATATTAGAATAAAACCGATGGATAAGTGGAAAACAACCTTTCAAACACAGGATAGGTTATATAAATTGATGGTTATGTAGTTTGGTAAGTTCAATGCTCACAACACTTTTATAAGGTTCATGCATCAGGTGTTGAGATTATTCATGGACAGATTCATTGTGGTTTATTTTAAAGACATCCTGATTTACAGTCTCACTCCAAAGTTTTATTTAGAGCATCTTTTAGTTGTCTCTAACACTTTACAGAATAAGTAGTTATTTATCAACTACAAGAAGTGTAAGTTGTTCACTAGTAATGCTACTTATTCTAGATTTTGTTATATTAATGGATGGATTTCAGGTTGATCTTTCAAAGTCACGGTGATTGTAGAATGGCCAACGCTAAAAAACATCTATAAGGTTAAGTGTTTTCATAGACGTGCATCATTCTACAGAAGATTCATTCAAGATTTTAGCTCTTTAATTGCATTCATTACAGAGTGCTTAAAGGGAAGAAATTTCCAGTGGATAGATGATGTCGAAGATAATTTTTAGCTAGTGAAGCAAAAGATGATTAAAGCTCTTGTATTTGTGCTTCTTGACTTTAACAAACATTTGAAGTAAACTCTGATGCATCGTAGAAAGGCCTTAAAGGTGTTCTTATTCAAAATAGACAACCAAAAGCCTTTTTTAGTGAGATATTATCTAGTTCAAATAAAAATTACTCTATGTATGATCTAGAGTTTTATGTTATTGTTCAGGCTCTCAAGTATTGCAAAATTACCTTTTATAGGAGTTCATTCTAATCATAAACCATGAAGCTTTAAAGTATATAAATAGGTAGTATAGGTTAAGTCATTGGCATACAAAGTGGGTATCTTTTCTATAAGAGTTTACATTTTTATTGATGCACCAATATAGCAATCTTAACAAAGTAGCTAACACCCTCAATAGATGAGTTACCTTGCTCGGTGTTACACATGCCTAGGTGATGGGGTTTGATACTTTTGAGATTTATAGTCAAGTGACTCTTTTTTCGAGTAAGTTTATACAAAATTAATGGATGAAGGTAACTGAGATAACTTAATGCATGTGAATTGTCATTTATGAGTTGCACTATAAGAAACACTATAGGCATAATAAAACAATAGCCTCGGTGTCATTAAATTATTGTTGGCCTAAGTTGTCAAGTTAGGTATCTAGTTTTGTAAAGAGATATACTATTTATTAAAGGTCTTAAGGTTCCTTATCAAAAATGGGGCTATATACCTAATTGCTATTCATAATGCTCTATGATTGGATGTTAATTGGATTTTGTGTTGGGCTTACCTTATACCCAACAAGCAATGGATTTATATATATATATATATATAGACAAGTTCTAAAAAATAATCTATTTTATAGCAATTTGAAAGACATGGTTACATCCTAGATAGCCCACATTTACTTTAACAATATGATTTTCTTACATGGTATCCATAGATCTATCATTTTAAACAGAGATGTGAAATTTATGAGTAACTTCTAGAAGAGATTATGGGGAAAGCTAGGAACTTAGTTGAATTTTAACGGTGCTCATAATCCTCAAACAAATGGACATATATAGGTGGTTAACCGTAACCTTGGATGTTTGATGTGAAGTTTGGTGGAATAGCCAAAATAGTAGGATATCACCTTCTATAAGTAGAGTTTGCTTATAACATGTCTCAAAATTTGATCTCCCAATCAAGTCTATTTGAGATACTCTACAGACAGAATATTTCTAGCGTGATAAAGTTAACACATGTTCCTCGTATTAGATGATTGAGTGTCCAAGCTAATGGTACATAGATTACTTGTGAGGTATTCATGAGCAGGTCCAGAAGATAATCACATAAAACAATACAAAATATATGGCCCTAACCAATATCCATCAAAGAAGAGTGGTGTTTGAGATAAGTAACCTTGTGTGGGTAGTACTCACTCGTGACAAGTTTCTAGTAGGAGATTATAACAAATTGATGAAAAGAGAGATAGGCCCTTGCCAACTGTTGTAAAAAATTAATGATAATACTTATAGACTCCACCTTTTTAACCATCTGAAGACTTTTGATGTCTTTAACATACAACATTTGACATCTTATTTGAAGAAAAAATAGAACTCAAGGACGAGTTCTCTCTAATCATGAGAGAATAATACAGTCAGGCTTATAGAAACTAGAAGTTTTGTGCAGTCAGTGGGCATCTATTATAGCTAGATGATGATTTGCCACAAACAATCTATGTGGATGAACTAATAGATGCTTTCATAAACCAGTGAGATGAAATTGAAAAATAAATATTTTAAAAAAAACAAAAAAACTGACTAGGATCCATCTAAGTCAAGTAGCCAAATTCGTAACCTGATTTTGAGAACATGATAAGGTTGCAGAAACAAATTGAATAAAATAATGAAACTTAATTCTTAAACCCACCAAATATTGAAAGGCAAAATTGGAGAAAAAAAATATAAAAAAACTTGAGTCAACTCGAGTTAACTCGGATCAACATATCAAACTCGTGATCTAAAACATAAAATTGTGATAACTCTATAAAGAGAAATGTAAAAAAACAATGTAGCCTAATGTAGAACAAATAAAATATTGAAGGATAAAATTTAAAAAAACAATCAATTTTATAAAAGACCTAAAAAAAAGAGTCAAGTTAGGCTAATTTTTCAATCCAATGACTTGGGTCATTAGACTTGGATTACCCAATGAATGGAAAACCCAAAAACTTCATGAAACCAAAATCCTAATCGACAAAATGGTGAGTAAAATTAAAAAAAATATCAATTTAAAAAAATTATTTTTTTCTAATTTTGTTTTTTTAATTGATATATTTTCTTAATATGTCTCTTTTTTAAATAACTTTTAAATATATGTTTCAATTAATATCCTTTCCTGGTGATTTTTTTTTTTTTGTATATTTGACCCTTTTTGGACAGATTTTTTTTAATTGTGTTATGTGTATTTAATTTTTTAGAAGATTATTCTAATTCATCTATAATTTTTTTTCATTTTTTGTATAGATGAACTTTATTTTTGAAAATAAAAAATTATTTATTTTTATATAATTATTATAATATGTGCAATCTTGCATAATATTTTTTTAATATATTTTTTCTTTTTATTTTACTGAATCAATTTATTGTGTTTCTATTTCTATTATTGTTTGATTGAATAAAAAAATTAATAAAAAAATTCAATATATACAACCGGAAAAATATTTCATCTTGCAAGATTAAATATCTTAATCTATATTTATTTCTTGATTTTTAAATTTTATTTTTAGTTGTTGTTAATGATTTTTTTTTCTTTTTTTAACACACATAATTCTCAATTTATTTGATTAAATATATGTATAAATTTTTTGATTTACATTTAGATTTTTTTTTATTTATAAAAACATGTCTTAAAAACTTATAAAAACATGTCAAAAAAGCTTGCATATATAATATTTTTTTATTGAAGAAAAATATATTTGGCCCGGGTCAAATGTTGGAAAAATTGGCAAATATAAATAAAAATATTTATGGAAAAGATTCTGTTGATAAATTATAGCAAAATTTACTGATGGAATAGTTCTTCGTTGCGTCCCTCAGTATAAATCGGTGAAAACTTTTGTTTATCGATAAATTTACAGCAGAACCCCTCCTCCATTTTCTCTGCAAATAACAGCAAGTACATTCATGCATAAGTGGTAGATTTTCCCTTGAAATAATAGCTTCTTTGCTCTCTCAAAAAAAAAAAAAAACTTCGTTGATATAAAACATGTTTTTGTGTCATATGGGAATTGGTTAACTCAAAGATAAGGTGATCGAAATCTGATAATGTCAAAATATCAAACATCCTGGTAAGTCAAACAAGCTAATCAAGCATTGGGCATTGTAGATATCACATAACATCGATTTTCTAACATGTCATTCTAAAACTAAGTTCAATTTGCATTGTAGTTCTGATTTTCCGCATAAATTCAAATCCCTCGTTGCTTCTTCTACAAAGAAGATTAACGACAAGAAAAGATTATTAATTTTTTATAATCAACTTAACAGTTAAAAATAAAACAACTTGTAGATCAAACAACTATTCTATATACTTTTTGATAATAAAAGTGTTCTAGTGCCAACGCAGCTAGAGGTAACTAAATATGAGAGTTGATTATGTAGTAGGTAACCTAGTGATAAAAAGCTTAAGATCAAAAGGTTTGTTTTTTCTGTGATTTCAGATTCGAGCTTTATAATTGCTAATATTGATGGTCATTAGTAGTTTACCTGGTCGTTAACTTTAAAACCCGTGAAAATTAATCGAAGTGCGCGCAAACTAATCCAGACACCTCACATGAATTAATGAAAAAAAAAAACTAGAGATGTACACCCATTATCTTATCATCCAAGGGTGTAAACTAACCCTATTGTTTAACTGTTTGAGAGGCCACATGAAAGCTGTGTTCTGATGTTTTGAGTGCTTCAATAGATTTTCATGATTAAAAATAATTGTTGAGGAGTATGTTCAGGAGATCATGGCCAGCAACTGATATATTGGTAATATTAAAGCAGAAAATCGCTTTGAACTTTCACCATCTTATACCTCCTACTCAAACAATCACCTCACTTTTAATCTCAGACTGGGATGAGAAAACGAGCTGGTCTGGACGGGGCTGGTCATGTCATCTTCTGCCTCCTCGTGTTGAATTTCATTATCAACTCACTTTCTCGCAATCATGCTCCGAAGATGAAAGCTCTGCTTTACTCAAACTTAATGATGGATTTGCGTATGATGAATCCGCTTCGTTGGATTGCAGACCTCCTTATCTTAGGTCAAGTCCTATATAAAATCTCTCACTTGTACAAATCGATCTCTCTCGATCTCTCTTTTAATGGACCATTGACACTAGAAGGCTCAGCTATGAAAATGATTGTCCAAAACCTTACTCTAGTAATAGAGATTTTCCTTGATTGTATAAATGCCTTCAGTTGATCTTGGTTCTCTGATGAACCTTTCTTTTAATAGCAAACAATAAACTGACTGGAGAAATCCCACCTTGGATTTGCGATATCACCACCTTCCAGATCATTAACTTATCTAACGATGGTCTGAGTGGCAACATTCCACAGTGCTTGGGGAGCTTTTAGTACTGAACTATCCGTGTTGAATTTGGGGATGAACAAGTTCCATGGCACCATTCCAGAAACATTTACAGAGGGAAATAAAATAAGAAGTCTTGACTTGAATGCCAATGAGTTGGAAGGATCATTACCACGATCCCTAGTTAATTGCAAAATGTTGGAAGTCCTCGATCTAGGAAACAATTACATACATGATAGTTTCCCCAATTGGCTGCAAACTCTTCCTAAGCTGCAAGTTCTGGTGCTGCGCTCTAACAGACTCCATGGTTCAATAGGTAATCCCAATTTGATATCTCCTTTCTCTAGTCTGAGAATCATTGATCTCTCACATAACGAGTTCACTGGCCTTCTGCCGACAAACTACATTGCAGATTTTCAAGCTATAAATAAAGTGGATGAAGTTAAAGCTACACCCGGGTATGTGGGGTGACTATATTATCAGGATTCTGTGGTTTTGACGATGAAAGGGACCGAGGTTCCAATGGAGAGAATCTTACAGCCATTGACCTATCAAGCAACCAATTTGAAGGACAGATTCCAGAGGGAGTCGGACTTCTTAGTTCACTCGTAGTCCTTAATTTTTCAATGAACAGCCTTATTGGTCAAATATCATCATCGCTTGGGAACCTGAAAGCACTAGAATCATTAGATCTATCATCAAACAGGCTTAGTGGAGGCATTCCTGAACAATTAACAAGGCTGAACTTTCTTGCAGTACTTAACCTCTCTTATAACCAGCTTGCAGGCCCAATTCCTCGAGGCAGTCAATTTGATAACTTGCAGATTGATTCATATGTTGGAAACTTGAGGTTGTGCGGATATCCATTATCAGTGAAATGCAGCAATGATGTGACCCCACAGCCCCCACCATTCCAAGAGAAAGAAGATCTTGCAAGCTTATTCAATTGGAAGTTTGCAATGATAGGTTATAGATGTGGGCAGCTGATTGGACTGATCATGGGATTTATTGTATTCTCAACAGGAAAGCCACAATGGTTCGTAAGGATGGTCTAGGTTGAACAATAGAAATGGTAAAGAAGAAAGACGAAGATTATAAAAAAAAATAAAAAATAAAAAAATTGTGCTCTCAGGCTAGGATTGCATGCTTCCCTATCTGTAGAACAGCTAGTTATTGTCCATTTCCTTTCAAGTCGTCTTACCTAGCTAGTCTTCTTGTCAGTCAAAAATATGAAGAAATGATTGGAGGATAGAATTTTCATCAAAAAGAAGCTCTACCAAAATGTATTTGTTTATTTCTCTTCACTTCGTTAGTGCATTGCCTTCTAAACAAGAACAGCAACAATCACGCTGTTTCTTTATCGTCATATATAGCGTCCTACACTAAGAAGGAATGCTGTTTTATGGCCTTACGAAGATAGGACTTAAAAGTTGTTCAGTCTATCTGATGATTCATTTTAAAATTAACTATCATCAAGCCATCCTTAGGATTGAAATCTATTGTACTTTTCCTAAGTTAAATAGTTCTAATCAAACACGTAAGGACTCACAAACCAAGATTTTTTCTGCTACAAAAACATTCTTTCCAGTATCATCTATGTCATTATTAAAAACAGCTGGGACTGGCAATGACTACCATTTCGGACCAGGATTGCTCCAAGTTCTCTACACTTGACAAAAGTTTTGTCAATGGGTTCCCAAACATGATAATTTTCACTACCTGTGAACAGACTTCATTGAAATTCCCATGAAGGGCGATCCAGCACATTATAGCTTAACCCACAAACGTCCATATCATCAAAAGGTCACATGAATACCTTAGGTCTTGCAAAAGGATATGATACGACTGCTTAGTTCCAAAGAACTGAACTTTCAACATCTATTTATCATACGGTTCCTTGCAGAAAAATAAATGAATATATCCAATTATAATGTAAAGTTGAGTCAGAGTTATCCAAACTCAAGAATCAAGTATGTGTGTGTTTAATTATGTATATATGTATGCATACATGTATAGCACCTAGAAACTTACCATAGAAATTGATTTAACTTGGTAGCATGTGCGGTATACCTTCTAACTCTTCTGACTGAATACAGCCCAATGCACCCAATTTTATTCCATGCTTAATGCAAGACATTCTTCAAACAGAACCCAATTTCCAAAATTATAAAATACTCAAGAAAAAGTGGCTAATAAATAAATGGAGGAATCCCATGATTCCTGAAAGCTTTGGCATAGAACGTGAATTCAAAAGTTCATAGATCGATTGATTTATGCAAAGCCAAGGGCTATAACATTATCAGAAAGTTTTTGCAATTTAGACAAATGAACATGTGTGTGAGGTGTCTTTCAGTCAAGTAAGAGAAATCTCTATATGAAACACACATCGAAAGAGAGAAGTGCAAATACCAGGAAAGAGAGACATGAAAAACAATGATGGTTAAATTATAAGTAGACTACCTCAAGTATGTGATGTAAGAGAAATATCAGATTAGATCATTCTGGAATACCGAGGCACAGCCAAGTGTCAATCATATCTTTGGATGCACCTAAACCAACTCAGGTATGAAAGGAAAGAGAGTGAATAATATAGTTGAAGGTCATTCAACAACTCATCATGTTTGCAGGAAACAGACTTAGATTGCACGAAGAACAGATAAACCAAGAAGAGATACTTAGTCAATTGTAGACTGTAAAAGTTGTCCACTGATAGTCACTGAAATTCCTTGATACATCCCACATAAGATTCCAATAACTGCAAGGACAGGGAACCCTGGCATATGTTACCTTTCCCGTCCCAACAGCCAGCAAAAAATGATGCTGAAAGCAAAAATGACCAGGGCAAATCTCAATCAAAATGAATGGGTATATTTTCAGAGGAACAATATAATAATTGTTCATAATAGGAATTTAACTGAAAATGCAATCCCAAGAAAGATCTAACTCAAAGGCAGCTTTCACAAAAGAGAAGGAATCTATATGTGCAGCAATGATTTGGACAATACCTGGACAAAGATTTCCAATGACATTCTGAAAGCTTAAAGATCCAAAGGCTTCTTAAAAGGAGACTGTCTTGGAATCAGAAAGGGAACTGAAATATTCATCAAATAGCACAACCCAATTCTCAAAGGAAACATCCATATTTTCATATCAACCAGATTCAGTAACTTTCACTGCGAGTTAAAATCTTGCAAAGCCTGATGTCACTTTTTAATTCATGGACCAGTCCGACAAATAACTTTGCATCCAGAAAGAAGTACACAGTCTGTACCCTGAGTGCTTGCGAGCATGCAGGAATGCAAAGAGTGGGAAAACACACAATCATGCATGCGATAAAGCTCTTACTGCTATTCACTCACATAAGAAGAAATTAAATCAATTACGTGCCTCATCAGAAATAACTGAATAGAATATTATTGTCCTGGTGTCAGTTCATAACATCTATCAAACTATCAACGAGGTTAAATGAACTAGAGAGTTTATCATCCTTGAATACCATGGCAACAGCCATCCTCCATAAATCTACATTGACAAGTTTTCCCTTTTCCAGAGTATTAAAAGCTGACCTTAACAAATCTTCATTGTTTCCCTCACACAACCTATTAACAAACTTGCATATACTGGCAGAACAAGGAACAAAACCCTTGAAAATCATTTCATCCAAAATAAATGCTGCTTCCTTGAACTGCATCCCATTGCAAAACCCGTCAAAAAGAATCCTATAGGAAACAACATCAGGAGCACAGCCACGTCTTGGCATATCTTCAAATAAATCATTTGCTTCACCCCTTTTCCCTTCTTCAAACAGTTCTCGAAGTATCACATTGTAGCTGATAACATCAGGCTTACACCCTTTCTCCACCATCTCATCCAACAATCTATAAGCTGCTTCAAAATCCTTATCCTTACAAAACAAATTAATAATCACATTGTAAGTTACAGTATCGGGTTTGTACCCACGTTCTTTCATGTCCTCCCAAACACCTAAAGCCTCTTCCTTTCTCCCAGCCTTAAAAAGCCCGCTAATCAAAGTAGAATAAATTGCTGAATCCAACTCAATTCTTTTTCTAAACATCTCCTCCTTAAGCCTAAAAGCTAAACTTAACTCGCCATTCTTACAAACCCCCTTAATCAATGACGCATAAATATAAGCATTAGGATACACCTTATAGACCTTAACCATATCCGTCTTCAGCTTAAAAGCCTCCTTCAACCTCAAATGCAAACAAAACCCATAAATCAAATTACCAAATGTAATCACATTAGGACTAACACCTCTATTAGTCATTTCATCAAACACCTTGGACGCATCATCTAATCTCCCACTCGCACAAAACCCACGAATCAATAAATTATACGTACAAGCATCTGCTTTCCCCAATTTCTCGATACCCTCAAAAAGTTCCCTCATTTTATCAAAATCCTTGCACATCAAGAATACACTGAGCAAGGAATTATACGATTTTACAGTCCTTTGGACACGAAACGAAGGCAATTCATCGAACAGTTTGAGTGCACTTTCATGGAGGCGAGCACGGCCATAGAAATTGATTATGTCGCAAAAGAAAGCCTCTTTAGGGGTGAAAAGGGTTTCTTCTTTGAGTTGGGCAAGGATTTCTTGCATTTCATTGAACATTTTAGCACGGCCAAGCTTGGTAATGATGAGGTCATAAGAGAGAAGAGAGTAGCGAAAGGGTTTCGCAGGGGTTTTTGGGTTTGGATTTTTAAAGAGTTGGAGAGCGAGTTTAGGGTCTTTTTGGAGACGAAGAAGAGAGGCTAGCCTGAAAGGGGTGATGGGTCTTGATGGGTTCATATTTGCGGGGGCTCTCCTCTGTCCTATGTATTTGTTTGATAGATGACCTACCTGATTTCTATATTCCCGCCAAAAAGTGGCAGAGAGGGAGGAGAAGATCGATAGGCGACATGTAGTTTTATCACTCGAAATGTGGATATACAAATACAAAACCGTGTCGCAGGCATGCTTATCAGACCGGTTTGGTGGATTGTTCTAGTGATCCAGAACCCTAGCGGATCTAAATTAAAAAAAAAAGTTCAGGGCTTGTAATTAATTCTAGAAAAAATTGTTTGACATATTAAATCAATTTAGAATGTGACCTGGGAAAACTAGAAAGAAACCCTTTTTTTTTTATTTCAATGTCAATTTTTTTTTAAGACAAAGAGCCTTCTCCTTTTGTTGTTGTTTTTCTCATTCCCTTCTAAGGTTCTAAAATGAGCAATATTTTTCCTCGCATGCGCGGGAGGGGAGGGTGCAAAAACCTTTTGAAATGTTGGACCTCTAGTATTCAATTAGGTTCCTCCTCGACTAACTGATCACTTTAAAGATATAAGAATTCAAATAGAAAATAAATCAGAGGAACTCAAGTAAAAATATAGTAGTGTTCAATAACAAATTATTAATGAAGATAAAAGGTCTAAAAAGCATAGTTTGCGGGCAAAAACTTTTTGAAATGTTGGACCTCTAGTATTCAATTAGGTTCCTCCTTAACTAACTAATCACTTTAAAGATATAGGAATTCAAATAGAAAATAAATCAGAGGAACTAAAATAGAAATATAGTGGTGTTCAATAACAATTAATGAAGATAAAAGGTCTAAAAAGCATAGTCGTTGCCCCGTGTATAGGAGGCAATCAAAGGTTTTCCTCTTACTCGACATAACCTTATACACGCGAGCCTACCACTTTTTTTTTATTGGTTACTAAACCATATCAAAGTTCATTATATGAACACTAAAGAAGGTTTTATTTTTTTAATGTGGGATTGGAAGCCCATTAATATATATATTTTATGTTCAATAAAAGAAAGTTGGGTTTTTCAATGTGGGATAAGAAATCTTTTTAGTTTAAATAATTCAACTTAAAAGGATATGATAGTATCTTTCCAGTTATGGATAAAAAGCCTTTTGAAATAATTTTTTAAACTTTATTATTTACAATATGTATAGTCTACATCCACATAAATTATTTTTTAACCTTTTTCAAATGGGATATTAAAACCTCAAATATTTTTATTTTTATTTTTATTTTTCGGGGTTGACCCGGGAACCGACCCTTAGGCCGAGTTTAATAATTATGGTCACAGGTAGTTATCAATAAGTAAGATTGATGAGAATGAAATTAGGCTAGCTGGAATTTGAATAAATTATTGTTGATGTTGGGTGTTGAAACCCAGCATTTGATAAGGGCTTCTTGAGTTGAAATGCAATGTTTTACTTATTGTCTTGTTAGTTGGTCAGTAAGCCACGTGTTAGCTCAGATTTAGAATTATTAGCTAGTTAAGATTGTCAATATATGTAATGAATTGCTAGTGAATTTTAGCATGAATGAAAGATAACCAATTTGGATTCTCTCTCTCTTCTTCTCCTTCATATGTTGAGGCCTTATGTGCTAGGTTTGGAATGCAAAAAAGATCCATTATAGAAGCTCATGGACCTTATACAGATAGGAACTCTAGAGAGCTACATACATGATTTTGATATTTTATATAATACAGTTGAGATCTTAAAGAAACAAGCATTAGTGTTCTTCATTGGAGGTTTAGAGATTCAAATTAAGAATTTAGTCAAGATATTTGAACCTAAAGCTTTAAAACAAGCCTATAATCTAGCTCATTTACAAAAAAAAAATATCATTTTCTATAGGTGTACCCACTTTAATCTCATACACACATTTAAAACCATAACCCAAACTACCTAAACCAAACTCATTCCACATCAAAAACCATTACAGAAACTCACCTTCACTAATTACTAGCATTCCAAAACCTCCCTAGAGTGACTTATTACCCACACCAACTGAAAACTATTGTAACAAAATCCATGTTAAACCTACTAAATCCTTAAAGAGTAAGGAATTAAAGGAAATAATAACCAAGGGTGTGTGTTGTTGATGTGATGACAAATTTATATCTAGCCATATATATAAGAATAAAAGACTCTATTCACTAAGTTAGTTGATGGGGAGGACGATGTTGAAGGAGAGAAAACAGGGATGGATAGTTTTGAACATGAAGACTCTATTCACTAAGTTAGTTGATGGGGAGGAGGATGTTGAAGGAGAGAAAATAGGGATGGATAGTTTTGAACATGAAGAGATCATTCTTCATATCTATAACAATGTTTTTAAAGGTATTGTTGAATTTCATACTTTAAAGGTAATTGGCTAGGTTAATAAACATTCATTATTAATACATATAACTTTATAAACTCTAAAGTTGTTAGCTAGTTATAATGCAATTTTACTACTTTAAACCCCTAACAGTTGATGCAGTTAATTGAAGAATAATAAGTTGCACACTATGTGTAAAAACTTTAAATGAAGAATGCAACGAGAGAATCTTGAGGTTGATGTATTCATTATAGACTTAAATAATTGTGACATGGTACTAGGAATCTAGTGGTTGGCTATGTTGGGTTATATTGTTTCCAACTACGGTGAGCTTTGGATGTCTTTTAAGTGGGATAGGTGATACTTAAGGGCAGCAATCATGCTTATATACAAGTTATCAAGCTTGAAAAATGTCATAATTTTTTGGTTAGTCCTTCCCAACTAACAAAAATCAGCCTATATTGTATAAATTTCATCACATACTCTAGCTCTACAATATGCTCTATGACTGCAAATCTAACTCCTACCTTAAAAGGAAATTCTACTTTAGCCTATTTGTTGAAAAGTTACCAGAAGGTTTTAAATGAACTAAAAAGATTACCAATTTCTAAACATCATGACCATGATATACCTCTTAAAAAAGAGACCCAACTAGTCAACTTAAGACCTTATAAGTACTTTGGGTTACAAAAATATGTTGCTGAGAAGATGGTCAGTGAGATGATGGAGTTAGGGGTGATTTAACGTAGTAACAACCTTTTTACTTATCCTATAGTTTTAGTTAAGAAAAGGGATAACTTCTAGAGACTGTGTTGATTATAGAGCTCTTAATAAACATACAATTAAGGAAAAATTCCATATACCATTGGTGGATAAGTTACTTGAACAATTGGTGGGTGCTACTGTATTTTCAAAAATATATTTAAGATCTGAATATCACCAAATCAAGATGGTTATATAAGAGTTCAAAACTACTTTAAGGACTTATAATGGCCACTATGAATCCCTTTTTATACCCTTTGGATTGACCAATACCCCTGCCACATTTCAAAGCTTTATGAATGATGTTTTCAGAAGCCACCTTGAAAGGTTTGTATTAGTGTTCTTTGGTGATATTCTAATTTATAGTTACTCCATTTCAAAACACTTAAATCATTTGAAGATAGTGTTTTAGTTATTAAGGGTCCATAAATTAGTAGGGAAAAGAAATAAATGTATTTTTTATAGCATTCAAATAAAGAATTTAAGGCATGTAATTTATAAAGATGAGGTATCTACTGATCCATAAAAGATCGTAGTTATGGTGGATCGGCCATTACATAAGACTATTTTATTTTTCATCTCAACAATAAAAAGAGAACATATAGAGCTTCTCTACACATAACTAAATATTATTTTTCATCCTATTAACTTTATACATGATTGTCACATGATCAACCAAACTCAAATAACTTAAACATCGGAATGTCCTTCATTCCACAAGGAACTTGTTTTTATAGGGACAACTCAGGCCCATAACTCAGCCAAAAAAAGTTCATTTCTATGTGAAGTTTTTCTACCACTTTTTCATTTAAAAATGTTAATTTCATGTCTTTCTGGTCTAAAGGTGCTAAAAAAATTTATCAATTTTCATCTAAGATAACACAAGTTTGTAAAACCGAGGGCAAGAAATAAATATTTTTTTAGATCTAATTTTAATTTACTAAAAAAGACACCTTTTTTAACACAAAAATTATATTGACATATTTGATTTTTTTTTTATTTGTTGGACCATTGTCCTAGGTAATTTTAGCATGCCTAATCACCTTTTTAATTTGAAATCTACTAGAAAATTAGAATTTTATAAAATATTTATTTTATAAAATATTTATTTTATAAAATAATTCAAAATTAAAACCCTTTTTTCTATTGACCAAGATAGGGACTACTAATTACTATGAAAATCGATGATCTGATTCTTTGTTTATTTCTACATGCTTTTTAAAGTGATTTTAAAATCGTCTTAAAAGGCATCCAATTGAATTTTTTTTAGTTTTTTATGATTTTGATGTGCTGATATAAAAAATAAAAATAAAATTTAAAAACATCATTTTGATGCATTTTCAATTAAAAATCACTTTTACAAAAGCATTCTGCATTGCATTACAAAAAACAAAGTAAAACAAGTTCAAAAGTAGCATGAATCGTAAAAACCAAAAGATGACCTTCAACATACAATTATTTTTTTAATGTTGTGAAAATTTTTGTTTAGTTCATATTAAGACATGTATATAAAGATACTAAGTTTACAAAAAACAATTGTAAAAAATAAGATCAAATTAAAGTCTTAAAACTCAACAAACATGCTAGAATAAAATTAGCATAAATAATAAATATTGTTTAGTAATATTTACTTTTTGAAAAACTTGTAATATGATTCATATGAAAATTTATTGTTATCAAAGATTAATTATTCATTTTTAAAGCTTTATCACTAATCTTTTGGTGCAAACTAAATGATTTTAATAAGATTTTCAAAATTTTCATAACACCACCTTTTTATTTGTACTCATTAACAAGGTATACAGACCTAAAAGAATAAAACTCAAAATGTTTCTACAAATAAGAAGAAACTAATCTCTAAAATAGAGAGAACAAGACAAGAACTAAGAAAAAAACTTAAGGGCAAAAAAAGCTGAGAAAATAATAGAGAATAAGGCAAATAAGTTGTTACTTGGTATATTGAACATCTATCTCTCAACCTTTTTTTATACTAATTTTTGAACCAAAACTGATGCAAAAATAATTCTGGTATTACTTGTAAATCCCCGTGTAAATATAGAACCTAAAGTATAAATAACTTGACGAGTAGTAGAAACGTGAGATGAAAAAAACATCAGTAAACAATTTAAATAATAAAGAATATGATGTGAAACAGAGAAAATAGTCTCCATTATTAAATAAAAACATATAGATAGGGTTCCTACAGGAATTATGAATTTTAGTTTAAAATTCATAATGATGACGAAATCAGTAACAAATTTTTATGGATAAAAGAATAAGAAAAATAAAAAAAAAATGATACCAAGATATTAATATGGTAGTAATTAATAAACAATAAGAAAGTTTGGTACAAAAGAAAAGAAAAGAGTGATGGTGTAAGCACCGATTAAAATTGGTAACGTTACAATGAAACAGTTTGTAAATGAAATTAATGATGAAAGGCAAATAAAAATATTCTAGGAATAAAAAATGATCTCAAGGATTTAGAGAAATGATTGATATGATTTATTCAAAAGTGGATTGAAGAAATTTGAACTTTTGATAAAAAATCACAAATCGACTAGTTTTATGTTATTGCACATAACTTTCAATCCAACTGTCGGATCGGACTGAAGTATTTTGTGAAGTCTTATGACACGTTTACCTAATTTGATTTAAAATTTCAACTCAATAAGATTTCAATAATATAAGACATAAAAAAATAGTGGCAAAAGTGTAAGTAAGAGGAAATCTCCTTTATTTAAAAGTTGTTTTAGCCGAACAAAAGAAATAAAAAGAGAGGATCAAAGGGTTTGTGTTCTAGATCAATAATTTAGAGAAAAACCTTAAAAAAAATTATGAGATTGAAAGATTAAAAGGATGGGTAAAGTATAATTATGCATGAAAAACATGTTTTGTTGGTGATTAAAGGAGTTAAAGCAAGGGTTTTGAAAACTAGAGAGAGAAATAAAGAATTGAATAATGGAAGGAGAAGGCTTGAAGAAAGCTTGTGTTTAGAAGGTAAGAAACTCCTTTAAAGTGATTATTTAAGATGATTTTATGTTGGGTGAAAGAATAAATATGTTAGCGCTGTGTAAATTTAAGTTATGATGTTAAGTTGTTTAGATTGATGTTTTGTGTTGAAATAATAATTTTGTGTATGAAAAATGAATCAAGTACAATAAATTGAAAAGAAAAACCACCTCTACTAGTAATGGAAAATTCAGTTTAGGTGTAGGAAAGTGAAATTAGGTTTGTTTGAAGTAATTGTTATGTAAATTGAGTAGAATTGTTATGGTATACGTATGAAATGATTGGGTATTATATTAATTTGTGAAAGACAAAAAGAAACATTATGCCTCCATTTAAAGATTAAGTTTCGGCCTAAGGGCTAAATTAAGGGGATAAGTTTGTTTATTTAGTTGTTATGAAATATGTGTAGAATTGTGATAGTTT
Source organism: Populus nigra (assembly GCF_951802175.1). Taxonomy (NCBI): domain Eukaryota; kingdom Viridiplantae; phylum Streptophyta; class Magnoliopsida; order Malpighiales; family Salicaceae; genus Populus; species Populus nigra. The sequence goes on from NC_084860.1 coordinate 12,528,731, forward strand.
AGGTATAAAAAAGAATAGGGATAAACGAATTGAAAAGAAAATTAAAGAAAATAATGAGTTCATTTGGAATGCATATTTCAGCTATAACTATTATAGAGGGTTTGAATTTGGTGGTTCAAATTGGCAAGAGATTATGTTTAATTATGATGTGTGATGTATTTAATGGTTGGATGATAAGTTAATTTGCATAAAAATCTATACTTCTTTTTAATGATAGGTTTGGACTAGGAGAAAAATGTTAGAGATTGGATGAGAATGAATGATTTATTGTTTTATTTGTGTTTAGTGATGTTAAATAAGGATGTTAATGTATGTGATGTGTGAAAGAAAGAGGGGGTGGATTTCCTTATCTTAGCCGAAACTTTCTATGATGTAGGAGGGAAGGAATTCTTTGAAATTGTTGACTTAGAATTGATTCTAATTGTGATATAATGATGATAAATGACCTTGGACAATGTTGTTTATGCATAAGATTAATAAGTTAGAAGTTAAATTTGTTAACTTAACTTGTGAATATAATTGGTATAAGGGTGAAATTGATGTTGTATACATCTGTTATAAATGAATTATATTTAGACTTTAATTTAGAAGATATTGTTGAGAATTTTGTATAGTTAGCCTAAATGTATGTTTAGGCTAAGATTAATTGAAATAGGATGGTGAATAAATTAAGGTTGGAATAAATATGTTGTTAACGTTATAAATTATGTGTGCTAATATGGTATTATCATAAAGATAAATAAATGTGTTGTAATGAGAAAATAATGTTAGTGTGAGGCTTGCAAACTTGAATAGAAACATATATATATATATATATATATATATATATATATATATATATATATATATATATATATATATAATGTGGTAGAAGAGAATGCTAAGTTAAGCCTAAACATTTGTGAAAATTGATGAGTAAAACATGATTTTGTGAGTAAAGGGCTTAAATTGAATAAGAAAAATTAATGTGGAACCAAAATATTGACACCTATAGTGATGAGTTTATAATTCTAATGTTACAAAAGATGTTCTTAGAGCAAGACCCATACTAGAGGGGGTGGAATCTTCGTGAGTTACAAGTGATGCCCTACATCTTTTTCTGTTAAGAGTGTTTCTCAAGTTTTAATAACTGTAATTTATTTAAATGTGCTATGCATCTATTTTAATTGTAATATGTGCCATGAAAGAAAAAGATAAGGATGGAACTAATTACCCGGTAATGGGACTAGTGCTCAGTAATGGATTATGTTGTGGAACTAGTTACCCGGTAATGAGTTAATGACATTAATTCATTTGATGACTAAAATAAGTAATTTGATTTAAATTGACTTATGTAGAATTAATATTGTTGGGACGACTGATTTATTAAACTGTTAATAAAATGATAGGTGAAACCCAATTATTAAATAAAAGTGATGTATTATGTTTATGGCATTGAATACTAGATTAATAAGAATTTTATGATTGAGTTCATGATATAAATCGTTGAATTGATAAATTCCTTCATGAAGGATGAAGAGAAGAATATATAAAAGGATAAATAATCTAATAAATTCAAATTCGATAACAATGATGATTTATGTGAAGAGAAAGATGATGCCATAACATAAAGGGTGACTTGGCTATAAAAAGAGATTAAGTGCATGTCTGTTTTAGGAAGTCAAGTAAAGTATAAATTAAGATTGTGTTGTATGGATTTTTATGTAGAAAACTTTGTGATTATATAATAAAGTGAATATAAAGATTGATTTAAATGACTTGTTAGGGTTTTTTATGTTTCATGTTAGTTTTTATTTTCAAATTATAATTGATTTTGAATATTATATATTGATTTATAAACTAAGAAGTAAAACTTATTATGAATATTATGTTTACAAGTTATTTGATTCTTTATACTTTAGCTTAACAAAGAAAGATTAAAGTGTAAGGAATAAATTGTAATATTATTATATTTTTTAAAAAACAAATTTACCTTGTTTTTTTTAATTCAAGGCTCAAAGTTCCCTTTACAAATATTGTAAATCACCGTGCGTTACATTTCCAAAATTAATTCTTATTGGTTTGCTTTAATTAATCTTCATGAAGAGGGAATTTATTATTCAGACTATTCGTTCGCAGGCTAGCTAAACTAAATGAGCGGGTAAAAAATAATTTTTATTATTCAAAGTATGATTTTATATTAATCTAAACTCAAATCCAAAATAATTTGACAAAAAATAATAATTCTTTACAATTCAAGAAATTATTTCAAATCCAAGCCTTCAGCATATACTCGAGAATGTGGCTTAAACCTAAAGCTTAATTTACTTAGTTTTATTTTTTACTATTCAATTTTTGTATAAACTACTACAAGAAAATCTTATATTCTTTTTTATTGAAATAGAATGTTGAGTTTTATAAAAACATGTTGTTCAAAGGTTTTTTAAAATCAATTTTTTATCCCTTCATAATTAATTTGTTTTAATCATATTATTAATATTTATATTAAAAAATAATTTTCAATGAAATATTAACTCTATAAATAAGTAGACAGCATCCTAAAACGTACTCATTTTTAAATATATGAGATCAATTACATAAAATGAAAGCCATGAGAAGATTAAAAAAGAGAGAGTAAGGAATCCATTTGCTGGTTAGAGCATCTACCATAGCTGCACTTTAGAACCGACCCATACTTTCATTTCCATACCGAAACAGTAAAGGAGAGGGAATCTTATTCAAGTTATCAGCAGACAAAAGAAGGGTCTTGAAAAACAGAAAGAAAGCTTATTACACCTTTGGATAATAATTGAACCGTTACTCAGTGTCCTCTTATTCGAAAGCAAATAATATCTGGCTTTTTAGCAGGAAACTCAGTCTGAAAATCCCTTTTGCTCGGTGTTTAGCTTGCAGACCCTGTCCCATGATGCGTCATTGTACTCATTCAAATATATATATTCGACCCCATGGTATACTTTATTTTGGAATCAGATCATATAGATAAACACAAATTAAACTGGTATTTAAGCAAGAATTTATAGTGGTGCACAATTGTTAAGGACCTAAAGTATGGAACGTATATCATAGAAGAAATTAAAAAAAAAACTGGCATATACTGTTCTATTGGGAATAAAAGTGCATGAATTTAAACCCTAAAATTGTATAGAAACGTTGTACAAGACCATATACTTCAAGGATTCTGTTTGGACTTGAAAACCCTTCTGACTCGGTTGATATATAAGAATGGTATCGTATATATGCTGCAGTTTTAGAATGAAAAAGTAGATCGCACAAGGTTACATGTAGCCATATGTTTCATAAAAATGCATAGGTTTGTGCATGTATCGTAGCTAAACGCAAATACTTGGGATTCATTTGTGAATCGAACCTTTTTGACAAAAGCTTCCCAATGCACCTTGGGGATGGGGATTTGAGATAAAACATGCCTTTGGAAAAGAAATTAAGGCGGGGATGGCACCAGTTAAGGTTGTCGTCTTGAAGTGCGCCAAAAGGTGTGCTGCAAATAAATTACGAAAGGGATTCAACATCATTTTCTGGATAAAACTTCATCACATAATATTACCCAGATGACAATTAATTTTAAAAAATATCAATACATAATCTTAACAAAGAGGGAATATTTCAGAAAATGCAGTGAACTAAATTGAATGGGGAAGAACAAGCGTATAGTGTCATAGGAAATTGCTCACGTATATTTAAGTGAAAAATAGAGAAGTATGAAACATGATGAAGAAACCCTGGTGAACTGAAACGAACACAAATTGCATTATTAAAAAGAGATTTGCGTGATTAGCATACATACATTGAAACAAGCAATGCGCCTTATACACGCCCTCTTTGCTTTCTTAAGCTTTGAGAAAAACTCATCTTCGTAGCATCTATGCCCTGCTGGTGAAGCCAAAAAAACCCTTCGAGCTGGTATTAGTGGAGACCACAGACTACTTTGCTCATAATCAAAACCATATTGGGACGCATCAAAGTACTTGCCAAGAAGCCTCTCTGAGTCTGATTTCGAAACCATTTGAATACTTGGACATGCCAATGAAGAACTTCCTGTTGATGATGAGTCCACTGACGGCGATGCTTCGGATATATTTTCCATCGAGAGAGAGAGAGCGGGCTCTTATTAGATTTGCTCGTATACTGTGCCTGTGTAGCAGAAGTGGTTACTTCTGAGGAGGTTTTGGTATTGTTTGGTAGAAAGTTAAGGCTTGGTCAAGGATTAAGATCCTAAAGTCATTTAAACATATAAGAAAAAACAGTGTACTGTAAGGTGGCTGAGAGGCTATATATATATATATATATATATATATATATATATATATATATATATATATATATATATATATATATATATAAGTATAGAGAATTTGGATAGATGTCTGGCTATGAATATAATCCCATTTGAGTTTTGATTTATTTTTTTATTTTTTCAAAAGTTCTGTGGCGAAGTTGATGTCTATAGATTTTCAAAGTACTGCCAGTGATATTCATGTGGATTAATTACTGTATCTAAGAAAAGGCCTTGAAATCACACATTTTTTGAGATCTCATGTTCAATCAAGTATAGGAAAGGAAAGACACTATCATGAAGCTTTTAAGGGTACCTAAAATGTCACGTCATTAAAGATCTCATGCTAGTGGACGTTATCGTTAAAAAAAAAAAATTGTATTCGATTTGATGTTTTTTTTTTTTATTGAGTTTGTTTATATCTTAATTAATATAATAAATTTTAAAGTTAATAATTATATAAATTTTTGATAATTTTAAAATTCATATTAATAATTTTTAAAAAATAAATTCAGAATCCGGTTAAATTATATATTTTAAAAAAAATTAATGTTGATGTATTTATATTTAAAGGGTTATTATACTATTTTGTTATATTGAAATCATTTTTGAAAATTATATAATTGTTATCATGACGTCTTCTATCATTTACTGTCATCAACACTGTTAAATTATGACACTTGTATGCTTAAAATATTCAATATTTTATTGATGTACATTTTGATCTCTACAGTTTCTTAAAGAATGTTCTTTTGTTCCATGTATTTTATTTCTTACAAATAAGTTTTAATTGGATTTTTTTAGTCCTTATGTTTTATAATAAATACAATTTAATTCCTAACTGATTTTTTTTTTAATTAAGTAACTACAAACCAAATCTCAAACTTGGTCAAAATTATGATAATAGATATATCTTAAACCATGTCCAGTAATCCAATAGATATTATGAAAACAAATTATTTTTTTTCAATGAGTATATCTATCTAAGTTTATTTAATTCTTATTTTTTTTCAATCAACCCATTTTAATTATAAAAAAAATATTATTGAAAAATAATAGATTTATGATAATATAAAAAAAACAAAATCAAAGTAAAACCACTTCTCAATTACGTACACTACCAAAAAAATTAGATTTATTAACGGAATTTTTTATCGGTATTTATACTCACAGTCCGTCAGCAAGGAACTTACTAATGTGATCATGTACAAAAATAATCCGTTAGAAAAACTCTTGTCAGAGATTTGTGATCTGTTGGTAAAAGTTTTACAGATAAATTTATTGACAAATAAAACATACCAAAATAAACTTTACCCGTTTCATTTCGACAGTACTTCCATCATTATTGAATATAACATATAACAATAAAAAAAAAGCACGCCAAACAAACTATCTTTTATATGAATTTATTATTTTATTACTTAATAGTTTTATTATAATATTAATGACCTTCTTTTATTTCTTAATAGTTATGTGATGTTATAAGAAACGCATATTCCTATCAAAAAATAATTTATTATTTTTAGATCATTGAAGTGTTTTTACTTTAAATTCTATTTTTTTTCTCATATCATCATAAATGTATTGTTTCTTAAATAAATTTTTTTCTTTATTTTAAATTGTTTGATGGACAAGGTAATAATTAAGTGAATTTAATTAGATATATTCATTAAAAAATAAAACTTTTGTGTCCAACAATATCATATATGTATTATCATAATTTTGACTTGTAGGGATTTAATTGAAAAAAAATCATTTAAGTACTAAATCACATTTATTGTAAAATGTGAGGACAAAACAAGACTTCAATTAAGGACCTATTTGTAAGAAAAATAAAATATATAGATCAAAATATTGACACTATTTAATAAAGTTAGTGATGATAATTACAGAAAGCCCTAATAATGTTAATTATGTAACATACATAGATGATATAAATATATAAAAAAAGTAATAATAATAAATCCTTTAAAATACAAAAACAAGAATACAAGATGTACATCATCATGAACACTTTATAATTTAGCTTCCACTTTTTATAATTTAGCTTCCAAGCTGCTGTGCCAGCAGTTGCTTTCCCTTGTATTGAAATCGCATGCCACTGCTATCACTAGAGCGTGTTTGGCAGTGTGGTTGCGGGTGCTTTTCAAATAACTTTTCGTGCCAAAATACATGCCAATGATATTTTTTCATTTTTTAAAAATCATTTTTGACATCAGCACATCAAAACGATCCAAAATGTACAAACCATATTAAATTTTAACAAAAAAAAAAATTCAAATTTTTTAGGAACGCGGCTGCAGCCGCGTTCCCAAACGATGCCTTAGCCTAGCTTTTTATGGACCAGACATGTGTCTATTCCAAATACTTTTGAAATGTAATATAAATTATATTTTTAAATTTTTTTAAAAATAATTATTTAAAAATAATTTTTATATATTTGTATATTAAAACTAATATGATAATATCGAAATAATTTAAAAAAAATTATTTTAATACATTTATAATAAAAAAAATTTAAACTATAATCATCATCAAAATCTCAAATACAATAATTTTCCTGATCGAAGGATTAAGTAGTGTGGATTAAGTTTTCGATCTCACTCTTTATGATTTAAGTAGTGTGGATTAAGTTTTCGATCTCACTCTTTATGATTTAAGTAGTGTTTGAAATTATAGTAGTTGTTATTTTTTAAAGTATTTTTTTATTTAATAATATATTAAAATAATTTTTTATTTTTTTAAATTTATTTTTGATATTAATACTTTAAAATAAAAAAAAATTGAAGTAAAAAAAAATTTTAAAAATACTTTTTGAACGTAAAAACAAAAATCCTCTTAATAATAATAATATTGTATCACAAGATATTTCCCATTATTGAGCATAAAACATTTCTAACCAAATATGAAAAAATGAAGAATATATTTTATGTGAAATAAATGTAAACTTACTTAAAATTTCAATTTCAAATTTCTTATGTCTACAACTGAAATCAGAGAATGAAAATTTATTTTCAAACAGTGGTGGTAATTACAATAATGAATTCGAAATCTATGATAACTATAAATCAAACAAGATTAATTTCATTTTTCAAATGATTTTAAAAATGCATCCCTCTCTTATAAGTTTGATATATATATATATATATATATATATATATATATATATATATATATATATATATATATAGAGAGAGAGAGAGAGAGAGAGAGAGAGAGATTTTCCAATATATATGTTGATGTAAATGTCCAAACCAACCATTTAAAATTCATATGCTTGATAAAATTATTAGATCCAATTATTATTTAACTGTAACCTTCTATCAATGATAGCCAACTATGATGTCAAAATGCTCCCGATTGTTGTGTTTTTAAAACTTTTGTGGCGAAATAATTTTAAAAAAATTTTTGACGGAAATCGGAATTGGAATCCTCAATTCCCTTTCTTTATGTTTGATTGGACAGAATTTCATTCACTCCCCTCCTTTAACGGAATGGGATTTTCTAAAGTAAGGAAATCTGGCATCCCTTTCTTTTGAGCAATGTTTTAAAACTCGGCCAGTAAATCAACTCGGATCTTACCTCAGCATTCTTGTTTTATATTTTGCATGAACTGATCGAGTTTTCAATATTCTAATCCATGATTTGTTAAATTAAGATAACTAAAGTTTTTCAATATAAAAAAAAATATTTTGATGTATTTTTAAATAAAAAAACATTTTAAACCATAACCGCCACTACAATCTCAAATATGCCCTTTAATAATGTCAAAGTGGCTGCTTGAAAAGAAGATTATAAGGTTGTTAACCTCATAAATTATATTAATTTAATCTATCAAGTAGTATAATCTTAAATGATCCATGTATTGGAACTACTAAAGTTGTTATCAAACAACGAATAATTGATTTAATATAGAATTGGAGACCCTTAACTCAATCACAGGAAGTGGAAAAGAAACATAAGCTTAAATTCATTGCCGCCACATTATGTGCATGAATTAGGACTCTTTTAGGCATGATTCATGAGGGAAATCATTCTTGAATTGTATATATGAATAGCCCATTTGTTTTTATATTTTAAAAAAATTAAAAATATATATTTTTTATTTTAAATTTATTTTTTTGGTGCTTTCATATTACTTTAATGTGCTGATGTTAAAAATAGTTTTAAAAAATAAAAATATATATATTATTTTGACATATTTTCAAGAAAAAAATATTTTTAAAAGCAACAATTACTACACTTTCAAACACCTCGAGCAATTTATAGCTTAGGACTATAGACCAACGATTACAAAACCTACTAACTATTGCCTGTAATTACATCTAAAGAGTTTCTAGGTATTGAAACTTGATAAAGCTTTAGGAACGATGACAATCTTTTATTGTTTCAATTGCTCCTGTTGTTTGCCATGACCCATCCTTTAGTTATTAATGCACATTATCCCTTTATTTTATAACTGACCTCCCATATTTTATTGTCTTGAATAAAAGATTATGTACCCGAACTCTTCAATACTTAAGTTAGTTTTTTAGTTTGGTTAGTTAAGTGAAAAACAAGTAAAAAAACAAAAAAATGAAAGATGTGTTTTGTTGTGTGTAGTTGAGACATAAGTGTTCTAACCTTGATAGGGATTGAAGCCTTTTAAGAAATTGTTTCATGACTCACTATCCCCAAAGTGTTAGGTAGATGTATGGGTGGCATAGCTAGTCCTTGCAATTAGTTGGGTGGTGTGGCTTGCATGTGTAGTTAATAAGGTGGCGATGATATATAGCACATACGTAGCATATGTAGCACATAGCCTGGTAGCTCGAGGATGTGTTGTTGTAGCACATAACTTGTTGTAAGAGCACAGGGAAAAGTTATTGTAACACGTGGCTTATTGAGGTAGCACAAGAAAGAGTTGTTGTAGCACGTAGCAAAAATTATGTGTGTTACACATATTTAAGTTCCGAAAAAATAAATGTATAAATATAAGAAAAAAATTAAGGAGAGAGAAAAATTTATTGGTCGATGGGCTAGGACGAGATGACCTTAGTGGTCTTGTCTGACCTAGCCAATAGCTCACCTTTTAGTGTAGGGGCAAGCACCCAGGTCGCTCTTGTTATAGCAAGGGTGAGGTGGGTCTTTTTTTGTATCAACATTGCCCCTTCAGTTTTTGATTTCATATATAAATTTAAAGACTCTTGTTATATGAAGGTAAAAGTTTTTGTTATAGATTTAGAGGTTTTTATCAAGAGAAGGATACATGATCAATTTAGAGACAAATGGTCACAAGGACTTAGAGAAGATCCCTGATCCTTTTCGAGAAAAAATGATCACATGGACTAGAGACTTGTTTTGAGACATCAAGATTTGGAGGCCAATAAAGACAAAGATTTGTTTTTAATGGAGACGTGGAGTTATATTAGAGACAGTTTTTAATGGAGCTAAGTGGAGTTGTTTTAGAGATAGTATAGTATATAGAGTTACATTAAAGACAATAGAGACGTGGAGATAATGGAGGTTACATTGGAGACAAAGAAATACTATTGCTTTTATTGAAAATCCCAAAATCTTTTTCTTTCTTTCATAAATTACATGGAGACAAGGCATAAATTACATGATTTTTAAAAGGTTATTATAGAGTGTACAAACTTCCTTTCTCTCTTGCTCTGGTTTTGTCTCTTTTTTTTTCATAAATTGTTGCAAGTAACCATTGGTGATTAGTCTTTTTATTTCCTTTTTTCAGTGCAAAGTATTCGTTAGTATTGTGCATGTGATCATGGTAAAATTGACAATTTATTGGGATTCCTACTGTTTGAGCCATTTTTTTTTTATAGGAGGAGGATATTGTACAAAGTTTTTCATTTGATAGCAGTTAGCACCTCAATATATGTAGTAGTTAGAGGTGCAGTCAAGAGCTTTGGATATGTAAAGCAATAATAAATTAGCCTTTTGCACTTTTTAGATATTTCAGTTAGAGATTGATGGTGTTAAAGAGATTCTTCTTTGTAAAAACATGTGTAACCTTGCCTAGTTATGCTAGCTCCTTCCACCCTAGTAAAATTTTTCATTGTTTATTTGATGTTAAGAAGATTTTTATCAAGGAGTGTGTATAACCTTTCCCACAAGTAATAATAGTAGACTTCATTGGTCAGGGCTTCAGTGGTGATATGTTCAAGTATATTCTCCACTCATAGCATTTCCTCATTAAATCTCTGGAGATATGCCTTGGTGTTTTCATCATCTCGTTGTGTGATGGTAAAAAGCTTAGTTATGCTCTATTTTATTTGAATATTAGTGCTAAAACGAGATATAAGCTTCACATAGAGACCGTAAAGACCAAGGATGGAGTCAAATTCAAGGTTTTGATATCATATCCTAACAGATCTATGGAAAGTTTTATGAAAAATCTTACACGTGACATCAATCTTTGTTGTCACTAGCTTTGGGATGCTTTTGATATTTTATATGTGCTTTCTAGGATTTGTAAAGCCATTATAGTTATTAAGGTTGACCTTTATAGTAACAGTCCTTAAAGAGATGGGTGTGTGACACTCGGTAACAAAGTGAAGACTCTTATTTGATAAGAATGGAATGTAGAAGCTGGTGCAGTTTCATGTACATCTTGTCTAGGTTTTTTGTAATGAGGAGTATGTGAATGAGACTCATAAGAAGATTGATAGAGATAATCATGCTAGTGGCTACGGTCTGTTGAAGAGTGTTGACTCATTTAGAGGGTTTGAATATTGTGCCTACTTGGCATGTTGTTTTATCTAGATTTTTCATGGAACTGAAGTTGTCTCTGTGTATATGGTATATATAATGGAGCTGCATGTTGACTCTCTTATTAATGGAATGGAAAAGTGTGAGATTGTTCATATATCGCTAAAACAACGTTGTTGAGCATTTGTAAATGTTAAGAGAGTTATTGACGATTTAGGAGAACTAGAGTCCCTATTGTAAGGAGAGTAGTTACTCTTTTTTATCTTGGTGTTTCATCAGCTATAAGTAATATTTTTTATGAAGAGTGAAAGGGAATGAACTAGCTTTTTATTCAGACGACACCATTAATGAATTTGTAGAAAAACTTAATTGATTCCACAATTGATAATAGGATGAGATGCATTTGTTATTTGGTTTTACTTGTATAACAAATTCTCTTGTGCTTAAATTAGTTTTTAGTTTGGTTACTCAAGTGACATTCAAGTAAGAAATCATGAAGATTAAATGTGTGTTTTATTATATATAGTGAAGAGATGAGTGTTCTGACATCGATATGTATTCAAAACCTTTTTAAGAAATTGTTTTATAACTTATCATTCCTAAGATGTTAGGGTGGTGTAGCTCATCCTTACAGGTGTAGGGTGGCATACAATATATAGATAACACATATAACATGTAACATGGTAGCGCGCAAATGTGTTGTTATAGAACGTAACATGTTGTAAAAGCATAAAAAAGAGTTATTGTAGTACATAGCTCATTGAGGTAGTATAAGGAGTTTTTTTAGCATATAACAAAAAATATATGTAATACAACATTAAGTTCCATGAAAATAAATGTATAAATATAAGAGAGAAATTAATAAGAGAAAAAATATATTGGTTGATGGGCTAGGCTGGGCTAAACCATAGCCCAAGGGCAAGCTACCCAACTTGTCCTTGTTGAATCTACAACAAGGGGAGCCGAGAGTTTTTTTTTCATGGTATCAATACCAAGCTTATTGGAATTATTCATATTTTTTGACTTTTAAAAGCTAATTAATTAGAGTTTTCTTTTCACCGCTAAAGTTGTGAATCGAGACAACTAAGGTTACTTCGCCAAACTTGCAAATTGGGTCATTCACTCCATAAAATTTAATAACTTAGTTTTTTGTAAATCATTTTTTTATTTAACTAAACTTTTTTAAAAATAAATCATATCGCAATGCTGAGATATTTTTCTGATACCATCCCGATGCTGAAATTTTTTTTTATATTGTTATAATTATATAAAAGAAAAATTAAATAAATTATCAACTCTAAATCTCTATAAACACATCATATAAGGATTGAATTAAAAAAATTAATAATAAAAAGAGAATCAAAATGTAAAAAAAAAAACACCATGGATTACTATTATAATTAAATGCTAAGTATTTTCCTTACATCTTTTAGCAATATTTTTTTTATATGACTATAACTATAATTATATAAAAAATAAATTAAAATAAATTATCACTTTTAAATCTTTATAAACACATCATTTAAAAATTAAATTAAAAAAATCAATAGACACACCCCAGGGCAAAATTGTGTCCGTGGGCTAATTAGAATCCAGTATCTCAAAGCCAGGCTCAAACCAACCCACCAACCCATCTAACGAAACCGGAAAGAAAAACCTCCCGCTCATTTGCCCTTTTACTTTCTTCCCGAATACGTATTATATTTTTTACACAGCACAAATCAAAAACCTACAATCTCCCTTTCACTCCAAGACCTCACTCTCATTTTCCCTTTTTTCTCAAAAAAAAATAAAAAAAAATAAAAATGAGAGAAGAGCAGATAGAGAAGCTTCGAGGGGTAGTGCGTGACTGTGTGAGCAAGCACTTATACTCCTCTGCCATTTTCTTCGCCGACAAAGTCGCCGCCTTCACCGATGATCCCGCTGACATCTACATGCAAGCTCAGGCTCTCTTCCTCGGCCGCCACTACCGCCGCGCCTACCACCTCCTCAACGCCTCCAAAATAGTCCTTCGCGACCTCCGTTTCCGCTACCTCGCCGCCAAATGCCTCGTAAATCTTCGATTTTGGATCTTTAATCTTGAGAACTAATGACTTAGTTTTTACTTTTAGGGGTTTTTTTGGTTAACTTTTAATTCTTTCTTTTAAAATTGTGACCAGGAGGAATTGAAAGAGTGGGACCAGTGTTTGTTAATGCTTGGTGATGCAAAAGTTGATGAACATGGAAATGTATATGACACTAAAGACTGTAATGTTATGTACTTAGATAAGGATAGTGAAGATCGCGAGATCAATGTAAGTTGTTTTTTTTTTCTTATGCTATTTTTAACTGGCAATTGAGTTTTTCTTTTGAACATTTCAAGTCTTGTTCTGTCTTTCACAATTCGCTTATGGATTATTGAAGATTTTTTTTGGTGCTTTATATTAGTTGATTGTGATAAAGATGTGGATTATGTATCTTGAATATACATAGATTAAACTTGTATTTATGACTTTGAATTTTGGTTAGTGAAATGCTGTTTTTCTGTTTTGGAATAGATTTCTTCAGCAATATGTTTTCTAAGAGGTAGGGCTTATGAAGCATTGGAAAATCGTGCTCTAGCTCGACATTGGTTAGCTTTTCTTAGCCATCTTATTTTTCTAGAAAGTTTACTGTGTCTTTGGTCTGTAATGATTAATTTACTCTTTTGTGCTGATTTAAGGTACAAAGCTGCTATCAAGGCTGATCCTTTATGTTATGAGGTAGCTATTGCACTTGTTTTACCTTTGCTTTCTGGTTTACTTTGTAGGTTGCGTAAGAGAGTTTCTTTGCATTATAGTATTTGTGCATGCAAAAAGAATTAACATAGCTTTCCGTGCAAAGCTTCAAAAATCCCTGTTAAGAGGTTGATAAGGATTAAAGAGTTTTCTTGATAGATTCAACTGAAGTTTTTTGCCTTTGTTTTCTGGACATAATCTTGATTTCTTTCTAGTTTCGCTCATCTCTTTTACTGATTTTGGTTGGAAGTATGAATAATGATTGTATCTCCATTGTTTTCCAGGCTTTGGAATGCCTTATTGAAAATCACATGCTCACATTTGAAGAAGGTAACAGTTCTCCAAACCTCATTTTTGAATCATGTGAAGAATTTGCTATCTGATTTGTAGTATTTACTGTTTAAGTGGTGATTGTTGAGAATTTCTCTATACATTACCATTCTGGCATTCACTTCATTAACTGAAAGAATATAAATTGCTCCACATTGCTCTAAATAACAATGTCATTTAATACTCAAACGTCTTATATTTGCTACTGCATTGCAGAAACAAGTCTACTTTCCTCCTTGCAATTTGGTCCTGAAGATAGGTGGCTCTCTTCATTCTACTCTTGCTTGATAAAAAAGGTGAACACACACAACTACAGTGTATACTAGTCAATATGATCCAAACAACGATTTCCAGATAATCTATTTGCTTTAATAATCTATGTGCTTCTCCAAAACTAATGTCAGTCCCTTGTCACAGTATGACAAAGAGTGTGTCATAGAAGCCAAATTCAGAGAAGTTGAAAAAGAAAGCTGCAATAGCAATCCTTCTAGCCCATCTTTCATGCATACACTAAAAAACAACACCGATCTTTTGGCTTGTAAAGCAGAGTACTTCAATCAGTGTGGTGAATATCAGAAATGCTTTGAACTAACTTCAGAGTGAGTTCTTAACTTGTTTCAAACAGAATACAGATAAGAACACACCCTAGATGTGTCAGTTGATCTGAGCTTTATCTTTTCTTTTGCAGTCTGCTTGAGAAGGACCCTTTTCATTTGAAATGTACATTGGTACATTTAGCAGCTGCTGTGGAGCTTGGAAATTCAAATGAGCTGTATCTCATGGCATCTAACTTGGTGAAGGATTATCCTCAAAAGTGAGTTTATATACCTGCATCTTCTTTTATGATATGCTCATATGACCTGTGTCCTTTGGAGTTGAAGGATTACTCTCAGGACCAGCTTGCTTAATTCCATTTCACTGTGAAGGATTATGCTTAGATTGAGTTATCTATTTTCCCTTTTTTGCTTCCATGGTTTGCTCTCTAGATGTGGTCAAGGCACAGAATAATTTTCTTGTCATCATTGATCAAATGTGAGCATGGTGGTTATCCAAATAATTTGTTTTTCCAGTAACAGCTTGACTAATTAACACAAAGAAAGAAGTTAAAGAGAAGGAAGTAAGAACTCTTGGAAAACATGTATCTACCACACCTGAAATACCATTCACGAGTAACATGGGAAATATGCATGTGGTTTGCCAGTGATTATTTGTATAGTCCAATAAAAGGTACTAAAGAGCATAATTCATTTTTTGTGGTTATTGGACTTCTCATCCATTAGGACTGTCACTTTCTCTTCAACAAAGCTAAGATTCTCCTAATGTATAATTGGCTGCAACAGTTTTCACATGCATACATTTCTACTGTCGTCCATGGAAAGATTGTAAATCCTAAGAAGTAATGTAATGGTGGACCTATTAGAATCCTTTGACCGTGTGAAACTTTTCCCACGTGGTATTTTCATGTGGCCTGTTTTTCAATTCCTCAAATTGTCAACAATAAGATTTTAAATTGATAAAACAAAATGGTAAGTTAGAAGTGAAGATGGTTTCAGGGTTGCTAAAAAACATAGGAAAAATAAGTGCTTTCTTCCATTGGCTTTCTTTCAAATTTCTCTTGATATTTTGTCGAGTCTTGCTTGAAGTTGTGTTAAAATGATATCCTGTGGACTCTCATCTGAATTTCATTGTCAAATGCTTTTGAATTACTAATTATAAAATTTTGAAGAGAAAAAGGAAAAACACGAGATGGAGAAGAGAGATTTTGTTTCTTTCTCATAGACTTCATTTCAGCTTAAGCATGAATATGAGTTTCTATTAGATATTGTGTAATTGAACATTTCCATTAAATATTATGCAATTGAACATCATGTTTACTTATTAGGTCTTCTCGTCATTTAGGACTCTCTCATGGTTTGCTGTTGGCTGTTACTACTACTGTATCAAGAAGTATGATCAATCACGGCGTTATTTCAGGTAACTTTTGCCCAAAGCTCAGTAAAAAATGTACCTACTGTGCTCTTTTTGGTCATATGGATTAAATCTGATTCTTCTTCTCTTTGTTCTACAATACAGCAAGGCTACGAGTCTAGATGGAACCTTTGCACCTGCTTGGATTGGCTTTGGGAATGCTTATGCTGCTCAAGAAGAGGGTGATCAAGCAATGTCGGCATATCGCACCGCTGCTCGTTTATTCCCAGGGTAATTTGGACTAGAACCTCATTAACCCACTTCAAGTTGAAAATAATATAATTTTTTTACACTATTTGAACTGAAAGGTACATGTTTTTGGAGCATTATGTGCTTTTGTTAGGCTGCCTTTGTTCTAAGAAAATATTTTAGCATTTTCCTGCACACTTGAATTCCTCTGCGTCCATAACTTTAGGAAGTTATTTTAGGCCTCCTTGACAGCCTCCAAGGGAAGACCATATATTATTATTTATAATCAATAAAAAGCTAAAATTATAATTTAAAATAAATATGAAAAAGGAAACGTGTATGGAATTGGTCGCAAGCAGTATACAAAAATTAAAGTATTCCATGTCCTCAAAAAAATGTTAAAACAAATATATGGAAAAATCCTTAAGATAAAAATTATTTAAATAAATATGTGTGTTTGGAGTCAAATGGGTTTCCTCCATGCCAGCCTCCACTGGTGCTGGTACATGCAGACCTCTATTTCCATTTGCCACCTTTTCAAAAGTTTCACTGTCTTTTAGTATTTCCTTCTACTTTGTAAGAATCGAAAAGGTTCGCCATAATTTGTATGCTGCATTCATCTTTCTTTCCTATTGTATAATTAAGAAAGAACAAAAGTTCGTCTTTCCTCACCTTACGTTCTCATTCTCCCTTATCCTTGCCTACATTGATTCAAAACTTTAGATTTATGGAAATATTGAATATATACAATTTTGTATATGTCTCACTTCTGCTTATAGTTTGCCTGATCTCAACTATTATGGGCTATCATTTTAACTATGTACCTTTTAGAAGAAATCCTAGTTTTTTTGTCGTTAACCCGCCTTTTCCATTGTGTAATGTGTTTTCTCATTGTTGTTGTTGTTCCCTTTTGTTTTCTGAGTGTAATTATTGGTATTTCCTGTATAATAAGAAGTTGAGGTGGAGATTTTTATATTGCAATGTTATAGTGTTGTCAGGTAGTTTGTCTTGATTGCTTTGTTGTAATTAATTTTTTCTGGGTGATGAGCTAGCTTGGTGGCTGGCTAGCTGGCTAGCTAAAGGGTCTTTTAGGTTTGGAGTTGTTAATTTAAACCAGAAAAGTGGTGGTTGGTTTTCCCCAACTCAAAATCTCCAAAAGGTAGTTTAAGTTGACCCGAAACTCCTATTTGATATAATGATCTGAAATTAGTCTTTTTTTTGGTCCCTAGGTTATGCATTGTTGAAGTACTCTTATTACTTAACAATTGTCTTTTTACAGGTTGAATCTTGATATTCTGTTATTCCAGGTGTCATTTGCCAACTTTGTATATTGGGATGGAATACATGCGAACTCACAGCTATAAGCTTGCTGAGCAGGTGATGTTTTATCTTCTGAACATTGGCCAATTGCTATTTTGTTTGGTTAATTGATAAATTGTGTTTCAATAACACAATTATCCCTGGTGTTTTAAGTGACGCTGCATCATTCTTCCCTGATGCTTGAGAAAACACTGCCTTAATTTTCAATAAAAAAGAAAAATGAAGGGCTTTTGTTTTGTCATGTTTCAGTTCAAGAATGCAAGCTTCGAACCTGCATTTTTAGGTTAGCATTTGCTGCATTGACTTCAATTTCGTAGTTGTAATCTAAACAAATGATTTCCTTTTTCCTTTTGGGGAATTATTTGTAGCTTTCTTGCAAACTGAACATAAATCGAATAGACAGTGAACATCATAATATTGCACTTTACTTGTTTGTCATTTGAAATCCTGTTTCCTTTTTGACTCTTCTTCGTGTTTCTTGTTATGGTTTGTCAACATTCTGATTCATCATTTTTTTTCAGTTTTTCATGCAGGCAAAGACAATTTGCCCTTCAGATCCACTTGTATACAATGAACTTGGTGTTGTTGCTTATAATATGAAGGAGTAAGGATATTTCTTTCCTCATAATTTTGTCAAAGATTGACTTAAAAATTTTACTTACAGGGTCTCTTTTGCATTGTTAATGTTTATGGCGTTTCTTTGAAGAATCAAATAATCAATTTTGCAAACAGCATTCATTTTCTTTACTAAAAGCCATTGGCTGTAAACTTTTTGATGCCAGTCAAGCTGTTTGACCTTCATAATTTTGTTTCTCAAACACTTTCAGGTACAACAAGGCAGTGTTGTGGTTTGAGAAGACTTTGAAGCACATTCCTTCGTTGAGTCAATTGTGGGAACCAACTGTCATTAATCTTGCCCATGCCTACAGAAAGTTAAAGTACGTTTTAAAATTTGTTGGAATGAGCTGTTATACTCCCTTTTTTTAGTTGCTTCTTGCCATTTAGGTACTCCAGGATGTATGATTGGTCTGGCTTTTTCTAGAATTTTCCTTGTACTTGAAATGAATTATCTTTCTCATCCTCAATTTCAAAAAAAAATTTCTGTTTAGCGTCTTGATATTTTCATATTGTTGCAGGGATGATTAGTAAATGTTCTGCATTTGTTATTCAATACACACTTTCTGAGGTCTTTGTCAACCAGAAAGAAAGAAAAGTAGTTCAACCCTCCAATTGCTTTGAACTTGCATAACCATTAATATCAATTAGTTAACTGAGCAAACCCATATTGACGAGTACTTTTTTGTTACAGTTTTTATATATGGAAAGCTTTGGCCATCTTTTTAGTTGTTAGCATTTTCTTATAAACATGTTAGTTTCTGTCTCTTTTCCTGTAGCTTTTTGTGGAAGTGTTTTTAAGGATCAAGTTGGGAGCTTTCTTGGTGCACTTGGTGAAATACAACAGATAATATCATGCGATAGAAAATACTTTTCAAATTCCATTGATAGGATGAAAGGAGGATAAGCTTGGCCCTTTGTAACCCTCAAAATTCAATAATAATATGGAAAGAATTTTCACGAATCCCTTAATGCTTGTGTGGTCAAACAGTGCTTTATTTATTTATTGCATGATTGATTTGTTGTGAGCAAGCATGACATCGTGACTTATGGTTTGACTTTTTTACATATTTGACTTGGAGTTTCGTTCTCCTTTTCCTTTCTTTGCAGTAATTATTTAGAAATAGAATGTTCTCTTATGACATGTATAATGAATGATATGGCATATTGCTGTTCAGCTTAATAACATCAAATTATTATTTCAGGATTTACCATGAAGCAATTTCATGCTATGAGAGAGCACTTACATTATCAACTAGAAGCTTGAGTACTTATGCTGGTCTTGCATACACTTATCATTTGCAGGTGAATTGAGTTCTTTTCATTTTAATTTAAGTCTGTTAAAATGATATCATCTGGCTGTTGTAGTTGAAAGCAATAGTTTGAGAAAGGTAAATATTATCCAGAGAAAATAAGGAGTACTAGAAGTGGGAGAGGTATTGAAACGGGCTAGTGCAAATAATGAAAGTGGTTATGAAAGTTGAAGATGTCTTGGAAAGCTATCACATTATGATAACTTTGCTAATTTATGTTTCCAATGACTTTTGTGCAAGGGTTTGATAACAATATTCACATCACATGAACATGAACATGAACACAAACCAGCATGGGATTACAGTTCAGTTTCTCATGTTGATTGTTTGACAACCTTCTGCTATTATTCAAGTCATCCAACAACATTCCGTATTCACTGGAAGCAAAAATCATATTTTTCTTTATTTTCAAGTGGTAGTGTTTCCCAAAGTGACTGGTTGCAAATCACCTTTTGTCCGACTCGGACTGACTTGGAAGATTGAACTATTTTTTAATGCAGATATAATGACTTGTCATTAGATTGCTTGAAATTTCGACCACTTTCTAAATTTGGGAAATGTTACAATTTGATACTGTCATGATTTAAAAGCCATCTTATAGGTGCCTCTTCTTCGTACCCTTTTTCTGCAGGATAACTTTACTGCTGCAATTACATGCTACCACAAGGTAAGTAATCTGGAGTAATGTATAATTTCAAAGACAAGATTTTACTGCTTCCCCCACCTCCTCTATCTTCTTTGTCATAAAAGTTCCCTAAGATCTGGTCTTAATCATATCCACTTCTCAATCAGGCTTTATGGCTGAAACCTGATGATCAATTTTGCACTGAAATGTTGAGCCTGGCACTTGTAGATGAAGGTCGTCGAGGCATCGACCCCAAAATTGAATTTCGATGAAGTGATACTGTTTATATTCTTTTTGTTGTTGTAATGCATGTGGAATATGAACTACGAGTCCTTGAATGGGTCAATTCATTTTGTTCCATTTTAGAGCTAGGCAGTATGTATTACAGTAGGGAGAGTTGGGCAATATTTATGATCTGTATTCGCATGGTTTTATCAATGGAAGCTTGTAACTTGGATATTCCAATTTCAACCCATCTGCACTTAATTTTAGCTGTGATATTGTTGCTGGGCAGTCTTGTTCATATTGCTAATTGTACTGACAAAGCATGTGGTGGTAAGTTGCAAGTCTGCTGCTAGTGGACTTTGGTACAAATATTCTGTATTTCCGAGTTCGCTGCCCAAGCAACAATCCGTTTCTGTGCCATCCAATCGTCCTGTTATCTCACTTCTACCGCGATTGTGTTTTCTTTCTTGTCAAGAGGCGATTTAAAGCCAGAATTCATCTACCTGTACGCGGCATAAAAATGCTGGGTTTAGTTACTTTTTAGCCAGCCTTTTAGAGAGCAAGTTTCACTGCATGGCCAACCTACCTGTTCCGCAGGGTAAGTTCTGAGAGCTGAGGATACTCTGTCTGACCTTCCATGTAGTTTACAGCGCATTTAAGATTTTGCGGAAGATGGCATGCATCTCTTCAAGTCTAATAAGAGCAAGGAGATGGATGCTCTAGGAGCTCCACCTCTGCCCATTTCTAATACAGAAGCAAAAAGCGTTTTTGTGATGAAAATTGCTTTATTTTGGAAGTTTGCATGCGAGGGATGGATAGGCGTAAAGCAAGCAACAGATAAAATGGTAATAAAATCAAGCAAGCGGCTTGATATTCAAGGTACAAACAGAAGTGACAAAACACAAGCATTAGCGAGAACACATGCCCAGTTGCATTTATTTGGAAAACGGACAGCCATGTGTTGCTGCTGCGACGGTGGCAGTGTTATCTTCTGATTCTGATTGGGATGGTGAGATCAGCGGTCCTTTCAGGAGCCCTCCAAACAACTCAGCTGGGTCATAATAAATCTCCACATCTTCGGCCCTTTGAGATTCATCTATCTGGGAACCCATAAAAAATTCACAAGCCATTTACTTCTGTTGTAGGAAATCATATATATATGTTTTTAATCGATGAAGATGTTCCACTCTGTAATTTCATTTTATGTATTGGGCTGTCCCTTTTTTCTTTTCATGTTTGTAGAAATTCGGAGTTTTCAAGTCCAGTGGCAATTTTTTCTGAACCAGAAAAAAAAAAACAATAATGGCTTTTGGGCCCAGGATTTAATGACGAACGCACTACAGCTCAAACCATTAATGGCTGCCAGGTGTGATTTCTTGATGAAAAGGCTTTATCAAATCATATCAAACAGGAAAGTAGGAATGCTAGTGGATAATATCCAGAATTGTATGATAACGACACTGTTTATTATTATTATTATTATTATTATTATTATTATTATTTTAGTTTATTTTTTTTTAATTTGAGATTATTTTAATATAATAATATTAAAAATAATATTTTTTTAAAAAAATATTATTTTAATATATTTCTAAATAAATAACATTTTTAACAGCTATCACAATACTAAATTAATTATAGAAACACGTTTGAAAGGCTAACTTGAAAGAGGCTACGTGGATAATTTGGAGTCTATCCTTTTTGAAAAAAAACACTGAATAAGATCCATAAAGGATGAAAATTGATGCATTTTCCAGATTTTCTTTTTACTTTTTGATATTTTTAGCATGCTAAGTGGTTGTTCTTTTTTTCCCCTTCTCTAAATTAGATGAAAAGAATAGCTTGGATTTTTTACCGGCACCTTCTACAAGTTCTTGTTGGTGCAGGGAATTCTTTTTAAAGCATACCTTGAGGACTCCGAGGCCATGGAACTCAACCTTCTCTCCAGTAGGAGCATGGCCTTTGAAAGGTCCTTCAAAGAAACCCCAATGCCTGAATTTGAAAGAAATCACAGGAGGTCCTGAATATACATTCAGCACTTCCCATGCGAATCCTCGAGGGAAGGCAGATCGAAAGGCATCATGGGATGATTCAAAGGTTTCTTCATCTGCTTTGTAGTACTGAAATTCCTTCGGTAGAGAGTTTTTCAATAAAGCATTGTAGCTCCCAAGCCTAAGCGTTTCTTCTCCTGATAAACCCTCTCTTCCTGTCACGCAACCAAATATTCATCAGAGTACTTACAGGTGAGGTTCAAGGAAGCTTCCCATAATTGATAATCCTGTCCTGAATCTCCTTGACATTAATCTGGTTTAGTTAAATCAAATAAGAACAAAGAATAGAAAAGAAAATCGGGTTTCAAGTTTGGCACAGTACCATTAACAACGAGCTTGAATTTGTCAGGATTAATGGTCTTGAAGTCCTGTAAACGAGTCTTGTGTGAGAGTTCCATTTCCCAAGACTTTATAGCATTTTGCACTACTTCTTCTAGAGACCCTTTTGGCCATTCCTACAAACCATGTTAACAAGCAAAGAGTTTGAGAGACAAAACAAGAAAGAAAAAGAAGAAGAAATCCTGACACACACGAACACATAATTTAGACATATATAAGCACAAAGGAAAGGAAGAGAAAGGGTCGAGAACCTTGGTCCGGCCTTCTTCGAAGAGCTGGTTTACGGAATCATATACGGGAGGACCACCATGCCTCCACTGCGTGGTATTCTCAGCTTCGTCATGCAAGATAGATCTGTATGTATCTCCTGATTTCTTAATCAAAGCTTCTTCTGCTGTCGCCATATCAACTTCCCTAGAGGCTCACTACAAAAGGCTCTAAGAGTTCTATACCGGAGATGGCTATATAAAGTTTGATAGAAACCAGAAAAGAATGCAAATCGCTTGGTTTTATTGTGGTTGGTGTGTGTGGTAACCACACAATTTATGTAGCATAATTTACTAATTGGGTCTATTATCACATAATACCACCATTTCTAGTGGTATGAATGACCACAATTATGTAGCATAATTTATTAGTTCTATTATCACATAATATATACCACCATACAAGTTTCATTAATACCATACACACTTAAACATCACAAATCCCAAATCTACAACACAAAGGTCATAGTCTTGAATAGAAATACTTAATTTCCAACTACAATTAAATCACCTCATTGTCACCCAATAAGTGCCATAACAAATGTATATTTTTATTCATCACGCAATGCTGAAAAATATTCAAATTAGTAGGATATTGCTCACAAAACTTAAGTAAGCATACTACTTAATCAATGTCTAAACCTAGCATAACATCACCACGTTGCCTCAAAATGTGTTAGCCTAGAGTTTCAAATATGCTTATTTTGATGAAACAAATTATTAATTTTTAAGAAATTTTTTTTTTTGTGTTCTATTTTGCTAGATCATATTCTCATTTCAAGGGATATACTTGGGATTCTCGAAGATTAAAGACAAAATTGATTATTAATATCAAGATATCCAAGAATGAAGTTTAGGGTGATTAATTACTTAATATATACAAGCATATTGCATTTATATTTGTTTATGGACCTCTTTGGATTGGTTGTAGTTAGGCATAGTAGCAAGCAAAATAGCTTATTCTAGATTGGTGGTCTATGTTGTGTCATGAGTAGGACCATTTTTTTTAACATATAAAAAGAATGTTCAAGCGCTACAAACATGTTTTAAAGAAGCAAGAAAAATTCAAAACTTGAATCATAAACTCAATTGGGTTCGGTAAACTTTGTTAATTAATAACATGATTGAAAAAAGACGACAATAATTAATTAACCAAACTAAGCAAAATAAATTGACAATGATTACCTGCACAAAATTAACACTTGTTAATATTATAAAAATATATCTTGTCAATATTCTAAAAAGGTCTCTACAATCTTATTTGATAACTAAAAAAAACATTAAACAAAATTTAATAAAATAACATCTAAAACACATTTTAAGTCGTTTAAGAATAAAAAAGCAGTTAGTCAACAAAATGTTGAAGGGCATAATGAGAAAAAAATATTTGATTTAATAAAAACATAAAAACAACAATCCAAGTCAACCCAGGTTAAATTGCCAAACACGCAATCTAAGTCATGAGAATGAGATAACTCCATAAAAAAAATTTAAAGCTCAATTTTCTTCAAACCAATATTGAAGGAAAAAATTGAAAAAAAAATCAATTTTAAAAAGGACAGAAAAAAAAACTCAAGTTAACTTGAGTTATGAGATTGGGATAACACTATAAAAAATTGAAAAAAATTACGAAAATTGATTCCCAAACCAACCCATTGTTAAAAGGCGAAACTTAAAAAAAATCAATATAAAAAAAAATTATGAAAAAAATATCTTGAATTAACTTGGGTTAAACCGCTAAACCTATAACCCAAGTCATGAGACTAGAATAACAAAAAAAAAGTAAAAAAATTATGAAGCCCAATCCTCGACCACCCTAATGTTAAAGGATAAAATTAAAAAAAAATCAATTTTAAGAAAGAACCTAAAAAAAGACTAAAGATAACCCGGATTAACCTTCCCAACCAATGACTTATGTCTTAAAACTAGGGTTACCCTATAGAAGACAAACTAGAAAAAAATCATAAAATCCAATTCTCAATCAACTTAATGATAATGGATGAAAATGAATACAAATTTAATTAAAAAAATATCCAAAATAAAACAAATATCAATCAAAAAAATGAATCGTGTCTTAAAATTAGGGTTATCCTATATAAGATAAACCAGAAAAAATCACAAAACCTAATTCCCAATTAACTCGATGATTAGACATGAAATTAAAGATAAATTCAATTACAAAGGGGATCCAAGAAAAAAAAAATAAGGATGAAATTTGACTTAAAAATAAAAAGATAGGACCTTTTTTAGAAGAGAATGCATGCAAAAACCAAGGATAAAAGAGACAAAATAAAGGAGAAAAAAAGAAGAAGAAAAAAGGGTTGTCATGCACCTCCATTAATTGCACGTGACATGCCGCTCAAAAGGCCTCGATAAGTCGTTTCAAACACTACCAAGGAAAGAGGTGTTTTGACACCAGAGAAAGTTGCACACACTGTCAAAGCATAATGGATTATGTGCTAGCATTTGTAATGCATGTGTTAATCGCTTTTTCCACCACCTATTGGATCAAGTCCCATATATAGTTTTTTTCAAATTTGATCCCTCGAGCTTTAATTGTTTTAAATTAGTAAAAATTAATTTAATTTTATAAAATTAAGCATCAACCGTTGATCAAAATTTTTACTCGACATTGCCGTATCTCCATATCTAAGCAACCAAAAAACATAGTTAAGTCCAATCTCAAATAAACTCAATATAAAATGATCAAATTGAAAAAAATATTGAGTGACCAAAAAAATATTGAGTCGAACATTTCCCTTACCTGTGTAATTTAATCCTTTATTCTAGAAAGAAAAGGGGCTTGTATATTTGTTTATTATTCAAACTCGATCCCAATTACTCTAATTATTTTATATCAATAAAATTTCATTTAATTTTACCAAATCGAGCATCAATTAAGTGATTAATTTTTTTTTATTTCAACTGAGTTAGTCAAGGAAAGAGGTATATCAATCTTAGATAATGGCACTTGAGAAACTGACAATGCTACATATTAAACGATGCTTGAGTTTCCCCGATGAGATATTAAAAGGATAAATTAAAGTGTTTGTAGTCAAGATTCCTAATTTGAGGGATATTTTTTTTTATACATCATTCAACTTGATGTCAATCTTTACTAATAATTTTTTTATCCTTCCTAATTTCAAGCTTTGCTCAAACTTTTTTATTATTATTATAGTCACTACATCCATGAAATGGGCTAACAAATTACCAATCAAGCATTCAAAGTATAGAGATTTAAATGAGTTAACAAAATTAGATATAATCTCTTTCTCTAATAGAGAAGGGTCAATTCATGTTGTCATTCAACGCCACCTTAGAGTGTATTCCTTGACTAATTCATTATTTCCTTTCTTCATACTTTGAAAGTCAGACTTGTTTCGGGCCACTTACATGTTAAACTTATATTAGCGAGATTTGTCCATTTCTTAATTTTGTTTCTATACAAACTTATAAACTAGGTCAAGACAACACTACTCAAACTTTCATGTTCCATGTGATGTCTTAATTTTCAGGAGTCATAGGGATGTGTTATGAAGTGCACATTTCTATAGTATTATTTTTATTGGAGGGCCCTTTCTAAGATGACCTAGTTTGAAGGGTTTGTTCAAGCAAGCTAGCAAGTTTAACTATCTTGTTTCTTATTTGTTCCATATTCTTCTGGTAGTTTTGCTTTAAAAGAGATTTCTCTTAATTCTCTATGAATTTGGGACGATTGAAATTTTGAAATATTATTTCTATTTGTTTCTTTAAAAAAAACTATAAAATAACCTACATAAAATAAATATTAACATGGAAGAAAAAAAATTGATTAAAGATAACAATACAGAAAGGAACCCTAAGAGAAAGTTCTAGTCCTTATGTGTGGGTAGGTTGACTAACTAAATTGCTTCTAAAAAGGTCCTTTATTGCTCATTAATATACTTTAATAGGTTTAATCGAGACCTACAAGGTAAAAGAGTATTGATCAGAACCAAGCTCTTTTGGTTTACCGATTGCAATGAAATAGTCTATCTATAAGAATTTGATGGTTTCACGAGTATTGCCTAAGTCAATGACCTATTGAGACATCACTAGTTTCCTAGTGTAACAAAAAAACATGTGTGTGGAAAAGAAAAGTGTTTTGGATGCATGAACATAACTCCATATCCAACCCAGACCAAAGAATAGGGCCTATGAAATACAAGTACACAAAAACATTTATATAAAATCAAACAATAAGCATATAATGATTAATTTAGATAAATAATCATAACAAAGACATTCAAAGCATGAATCAAAGCACAACAACATATATTATCATAAAATCAAGCAAATAAAGCTTAGTCCTAAAAAGAATTCTCGGTAAAGTCGCCATTATGTCGCATGAGGTATCTCTATGAACTATATGTGACCAGGGTAAAATTAGAAAAAAAAATCACCACCTAATTTTATGGTAACTAAGAACTCTAACTAATCTTTAAATTTTTATAGGTAAATGGTTAATTATGCTAAAAAAAGATTAAAATCATCCTAAAATATCATATATAAGGTAAGCTACTTTATGTTTATTTTTAATGATAAAAAGTACTTATTGTGCATGCATGCTAATATTTGACTAAACTAGTATACATGTTTTAGTTATTGAAGATATGAGACTAATAAGGTTTAGAGCAGTGATTTGAGACTTGGGCCTATTAACAAGGCCCAATCCTCACCTTTTGAACACGGACCTTGGACCTAAGTGGATGTTCATGGTTCATTAGGCTTTGGTCTATTTTCTTGTGTCATGGTCAAACTTATTAATTGAGCTTGGGCTTTGGTGTTTTCTTTAATTATATTCAAAATAAGCTTGAAGGTCATTATTTGCTATATGAGGTTATGTCGATCCAATCCAAAATCACTATATATATTAAATGAGGGAAATGCAAAATAAGATTCACACACATCACATTAACCCATTTACCATGCAATATCTAAGGAATAACCTAATTAGGATTTATATTTATTGGGCTGATTTTGAGTTATAAGAAATAAAAATACAAAAAAAAAAGAATACCAAATAAAAAACGTTGACATTGATATTTACATGCACAAATTCACTTACCCTTAATGCAATATCAAAAAAAAAACAACCTAATTAAGATTTACAATTTCCAAATCAATTTTACAAAAAAAAAACATAAATCACACAAAAAGGAAAACAAACAAAAATGTACATGCTACATTAATACTTACAATACGAAAATCATTTACCCTCAATATGATATTCGAGGAGAAACCTAATAAGAATTTACAACTTTTAGGCCGACTTTGAGTTATGTAAAAAGTAAATTATACAACATATCTAAATCAACAAAAAAACAACAAAAAGAACAAATTCACACATCAATCAAGCCAAGCCCGAATTCATAATATATATATATATATATATATATATATATAATCAAAATAAATTATTCAACACGTTAAAAATTTAAAAAGACCTTCGAAAACAACTAGAGTCTATTGGAAGCTCCTAGAAGTTGGATCATTAATGATGATGCATGGGTCTTATACATGGATAGGTGATCTAGGTTGTGGTGTGTCTTCTCACTCGCTGATGATGTAGGGTCAAGTGACTCAATAAATTAACATGTTGTGATCGAGTTGATTTAGGCGCGAGAAGGAGGGGATATTATTGTTATATCACTTGTTTAGTGTGGTGGCTAGCAAGGTAGTCAGGTTTTAATTAGAAGAAAAAAGTGTTAATAATATATGTGGTTAAGGATGAGAGGAGATTGTTATCAGCATTGTGATGAAGAGAAAAATAAAAGGTGGTAGCTTGATATGGCTTAGTCAGCGTTAGGGTGTAGTGGTGTCCATGACATTTATTGTGAGAAGATAATAAAGAGGATATTCAAGGTTTTGGTTTTTTAATCAACAAGGTTTTTTTATTTATTTATTCCTTTTTTGTTGTTTATAGGAAATTTTTCTTCTCTTTTTTATTGGTGAAAAGGTGCTAGTTTTTTTTTGGTCATCTTTTTCTCTATATGGTATCCTTTATTTATATTGGACTCTTTTAAAAACAAAAAAAAACCTAAATTGAAAAAATAATATTAAATCTTTATATTATTGGCTTGAACTAGGATCTCTTTATAATTTTTCAATTTTTCTTGATTCTCCTATTTATTTATTTTTACCTTATATGCATGATCTTTCATTATATTATTTGATTCATTATCTCTTAGCCCCTCTTTTCTTCCTTATTCATCATTTCACTCCCTCATCTCTTTTTTATTATTGTTTTTATTGTTTTTTTAATTTATTATTTTGAAAATATGTTAGAAATGGGGGTTAAAAAATAGGTTATCACATCTAATATAAAGAATCTATATAGGAGTAGAATTTGAGGTTTAAATAGAACTTAAATATTGTACCAATATAAATATATCATTCAACTATGTGAAAAGATATTTAATCCCATGCAATTTATTTCTACATTTTATTCAATTTATCTTTATTTACAACTTTTACTTGCTTTATTTATCTTTTTTTACTTTCAATTTATTTTTTCCTTTTTTTTTATCTATTCTTGTTATTGTGTGGTGTGGTAAATGTACTTTTTTCAACGTTTGAAATCTTGAAAGAACCGCCTGGCTCTACTTATAATTCAATTCAATTCTCGATTATAGTTTCTTGTTGAAAAGAAAAAATAATTAACAGTTACTAATAATTGGTTAGCTAATTAGTCAACAATCATAGCAGAATTATCACCTACCTTTGCACAAGCATTCAGCCATCCTCCTGTCTGAAGGAGACTTGCTTGCAAGTACCGTTTAAATTGTAATGCAATGACGAGGATTTTCAAATTTCTTAGTTGTTTTTCTAAATTACTTTTTACATCAATATATCAAAACATTTTAAAAAATAAAAAAAAATAATTTAAAAATACAAATCTAAATTCGTTCATCTCTTGGAATCTGATTTCAGTCGGATTTAATTGCAAGCAATTGGGAACGAGCAAACCAAATTCACCGACAAAGCTACTCAATTTTCTTCTACCTTGTTCGGAAACATCTGTCTCCTAATAAGGCAACCAGTCACGATTTGCTCGACTTATACCAATGTATTATTTGATTCTGAAACTAGAATTGAAAAAATAAATAAATAAAAATGAGCAGCTGCTTCTTTGTTAAACAGGAACAAAAGCTTTAGTTCTGAAGAGGAGCGAGACTTGGCGGCATATCGTAATTCAATTAGTGATGCGTTTGCAGCATGTACTCCTTGCAGCAGGCATCAACAGTCGGCCAAATCAGCAACATCTATCTATGAAACCTAAAGCTTGTAAAGGAGAGTCGTAATAAATCCATTCTGAGTTTGAATTCGCTTTGCCATTACAGCATAATCATGTAAAAGATGATTATCAAAATTATCCTTCTTTCTAACCATTAATCAAGTGGCAACATTGAAGTCTGACAAACTATCTCGTATTAGGTCAATAAAAAGATTCCAGCTACCTTGGCTATTTTCAATCTTCTTTACTGCCAGTAATGCTCATGAGATATTGATTCAAGTGCTGGCCAAAAGTTTTTGTTGAGAATGACTCAGCAACATGCTTCCTTGCCTCTCCACCCATTCTGCTCGCCATCTGAGGATCCTGAATGAGTTTAGCCATCGCCAAAGAGAAATCTTCAGGGGTAGGGTCACAAAGAAATCCTGTTTCTGCATCCTTAACAGTCTCCACAGGGCCCCCACTATTGCATGCAATTACAGGCTTATGGGCTGCCATTGCCTCCAATGGGACGATGCCAAAGTGCTCATCCTACATTTATCGAACAATTAATATAAAACCCTCTTTTCATCTCAAAGTATAATCATGTTATAGACAAGTGAAAGGGATCAGACCTTTGGAGTATAAATGACACACAGGCACTGTGAAAGAAGTTTATTTCTCTCAGCTGTTGAGCAGGACGTAATGAAGCTAATCCGAGATGAGACTCCTTCCCTTGCAGCCAGGTTTTTAAGTTCATCCAGGTATTCAACATTCTCTCGCAGTCGACTATCATATCCACCTGAAAGACAAATTACAAGCAACCCCTTAATGAGCAAAGTTGTGGTATTACCATTTAAACACGTCTAGTTTGTCTTCCCTACAAAATCAGGTTAATATTCCAATAGCCCCATCTCAAAAAAAAATTCTCTTGTCATCTCATGAAAAAATTTGCATATTTCACTCTCTGTTTCAAGAATATCTGCATTTTGCAGAACACAGCATTCATAACATATTTTCTATCCATTCCACCCTTTCAAAAAATGCAATAGAAAATTGAAAAGTAATCATGTAAAGTGTGATTTCAATCTTAAAAGTCTTTAGTGAAGGTGCATGCATTCCCCAGTCCCTCCCTTCCTCTTTTTTCAAGAGAGGAAGGTACATGGCCCTTTCTGCAACAAGCAGAAGGGGATAAAGAAAACACTGCATCCCAAGTACAAAAACCATTTTCCAAATTCATCAATATATGAAATTCTTTAGTAATGTAACCCAGGAAAGAAGCAGATTGAGACTTGCCTGCAATGGTCAAAGTAGCTTCATTTAGTTTTTGACTTTGAAGGGCATGTTCCTCAAGGTTGTGAAGTCTGGCAAAGGCAGAAACTGCCAATTCTATGTTCTTTTTCCTTTCAAAGCGATTTATCGAGAGAAAATTCAACCTATGCCACATGAAACAGATAAGAATAAGATTCTGAACTACTGGTGGGAAAAATGCAATGAAAGAAATTCTTCTATGAGATTTCAAGAGCATGCCTAGAGTTACAAGATGCAAGAGATATACAATAATTTTCGTTACTTATAAGAATGAGGTTCATCAAATTGGTCCACGTTAACAGCAGGATAAAGAACAGCAGGTCGGATTCCCCGTGCATGAAGACGCTTGAATGTATTCGCAAAGGTAGATGCAGTGAATTTGCTGTTAACAAGTATCATATCAGCCATGCCTGCAGTCCCCAAGAGTAGTAAATGAGAATTGGTAGGTTCAACTGGAACAAAGTTAACACTAAAGAGATATTTCCGGTGGAAAAAAAAAAGCAGATAAATTGGGAACAGACCCGTTGTAATTTCTTCTACAAAGTCAATGGGTTTCCTGTACAACCTTCGGAGAACAGTTGTATGGTGAGCAAGTAACAAATCCGGAAAATGACAATAAAAAACCACCTGGATATACAGGACTAGAGTGTAAGAAACCTGAGGCTAAAACCTTTAAACAGCAGTTCAGTTCATATCAAAGGCATAGAATATAATACCTTCATTGATTTTTTAAGTTTCAAAAGTGGGATGACAACAGAAACCTGATCTGCCAATATAACATCAAAAGATGGCCACAGGAATAACACGCAAAGGGCAACGAAAATGCACCGCAAATACGCGCATAAGGCATGAAAACGGTAGAATACATGCCGAGGCAGGAAAGAACCATATACAGTAACCGGGAAGGTACCTGTACAGCCAGCCAATATATATGAATCAGGTACATCATAGAATTTATCCACATCAAATACAGGAAACAGACCTTAAAGGAGAAGAAAATGAAAATAAACGCATGTTACCGGAAACAGTTTCTTCAAAGCATCGGTTTTTATCATGATGAGCAGTAAAAATATGAACATCGTGGCCATGGGAGACAAGTTCAACAGCAGCATCGACTATTAATCTTTCGGCTCCACCTATGAATCATTTTAATATACCAAAAAAAGAAGAAGCTTCATTCTGGTTATTTAATTCCTTCTACCAAACAAGCATTGAATTCTTTTACAAATCACACGATTGAATTAGCTTCGTAAAATAAATAAACAAAACAAATTTCTAAAATTGAAAAAATAGAGAGAAGGGGAGTAGAAATTTACCTATACCAAGATCTGGATGAATGATGGCAATCTTTAATTTTCTCTCCATTTCTTTGCTCCTCTTGATCTAATTCCAGCGATCAATCGTATAGGGGCCGCAGGCTACGTTGAGGAAGAGAAAGACGTCGTTTTATGCGTAAAAAGCGACTTGTCGTTTGACTATGAGCAGTAAAATAATAAAAAGAAAAAGAAAAGGAAAGAAAGGCTCCGCTTCCGCTCTCTCTCGTACAAAAACGAATACCGAAAGAAACAATTGATAGGAGGACTCTGAATCCATTATAGGAGGACTAGAGATCACACTACAAGCGAATTCCTTGGGGACGATTGGAGAAGATGACAATAGAAGAGGCAGCGGCAGGCCCTGCCGGCCCTAAGGTTCTCCGTCTGCTCTACTTTGTCGGCGCTGGATGTAAGTGCTGCTTAATTCATGCAATCTATCTATCTATCTATCATCCAACTCAAATCTACTTTTTTGGGGTTTATTTGGCAGTTATTTGCACAGTTGGAATCAACAAGTGGAGAGAAATCGAGCGAAAATCAATCCTCGAACAACAGCAGCAAGAGAAGAAGATGAAGAGCGATTTTCTGCCTCGAAGCTCCACAAATTCCGTGCAGAAGGCCATCAAATGATCATGTCTCTTCCTCAGGTGGTCCTTTCCTTTTTTTGTGTTGCAGAGTTTGTAGTAAATCAACTATTTTGTACTCGTAACAAAATAACTCTTAAACATTTAGGCAACACTCACTTCTTTTTATTTGTGATTTAATTTCTTGATAAAATATATAGTTTTGGCTAATTTATTGCTGGCAACAAATGTCACAGAGAGTTTGGTTATTGATTTTTGGTTGTTCATAGTGAGAACTGGCAACCTTCAATCCTGAAAATTTTGTATTTCGATCCAATTTCCTTTTGAGCTTAGTAACTTTTGATGCCTGTATGCTCATATCAATTTAGATTTATTTATTTATTTATTTCTAAAAAGCTTGATTTAGTTAAATTTTGGATTTGACCTGCTATTGTAGAAAGTCATAGCTGGGAGGGAGAGAGGAGTGTTTTTGAAGGTTTAGCTAGGTGAATCTTTCTTTCCCAAACTTTTTCCTAATGGATTGTCAAAAGCATCATTTAAGCTTCCTTGTATCATAATCCCTACTAAATACGCCTTTTTCATCTACCAGAGTTTGCTTGACTGTTTTACATTTTAGTAATAAAGGTTTTTGATAGTGTTTTATTATGTTTAGCATTGTCCCAATACTGCGTTTTGAGGACCCTTTTGATTTTTTAAGGGGCAGAAAAACTAGCATAAAAAAACACCATTGGCATTACAAACAAGGTGTGCTTGGTAGGAAGGATGGGGAGAGGACAGATACTGTGTTTTCTTTGTTTTCCACGATGGATCATGACTTGCTTCCTATCCATTTTCAGTTGTAATTTACAATTCTCCCAATCTAGGCAGATTAACTTTCAGCATTACCCTCCCTTCATAGCCAAAAACTTTGATGGATGAGTTAACGTCCATCTTTTTTCCTCTCCATTTTACCTCTTTACTCTATTCATCTTTCTCTTTATCAAATCCTTCATGAGAAATAGACTAAGACGGGCATAGATGTTCCATTTTGATAATTTCGTTTTTTAAACGTTATTAATGTTCAGTCATTTAGTATTGTGGAAAGAACTTGTTTGTAAAAGACTATGTCTCACCTTAGGCAAACAAGAATTTATCTCCTCAAAACCAAAATAAATCATAAATTCTAATAGATGCTCAAGTCACTTGAGCATGAGAAGAAGGTAATGCTTGAGTATGGAAACTTGATGATCCTAAAACTCTCGTGCTCCTTAGGAAAGTGTGCACCTCTGCTTGTGGAAGTGCATTGTCTGGAGTAGGGTATCTTTTATGTTACCAAGAAAAGATTTGAACTCAATACCTCTTGAAAGGAGGAGGAATATTAATGCAAGTGGAGCTACAACTTCTTAGCTTGTCCGGATAAATTTAACATTCTCCTCCTTGATCATAGGTTTCTATAGTTTCCTTGACAACATATTATAACTCTAACTAAGGGCTTAATGTAAACTATACTTCTGCTTTGGAAAATTCTGCACGTGTAGGAAGAAATACATGACTTTGTGGTAGTGAACGATAGTGAGAGGAGAGGCAGTAGTGTGTTTTTTTTTTAGTATTTAGTTTTGTTGATTCATGTCTTAGTGTGTTTTTGGCATTGTGGTAGTTTTTATAGTTATGATTTGAAAAAAATATGTATAAAAAAAATACAATTATAGTTTTTCTTAATCTTAAGTTTTTACTACAATTTGATATGAAAAGCAAATTTAAGCAGTGAAAACCAAACAATTTTTGAATTTGTGATCAGCCTAAAAACATATTTAACCGTGTACTATGCCAAACATAGTTATATGTGGCTGTTGGAGGGTGGTAGTATATTTATAGTATATTAGCTATTTGACTCGCATGTTGTTGTATGTTATAATTTTTTAAAAAAAAAATGTGGGTATGTAGGTTATTTTCTAAATAAAATCAAAGTACAAATAAAAAACTCATGTAAACATTTAATCAAATAAATTGATAATTAATTATGTAAATAAACTAAACAAAAAAGTCGTTAATAAAAACCAAAAGAGAAACTGAAAAAATTAAGAGATAAATATAGACAAAGATATTTAATATAAGTTATTTATTCAATTGTATTTGATGAATTTATTTATGAAAATCAATCTGTAATAGAAATTGACACACATAAAATTTATTGAATAAAATAAAAGAAAAAAAATTATATGCAAAGTTGCTTATATTAAAAATATTGTAAAAAAAATAAATGTTTTTATTTTAAAAAATAAGTTTAATCTATATAAAAAAATTATAAATGAATCACATTAACCTTATAAAAAAATTAAACACACTCAATATAATAATAAAATAATCACTATTTCAAAAATGATAAATAAGCCAAAAATAATAATAGAGAATGAATATTAATCAAAACATAAATACAAAAATTATTTTTAAAAATACATATAAAAAACTATTAGTTTTCTAAAAAAAATAAAATTATAAAAAAGAAAAGAAAAGAATGAGACCAAGCGTTAAAGGCCTGGTAAGTCAGGTGTTATGTGCCAGCTAAGCCCAACCTAGTGCTTAACCCACAAAAAAAAGGTCCGCATGCAGGCTTATATTTTTTTCTAAAGTTAATGGGGCGTATAACGTGTCGTTCGCCCCATTCTTTGCTAGAAAAAATAGACGTGTCATTTATAATTACCCAGAATCTGGCTATTGTGGTGGTCAGAAAAATAGGGCTTTTGTTTTTCCAACCTAAAAACCTATTTTCAACTCATTTTTGAACCTAAAACACCAAGAAAACACTGTTGGAACATTGCCTAACCAACCCATGGCCTTCAAAAAAGCAAAAAAAAAAAATGCTGCAAAACTCATAATCAACACGAAATCAAAAATCTATCATCACTCATATATATTTTTTTAGGTGTTTTCAAGGTAAAAATAAAAAAACACTTAATCTTAACTTCCCTAATAATATATTAACCATTTGACATAAAAATTAAAACTTTATTTTTTTTCTAAAGTTAATGGGGTGTACGACGTGACGTCCGCCCCATTCTTTGCTAGAAAAAATAGACGTGTCATCTATAATCGCCCAGAATCTGGCTATTGTGGTGGTCGGAAAAATAGGGTTCTTGTTTTTCCAACCTAAAAACCTATTTTCAACCCATTTTTGAACCTAAAACACCATGAAAATACTGTTAGAACATTGCCTAACCAACCCATGACCTTCAAAAAAGCAAAAAAAAAATGCCACAAAACCCAAAATTAACACGAAATCAAAAATCTTTCATTACTCATATCTATTTTTTTAGATGTTTTCAAGGTAAAAAAAACATTTGATCTTAACTCTCCTAATCATGTAGAACCATTTGACATAAAAATTGATCATTTTAGTAGTCGGAATCGTCACCAACAACAACTTTCTCTCTTTAAGTCGGAATTTGATGCCCCTCGGCCTCTCTTTCTTCTATTGAAAAGGGACTAAAAAGAGAAAAATGAAGTAATGGCACCAAAATGTAATAGTTAAAAATTATATGGACCGATTACCTAATAGTTTTAAAAAATAGATCACTAAAATAAATTTTTCAAACAAATTGCAGAGTTGTCATCCATGTTACCAATGTTTTTTACTTAAGCTCTCTGTCTTTTAATTTAACCATCACAAAAAAACATGCAATTGAGTTTCAATTTAGGTTCAACATGGCTCAATTATGCAAAAAAAAAAAAAAGCCACGCATTTTATAATTTTTTATAATTAGGACCGGTTAGTCTATTGTTTCCCTTTTTGTTTTTTTAAACAAAAAGATGCTTAGTTGACAAACCAACAGCTCATTTATTTTTGCTTTTAAAAGTGTTTTTAAAAAGAAATTGAATTTTTTTTTATTTTTTTTCTTTGCTTCAAATTAATTTTTTAATGTTTTCATATCATTTTAATATGCTAATATCAAAAATAAATAATTAAAATTATTTTGATGTATTTTCAAATGAAAATCATTTTAAAAAATAACTATTATCACAATACCAAATGGATTTCAAGTGTGTCTGGGCAACCTAACCCTAAGCCTTATGTTTTTTTTCTTAAAATAATAATAATAATATGGGTACTTATTTTTTAAGAATACATTATAAAATTGTAGTATTTATGTGAAATATCTTTTACTTTAGAAAAGTTATATAAAACAGTGACAAAAGTTTGTTTGATTATACACACACACAAACACACATGGAATTATATATATATATATATATATATATATATATATATATATATATAAAAGATAGTGTTATTATAACATTATCTAAATGGTGTGGGGGAATCATTGTTCCCCATGCACAAAACACTGTGAATTACAATAGTAATTCATAGTGTATTTCTTTTTTTTTGTTAACTTTTCTCTTTTTTAAAAAAAAATTACTTTTTTTTCAACTTTCCTATTTTTTCTTCTTTTTTTTTAAATTATTTTTGTTGATTTTACTTTTTAAATATTGACCTGATTAAAATTTTTGCTTTGTAATTTTTTTCTTTAAAATACCGTGGATTACTGCGATGTTTTTCCACATAACTTTTCTATTTTATTTCTTTATTTTTCAAAATTATATTTGTTGATTTTTTTAATATTGAGTTGATTGAAAATTTAGTTTTGTAATTTTTTTCTTTAAAACATTGTTGATTGCTACACTGTTTCTCCGTATGGTTTTTTTTTTATGATTTTCTCTGAAATTATCTTATTTTATTTTATTTTTTAATATTGAGCTGGTTAAAAATTACAGTTACAATATGTGAGGAAAGCATTCTAACTTTCCTCGAAAATTACTGTTGATTGCTACAGTGTTTTTTTCCACATGGTTTTTTCCTGTTTTTGTTATGTTTTTCCCTAAAATTATCTTTGTCAATTTTATTTTTAAAATATTAAGCTGGTTAAGAATTGCAATTACAAGTAAATACAAAATTTTCCTCACAAAACACTATGGATTGATATAGTTTTTCCTCACATGGTTTTTTTCCAGTTTCTTTTGTTTTTTCTTTTTTTGTAATATTTTTTTCCAAAATTATCTTTGTCGATTTTTTTTTAATATTGAGTTGGTTAGAATTTAACTTTGTAATAAAGCTTAATCATGTGGGGAAAGCATTGTAGCTTTGCTCATAAAACATTGTGGATTGTTACAGTGTCTCTCCACATGGTTTTTTTTTGTTATAATTTTTTTAAATTATATTTTTCAATTTTTTTTAATATTGAGTTGTTTGTGAATTACAATTACAAGTCATTACAAATAAGGCTAAATCATGTGGGGAAGCACTGTGAATTGCTACAGTATTTCCAACATGATTTTTTTTCTTTTTTTTTATGTTTGTTTTGTTATTTTTTTCTAAAATTGTCTCTATCGATTTTTTTTTAATATTGAGCTGATTAAGAATTTAGCTTTGTAATTTTTTTTCTTTAAAACACTGTGAATTGTTGCAGTGTTTTCCCATGTGATTTTTTTATAATTTTTTCCAAAATTATCTTTGTTGATTTTTTTTTTAATATTGAGTTGGTTAAGAATTATAATTACAATGAAGCTAAATCATATAAGAAAAGTGTTGTAGTT
The DNA here is from genome assembly GCF_951802175.1 of Populus nigra. Taxonomy (NCBI): domain Eukaryota; kingdom Viridiplantae; phylum Streptophyta; class Magnoliopsida; order Malpighiales; family Salicaceae; genus Populus; species Populus nigra. The sequence continues at coordinate 12,567,743 of NC_084860.1, forward strand.
TTTCTCACAAAACACTGTGAATTGCTACAATATTTTTCTAAATGGTTTTTTATTTTATTTTATTGGAAAAAACGCTATAGTTTTCCTCACAAAACATTGTCAATTGCTACAATATTTTTTCTCAAGGGTTTTTTTCCTTCAAAAATTATCTTTGTTGGTTTTTTTTTAATATTAAGTTGGTAGAGAATTTAGTTTTTTCTATTATTTATCTAGCGCTGGTTCACAATTATAACACTATCAAGTGCATTTGTTTTATAAACCAGCAGCAGCGCGTGGATATATCATCTCATAATTTAGAAAGAAAGAAAGAAAGTTAGTTTTGGCATCTATGTGGCAATAGAAAGTCATTTTTCTTTTTTCCTCTATAGTTTTCATCAAAAAAATAGTAAATACATCAAAATTATAATTATTTTTATCAAAAAGTTAAAATTTATAATAATCATCTTAATATATTTTTTATTTATGATAATTGAATTAAAAATACTAATTTATTTCTTTCAAATTAAAAATTATAATGAAAAAGTTATACTTATTAACTAAAAAAAACATTTATACTATAATTTAAATTTATGCCACTAACTAAATATAAAAATGTAAAAAATAATAATTTTAATATTCTAGATTGCAAAAAATATCTGCATATGAAAGAAAAATATTGCATTATTCATTATTTTAGTTTTTTATTTAAGAAATAATGAAAAACTTGTAAATAAAAAACTATAGAGAACCTCTAAAATGTATTTTTTAAATTTAGTACAAATTTGAAAAACTTAAATACTAATCATTCCATTATCTAGATGGAGAAATATTGCTAAATAGAAAGTTTTCGGGTTTTGTTTTTCAAACTATGTGAAAAAAATTTAATCCAAATAATTTTATAATATAAAAGGATGATAAAACATAAACTATCATGAAATATGATTCCTTCATTATAAAATCTCTAACAACACTTAGATTTGGACTGAGCAATTTCAATTACCATATTATTACTAGCATCATATCCATGTATTCAAAATGATTGATATTTAAGAATTACATTATTTTTTACTCTCCAACTTTTTTAATATAAAGTCTCATGAAATGGAAGAATGACTAGTTCTGTGTTTCAACTTTTTTAGTACAACTTTTTTTCACTAGTTGTATTTACAATTTCATCTTGCTCTCCTTATGTTTGATAAAAAATTAATTAATTTTGAAGTAGAAAATGTTATGAATTCAAACTATGTGAAATTTCAAAAAGAATTCAATATTTATTTATTTATTTATTTATTTTTTGTCTTGAACTAACTTTTAGCCAAGATTTGGAGGACAGTTTTGGACAGCATAAGACAGATTTATCCCATTCATCAAGTTGCAAACTTTATCGTAGTAGATAGAGAATATTTTCTTTGCATACGTGGCTCGTGGTCCGTATATACTATCATTTTCTGCAAGTTTAATCCGAATCTCCCTTTTTAGAAAAACAAATTTGTCCCGGTTATATTAAAAATTGAAATAATTATAATCATTGTAAGCTTCAACAAAAGTTAAAAGAAGCGAGACAAATCACATGCTTTTCACCTAATTAAACTCATAATTAATAATATATAATCTATAATTAAATAATAAATTTATATCAAAATTTTTTTTTAATAAAATAAATCAGTGTTTGGAAATGTAGTGATAATTATTTTTTAAAAAATATTTTTTATTTATAAAAATTAATTTTAATATTAATTCATTAAAATAATTCAAAAAATATATAAAAAATTAATTTTTTTTTTTAAAAAAACCGTTTGATATACCATGCAAACACCGTTAAAACCACAGTTTTCCGCTTTTACAGCCCCTTTCTGTTTAATTTTCAGACCCCGTCAAAAAAATTCCTACCTCCATCACCATCGCTTGACCTTTCACTTTCTAATCACACTAGTCTCATGTCCCCATCTCCCTTCAACCAATACAGCCGCGCCACCTTTTCAAATATAACATCTGTCATTCGTCTGTCTAAGTGAAAATCATACAGCCACGTCACTTTATAAACCGTTTTGGTTTCCAACCATAATAATTTAAGCAAATATAAACTGTCTATCCCACTCTCTGTTTTCCTTTTTATTTTTATTTTTAAAGTTTGAAGACGGAAACACTCAGAAAAACGAAAAAAAGAGAGGCAGACACCCCCCCCCCCTCCTTCTGCCTTAAAATGTCGCTGAGAAGATCGATTTTATCGCGAAGGTTCTCGAGATCCTTTAATAACCAGAACAGAAACGAACGAAATGCAGTGGAATCGGGGCGACTCGGTGGTGAGTTATGGGCTGAGTCGGATGGGTGGGGAAGTATGTTACCTGAGCTGTTAGGAGAAATAATAAAACGAGTTGAGGAGAGTGAGGATCGGTGGCCTCAGAGACAAAGCGTCGTCGCTTGTGCTTGTGTTTGTAAGAAATGGAGAGATGTTACCAAAGACATCGTCAAGTCTCTTCCTAATAGTAGTAGTAGTAATAATGATGCAAGTCCTGGCAAAATTACTTTCCCTTCTTGCCTTAAACAGGTCAGATTTTTTATTTATTTATTTTGGTGAATTTTTATTTATTTTTTCAAGGGATATTCTGTCATTGTGATTGGATTTGGTAATGAAGGTTTTGGTTTAAGATAATTGGAGTATTTAATTAAATTGGTTGAAGTAATTGGGGCTGTAGGGAATAAGATTTTGTGAATTTGTTTTAATTGTACTCCATAATTTACCTTAATTTTTCTTTCAATGCTATTAAGTTATGCTTTTTTTTTTGTGGAAAATGAAAGCCCAAGAATTTAAATTTTGGACGCAACTGTAGAAAGCAAATAACTTTGATTTTTGAGCAGTGATAATATAAAGGTTTGAATTATTATTATTTTTTGGGTTCTAACAATTGGTTAATCCAGCTTCTATGGTTTCACAATATGATAATATAGTCTTTTGTGTTTAAGGAATTGCATTTTAGAATATCCATCTATGCTTAGAGATTTTTGATATATTATGGGGGCTATTGATATTTGCATCGGTGGAAGTTGTAGGTTCACGACCTGCTCGTGGGTTTGAATCTCGGAAAATTGAAAACAACCATTTTTTAGAAAATGCTGGAGGACATTGTCATCGATTACTACTTCCCAGATGCCACTTTGGTTGGGTCTCCATCTGGGAAATTGTGTTATATATATATATATATATATATATATATATATATATATATATATATCGATGGGATCATTCTTTTGCCTAAGATTTTGGAGATATTCTTATCAAATATCCATTAGTAGATATGATATTAGACAAGGCAGGGTTTACTGACATGTAAATTTGGAATCAAGATATATTCATATAACTAGTTGAGCTGAAATGTGACTTGGTTTTTAAGAAATGATTCCTGCAGAATAATTGACGCCCTGTTTCGAATTATGTTTGTGTTTTTTACGCTATCATTTTCTTGACATTTTTCATTTCTATGCAAGATGAATATCTGGTAATCTTGTCACTTTTTGGATTCTCTATTCAGCTTCGTGATCTGTGCTACGTGACTTGCTGCAATTGCTGATCAATTATGTTTGCAAATTTTGAAATTGGCGATTCCTTTTCTTTTCATTTGTAAATGCAGCCAGGTCCACGTGACTTGCCCCATCAGTGTCTTATTAAACGAAATAAGAAGACTTCAACATTTTACCTATATCTTGCTCTTACTCCATGTAAGTATATATTGGTAGACATGTTTTTGCAAATTATGAAGATGCGCGGAGGATCCTTCTATACACTTTTGCAGCTAATTAGTTTGACTGAGTAAATCGTTGACATGTGACTTGCTTGTACCAAAGATGAAAGAGACATGATTCATTTTGTCAACTTGTAGGATGACTTTTGTCTAGGTAGATGTAATTGATTGTGATCCTAGGCTTATTCAAATCAACTTGACTCAGTCCTTATTTGATATCAAGTATTCTTGTCAATATAATAAACTTGACTGATTAAGGTGTCTCACCTATATATTGACTAGCATGTAATGTTAAATCGAATTTTAAAAAATAAAAAGTAGAAGGAAAAAAAAAGAAAAGGTAAAAAAAACTTTCGAATATGGAGTTGTATGGTGGTAAACCATGGGTGATAAAATGTTTTTGGTTTCATCAATTGTGTATGGTTTTAAGAAGTGCCTCATGATGGTCAATGGTTCAGCATAAATTTGTAACTGTGCCTGGAAACTTGGATCAAATGTTTCTTATGTAAACATGAACTCTTGTGTTAGATATATTTCTTCAAAAATCTGTTAGTAAATGGCCCTGGCACAACTTTGTGATATGTTTTTCCAAATTTTGTCAAATAGACAAATTATGCATGTTCTTCATCTGTTAATTCACGTTTTATACCCAGGATGATGCAGGACAGCCTAGGGGCTGTTCAGAATCTGACTTTTAGAGGTTGTGAAAAGTGATGCCAATGGTAATTTTATGGTTTGAGCTGATCTTTTCATTGTTAAGATTAGATGGACTTGAATGCGTGGATGTTTAGAAACTCAGTGGAGGTTATTTGATGGTTGGAATATAGGATTTAACTTACTGAAATGTGTAGAAACTATTAGAGTTACTCTAATAGGTTATCTAGGAGTCACACCTAGAGGATAAAAAATCCTAAGCTTCACACCTAGGAAGATTGACTCGCACAATCAAAAGCAAATTGCTGTAATTTTACTAATAAACTGTAAATAAAATATTGAAAGACTACATAACCTTTATATAGAGATACAATAAGGACCTGTTTTCTATATAAGAAATCTGTTTAGAATAGGAAAAACCTAAAAAAGATAATTACTTGAGAACTAAAAAAATACTAAATAGAAAATAACCTAGATCTGGACAATTTTTCCAGATTTTCTAGCAAATCTGAAAATTACAGAAATACCCCTGTATATAAAAATACATTAATCTGGCTTCTTTTGTTGTCTGCATCGTAGGATCTCTAACTTGAAATATTCCTTCTGTGTTCATCATCATGTGATAGGATGTAGCAATCTGGCAAGTTGTGTACTTTTAAGGGCCAGTTTGTGACAGACTCTGTCATAGCAGAAACTGTTGCATGCAAAGACATGTTTAGATTGTATCAATCAACACGGGTTTTGTATTAGAAATTTCATTGCTGCTCTATTGAAAAATTCTGGAACTTGCACCACGAAGAGTTGGTGCTCAAGCAAAATGTAAAGTAAAAAAACAAAGTATAATTTTTCTGTCAGGTACTGGTTTCTCAAGCACATATGGAAAGTAAATCACGAAAATGTTTGGCTGGAGAAAATTAGATTGGAATTGTAGTCAGATTTCTTTAATGATACTGGTTTCAATTTTTTTCTGTTACAGCAGTGGTTCACATTATTGTTCTTGCTTTTGGTAATTATGGAAATAATCATTTGAAGGATGTTGTAAGCCATGTATGGAAAGATACACAATTTGAGGTGCTAGTAAGCAATACTGAACAGCAAAAAAGCAATACCAAATGATAAAGCTAATAATGAATGGCTAGATTTGGTATGCAGTGTTCACTGATGTTTGTAAACTTTGAGTTGCAAACTATGTTCTAGTCTTACTTACTGGTTTTCCATTGCTAGATTTGGTATGCAGTGTTCACTGAAGTTTGTAAACTTTGAGTTGCAAACTATGTTCTAGTCTTACTTACTGGTTTTCCATTGCTAGATTTCGGTTTGTCATCAAAAACTTGTGGCCGCATCATTTGACTGGCATAATGTAAAACAATTGAGCTTTGGCACATTATTCTCTTCTGTTTTTCTTACTAGCATTTATGGATAAGGGAAAGTTTCTTCTAGCAGCACGGAGGTATAGGCAAGGTGCTCACACAGAGTATATCATCTCACTCGATGCTGATGAATTATCCCAAGGAAGTAATGCTTATGTTGGAAAGTTGAGGTAAGGTATTTTTGTATCAAAACAAGTTCTGGTTTGTTGTTTTCAAAATAATGCACTTCCTGGATATAGCTACCACTTCCCAGCAATTTGTGCCTGGGTGTTTAGAAACCATTTACTCACAGTTGCTAAGAATCTACATCGCATTTTACTTTTACTCGTTTTAAGTATGGTATTGTTTATTCTCATAGTCATGCTTTGCGCTCACATAAATTACAGTGCTGGGACAATCTAGTTTTCAGGTTTTTTCCCTCAAATTGTTGAGATCATTTATCTTTTGATTCATAATACATGGCATTTCATTGAAGAAGTAATGTGGATCTGATTTGGACAATACCTAGTTTAGAGTCTTACAAAAATAATATAAAAAGATGGGGGCTTTGTGATAATTAGTGATAATGTAACAAGTCATATGAAAATAATTCCATTTTCAACATTAAATATTGCAGTTCGGACTTTCTCGGTACCAACTTCACAATCTTTGACAGCCAGCCACCACACAGTGGTGCAAAGCCCTCGAGTAGCAGAGCTAGCCGGCGATTTGCAAGCAAGCAAATAAGCCCTCAAGTTCCAGCAGGCAATTTTGAAGTTGGGCAGGTCTCTTATAAATTTAATCTCTTGAAATCTAGAGGTCCAAGGAGGATGGTTTGCTCACTCAAGTGCCCAGTGCTGCAAGAAACAACCAATGACAAAAATCTTGACAATTCGAAGATGAATGGACTGGAGTCTGCTTCTTCTGGTTGTACAGTTTTGCAGAACAAAGCCCCAAGGTGGCATGAGCATTTGCAATGTTGGTGCTTGAATTTTCATGGTCGGGTAACGGTAGCGTCAGTGAAGAACTTTCAACTAGTTGCAACTATGGACCAAAGCCAGCCAGGAGGGAGAGGAGATGAGGATACCGTCCTCCTCCAGTTTGGGAAGGTAGGCGACGATACTTTCACCATGGATTATAGGCTGCCACTCTCAGCTTTTCAAGCATTTGCCATATGCCTTACTAGCTTTGGCACGAAACTGGCATGTGAGTAATTTATATGCTATTATTATGATGTTGAAATTATGGATTCCTCTGCATGTTTTGTTATCAGTCCTGTTCAAATCATTTCTACAAATGCCGTTTGGCTGGAAGAAGCCAATGATGCAAATGTTATGTATTCATGACAGGAGTTTCAAAATTTTCCATTCCCAGCAATTTCTCTTTTCCAATCTTTGGTCTCTGCTTTCTTCACTAAAGCACTTGAGAGCAATTGTGTGCATCCATAAGGTAATCTTCAACAGCATACCAAATCATTCTTCAGAAAGGAAACACAAGTCTGTCTTAGACCCTGTTTGTTTCATAGAAATTAGAAATTTGACTTGATTTCCAAAAAAAAGTGTATTTTTTATGTTTTGAGCAGAAAATATTGTCTAGAAATTATAAAAAATTCAAAAATATCCTGTTATTTGTTTATTATATCAAATTTAATCTTCAATCATTCTAAAAAGTTAGGACATTTCATGACAACTCAAATTTTACAGAAATGTTCAAGCACTTTCTCCAGATGATTTTATATCATTTAGTTTTCTTATTTAATTCTTACATTCTAAAAGTAATATTCTTCTTCCTTTCATTATTCTTACCATTAGTGTGAAATTCTATATACAATACATTTCTTATTACTTCAAAAGTTTACTCTTAATAAATTATCAACCAATTATAAATTATTTTCTAAAGTTATTTTATTTAGTTTGGAATCATTGTGAAGGAAATTTCTTAATCCAAACTTAATGACTTCTAATTTGAGAAAGTTTACCTCTTCAATCTAGAGATCCTTTATAATTTCTATTTAACTAATTAAATTTCATTTTATATCAAATATAACACTCATCAACCAATTATTTCTAAATAGAAATTAAGTAATTATTCCAGAATTACAAAAGATTATATTTTACTTTTCTAAGGAAATCATATTGTCAATTCTGTATTTTAAAAAATAAATCTATTTAGTTTAAACTTAGAGATTAAGTATTAAAGTTTTCATTGTTCATTCGTATAATTATATCTTCTCCAAGGTTGTAACAACTTAGAATTTTAAATCATAGTTTTTCAATCAAATAAATTGAGTTTCGAACCACCATTTTTTTGTTAGTTCCTCAAAGGTATGCCTTTTTATATTTAAAAATGTACTCCTTAAAGGTTAAGATGATGTTCATTGAGTTTGTAGATCGATTGTGGTTTTTGTACTTTGTTGATCTTCCCCTATCAACAATTATAACTATATTTGTTTCATTAATTTTTCTCATACCTATTCTTAAAAGTTTAATCACTTATATTTAATGTTTAATGATTATCTAAATTATGATTTTATTATAAACATGGCCTAAAGATTAAATATAAATAATAAAAAATTATTACAGCCAACAAAAAAAAAAAAATTCTTGATCCGTATCTACTTTATCAAGCAAGGTGAAGGTTCAAAACCGTTACTATCAAACAAAAGATTTTATAGTACTCAAAAAATAAATAATGACATCTGATTATTTATTTATTGTGCTCACATGAAAAAAATAAAAATAAATATAAGTAGGAAAGATAAATAGTAGATGGGGATATTTTTATCAGTTTTTATGATTCATAAGTTTTATTTTCTCTTTTCTTTTTTAATTTGTTTCTTTCTTGAAAGTAGGCTAATAAAATATTACTAGTTATTCTCTTATTACTATAAAATTTACTTATTGAACTTTTATTGTTGAATGAAATCAATTGACATTACAAATTCGAGATTTATTATATGATTTTTTTTATTTTACACTTTAGTTTTTTTTAATTTTCTCTTTTCTTAATAAATTTTAATAAACTAATTACTAATTTAAACATAAAAGGCTGTAATTGAATAACAAAATTTGAGGAAAAATTAAAAAAGAAGGGTTAATGTGGATTTCTATAGCATTTTACCTAGGTATTTTAATATATGTTGTAATTCTTTATCCCCGTGAGATTAAGAATGTCTTTACCCCAATTATAGCATAATTTATCCAAAGTTTTAAATCAAAATGAACTTGATAACTTCAATCTTTTTGTTGGAATATCGCAAACTATCTTCCGTGCATTAACTTTTTTTTTTTTTTTTCATATCACATGCTTTCATGGCACGTTTTGTGTTTCTATATTGTCTTCTAAGATTCAAAATAACAAAAAGACTTTTTTCTAATCAAAAAATAATTAAAGGTACTTGTATCATAGTTATCAATTCCGTTTCATTTTACTCCGAATGGTCAATATACTTATACTATTTTTAAAAAATAAAACAAAATAAAATAAATTTTATTTTGCTCGAGATCTTGTGTCATTTTAGATTTCTCGATCAAATTCAAGACGAGATATATTTTGAGTTTACTTTATTCATTTCATTTTGAACAATAACTTTTATTGCTATTTATCAATAAAATATATTCCATTTTATAAGGATGCAAACTATTATCATTACCATCATTATGTTGGGGGATAAAGCCAGAGAAATTTCACATTAGTGTTCGAGTGTTTTGGTAAATTAGTACATTTAAGAAAAATATTTGTAAAATAACACAGGTGCAAAAATAATTTAAGGAACTGGTACAATTGAGAGTGTCGCAATCGGTATCTGCAACATATGAGTCGTAGATGCCATATGCAACTCACATGTTGTAGATGGTATATATAACTCTTTTAACATAGACATTTTGTGATAGATTATTTTGTCATCAACCCCCCTAGAAAAAAAAAAAGCAATTCACACAATCACAAATAACTAATTTTCCAGTAATATAGAGCAGATGTTATACCCAACTAAGGTTTCGTATTACAATTTCTTGCAACAAAACTTATCAACTAGTATTATCACCTAACCTAGATAGACCAACTATTTGTGATGCCTTTGTGGTTCTTTGAAAGTTTATTGAAAACCAGGTCAACTCTATACTGGAAGAATTTCTTTGTTTATGTCTACTATTCAAGTAGAGTTCGGGTATATTAATCTCATTGATCCTTGCAAATCCAAACATTGAATTCACACTTTTATCACTACAAATTGGTACGACAACATAATGAGTTTGACTAGCTCCGGTTTGCAACATCCTACAAGTAATTTCAATTTCTATTTCAAACATATTTCAACTAAATCGATCACATAACATTTTTGATAATTTATTAAGGAACATGTCTAATGTTACAATTAGAAATTCATGGCTTTCTCTATTATAAGTGATACCATTGTCAGAGATACTACCATTGAAGCATAATATTCTTAAATTATCAAGTATTTTGTCAAATAACACAACAAAACACAATTCTAATTTATTAATATCTTGAGGTTAATCAAGTTGCATCAATTATCAACTAAAAATATATCTAATTAACCTAATCCATAATTTAACCTAAATCAACACTAACATTGCAAACACATAATTTTATTAATTAACAATCAACAACAACATAAAATAATTGATTATTTAACAAAATAACCTAACTATCAACTAAAAATATATCTAATTAACCTAATCCATAATTTAACTAAATAAACACCAACATTTATTCTCTATAATTTTGTTAATTCACTAAATAACATAATTAATACTAATTAAACATAAATCAATTATAGTAATTTCTAATTCAAAACCCTAACATTCAATAAAATAAAATCAACATAAATTAAACATAAATTTCATGAAATTAATTAAGAGGAAGTGTTCCTTTAAAAGTGAAATGTGGCTTGGAAGGGTGATCAATGGTGGTATTTTAGCCGGAATGTGGCTGCCCCACCACTGGTTTCTTCGATGATTAGGCTATTGGTTTCAGAAGAAGCTTCTATAAATGTCATGGCATTTTTCATTTTTCTAAACATATTAAATTAATATCTTGAATTTTATTCATGCGCGCGTGCTTTGGGTATACATACCTTAGAGAACACTAAAATATTCTGGAATACAGATTTATCGTTCCAATAAAAAAAAAACACCAATTAAAATAGAATTGACACCCTTGATTTTTTTTTTAACCTAAAAAAATTAACTTAAAAAACTAAATTCAATTTAACCTAAAATTCAAAATGAGTTTGAATAAATTAACCAATAGACGGATTAAAGAAAATCTCCCAGGATTGAGTTATGCGTTATGCTTAGGCTCTATTGTCAATCCCACGTCCACTGTTACTAGTAGCTATTCAAAGACAAAATAATACTCCAATTTCTTTTTTAAAAAAACTTAAATTAAAATAATAATTAAAACTTCATATTCAAATGCAATATTTTCCATCCAAAACTATATTATTATCAAAATATATTTTTATACTAGATTTGAAAAAAAAATTTAGAAGTTCTTCACAGTTTTTCAACTGTTTTTCAAAGAAGAAAAAAATATAAAAAATATAATTTTTTATAGCTTTATTTTTATCAATGTTGATGAACTTTTGATTTATTTTTTTAAAATGAACATGGCTTTCGATTTTCTATTGAAAAAGAACAACCAGAAATTAAATAAAATAATTATTATTAGTAGTAAATTTAAAAGGTGTCACTAAAACATTGTGTACATGTGCACTGTTCTCCCACACATTTTACTATGAACTTACTATTTTATTTATTTATTTATTTATATTTGATTCTCAGATGTTTTTTATCCTATTATATTTTTTTTGGGCCAAATTAAAGAATAATTGGATCAAATTTGTTGACTAAAGACATAATTGAAAGACATGAAACCAAAGTAGGAAAGTCATCACAAATAAGTGATGATTCAAAATTCATACAAAAAGTTTAATTTAATCCTTAAACTTTACAAATCATACATATTCAGCCCCTCGACGTTTTTTCAATTCAGTTTTGGACCTTTTGGTACAAACTTTATCTTTTATTTTTTAACTCTTAGTTTGAGAAAGAAGAGAAAAAAAGGTCGCTGAATTCTAATGATAAAGAAAGAAAAACAATGTTGACATCAATTTCTGCTACCAAAATGGTCGAACATTATGTTAAAGGGTTTTATTTGGTAAAGAGAGTTTTACTTAGGTATTTTTGTACCTTGAAATTGCCTAAAAGTCTAGATCTAGGCTTAGAAAGTTTTTTGATTTTCAGGATGATTTTGGTTTTTTAAGGTTATTTATAGGTTTGTTAAGGTGTTGAGGATATTTTCTAGATATTTTGAGTTAAAAAAAAATATATGTTTTTCTATCCATCATAATCATAATGACTGAAATCTAAGGAATATTGAACGACATTCGTCTAATTATTTTGTTTTTCAAATTAATGGGCCACACGATAATTACATTAAAAAGAATTATGGTCCTCACACGAGCCTTTCCTGGATGAGGCAGACCATGGCTCCTGACTTCTTTTTTTATTTTTCTATTTTTTACCTTAAAAAAAAACATTTGTATTTTTTTAAAGTAACTTTTTAGTTTATATTTAAATTTAAAAAATTTATAATTTTTTTTTTAATATTAGTTGTTTTTTTAATGTCGTAAAAGCCTTCTTTGTTGGAAAACTGTCAATGCGATCTCATTTTCGAGAGTGAATTCTTGCAAATATGAACCAACCCAAAACTTTCGTGCACAAAAAAATACACGAGCAACCAAGACAGAGAGGGCAAATCCAAATCCAAATTCAGAGTCATCACACCAGTCAAATAAACTGTTTCTTACAAGCGAGCCATAACAAAGGTTGAAAGGGTTCATGTACACCACCGATTCCAAGACTAGAGACAGCAGAGAACAACTTTATAGCTCCTTGCTGTGTTTCAAATCCTACTTCTTTCCCCGTAGCTTCACACCAAGAGCCCTCTCCAGTTTTCCTATAATCTGCTGATTAGGAATGGCTTTTCCAGATTCATACTCCTGAATTATCTGGGGCTTCTCATTGATCACCTGCAAGAGGGGAAAAAAATTTAAGGCGAGCCCTGAACTAAAATTTAAAGTAAGTTCGGATGTGAGAGAGTGAGAGAGTGAGAGAGAGGGACCTGTGCAAGTTGAGCCTGGGTAAGTTTCTTGTCCATCCTCGCCTGCATAATTGCTTTCTTCAGTTCAGTTGGCACTCGGTCATCTGTGGGAGACCAGAATGTTTTAGAAAGTTTTTCTTCCAATGGAAAGCATCATACAACATCTAAAAAAAAAAAAGCAACTTGGGAAAGAAGTAAAACCATGTAAAGTGGTATGGAAATATGCCAAAACACCCAATACTAAGGCATGTGGGGCTTATTTAGAGAAACATGGTCATCATTTCATACAACATTGCACATGAAGATGATCAAAGAAATGAGCACATCAAATTCAAGTGGGCGAGTCGCATCTGGAATTTATTTGTGAAGCTTATTTGGCACATAGAATCATAAATAAGATATTAATTTCATCACTTGTTTTGTTTTTTGTATTTTGATTACCAAGATGACTAAAAAATTCTGAAATTCAGGTTTTCATTATGAAGAGTCAAATTCTAAAACGATGACAAGAAAGAGGCAACAGAGATATACACATTCTTTTAGCAACTCTCCTCAGCTATATGTCAAAAAGGAAAGGCTTATCTAGATGAGATTAACTACTACTATATTTTAAACCCAAGCAAAGTTGACTGAAAATTAAAACAGAAAGTCTCATCAACAAATGAACCTCAAGATCCTCAAAACTCATCAATCAGCATATTACTTCTAATTGGAAACTGCAAAATCAGTTAACATTACTTGTAAACAGCACGAAAAGCACAGAAACCATGAAGACTCAAACAAAACAATGGTAACAATGATGTAATAACTAACATCCCCCTTCCCCTCCTTTCCCTTTTGGATCATATATATATATATATATATATATATATAAAACAGAGTTGAAAGATCATGTTTGCAAATTTGACACTGGAATGTAGAATTCAATTGTAAATCCGACATCAGAGATGCAGGGAATGTTTTAGAAGAATGAATTCATCTTTTCAAACATGAATTCAGAAAAGGAAAGGATTATTATACTCACGAGTAAGGTTCTCTGTTTCGTCATCGAGCTTCCTTGTGTTCAAAGAAGTGCTGCTAGAAGCGGCCTTGTTTGTACCAGCAGTTGCTGCAGTTCGTTACAATAGAATCATTTTAAGTTGACAAAAAATAAACATCATCGCAGTTCATTATCATCTCTAGCTGCCATGTTTCACTTTATCTTCTTTCTTTCCCGTACCATGCACCCAAGTGCAAGCGTGTATTTGGAATTGGAACATAAGATTAGGGTTTTTTGAATGTCTTCGATTAGGAACAACAAAGATATATTAATTTGCTTATTTATAATAATAATAATAATAATAATAATAATAAGGTATAAAACTATCAAAAAAACCCTAATTCCTAAAAAAAAATCTACAGTTGCTTGGTGTCACAATAGATTCCAAAATAATAAGAACATAGATAGATCCGAAACAAATATTAAATGTCCTTTAATTTTTTTGTATAAAGAAAAAAACCCTAACTTCACTATCATCATCATCAATAACAGAAAAGATAAAAAGAAAAAAAAAGATTGTTTGGATCGACTGATTGAGTTAAATTAAGCATCTAAACAACACAGAGGGGAGAATATAAAAGAGGGATGGATACATTTTTTGACGGTTTCGATCTCAGCACCAGCGCGGCGGGCGGCGTTGACGGCCTTCTCATCCTTCTTGGCGGCGGCGTTGGGAGCTTTCTTACGGATCACCACCGGCTCCCAGTCCTGTGAGATTGGTCCTGACATTTTTCCTTTCCTCCTTTTAGTATCAACGATAATATCTTCTTTTATTTATTATTTTTAGTATTATTATTATTATTATGCTGTGGGGAGTAATGGATATCTGGTTTTCGACGACACTCACTGGTTTTACTTCTATTTACATTTATTTATATAGAGGGGAGGAAGGGCAACCCACCAGGAACAATCGAATTACGTGGCAAGAAAGGCTGATTGGGCCCCACTCACTGTAACCCGTGGGCTTGAGCCGTGCTTTTCTTTTTAACCAATGGGCTCGTTGGAACCTTTGGAATTTTAGGGATTTTTAAAAGTTATTTTTAATTTAAATATATTTTTTTAATTTTTAACATAGAATATTTAAACCATATAAAAACAACTAAAAAAATATTAAATTATTATTTTTTCAAGCCAGAAAACACAAGACTGCCTACTCTTAGAGCCAGCAAGAAGAGCATTTTCATGTTTGAATCCCAATTGCCAATTCCAATAACAAGTAGCAATTGGAATACTGGTGCAAATTCTCCCCTTCAATTTGTTATTTCATATTTGCTTTTCGAGAAGAAAATACCAATTTATTTATTTCATATTTGCTTTTTGGGTAGTGAGGAGAGTTGTTTCTTTGATATCAGTACTTTCTGAACAGAAAACCATCAAAGCTCTATCTAAGATAATTCTTCCTGGCTGCTCATACAAGAACCACTAAAAGTCTAGTACACCTACTTCATCTCTTCCATCTGTATTATGTTCGAGCAGAAAGTAGGATCTCGCACAAAAATCTTGTATTTAATTTGGAACTGGATCCTCCTGAAAAGCATTACAGATGGAAATTAGTAAAACCATGATTGAACCCAGTAGAGGATGCTGAACCAAGCGAGAATGTGAGCCATCTGGGGCTGGTAAATGAATAAATTATCATCCCACCGTCAAACACTTTCTTCAGCGATCTTCACCTTCACATCCCTCTTCTAATGGATTCGCTTTCCTCATTGATTGAGACTGTTTGGTTTCAGGCCAACAACGATTGTTTACCCAGAAAGCTATGTTTTGCTTTTTATAGTTCCCACCCCTTTCCTTCAAGCTTGCCTGCAATAAATGTGTTATACTGCTAATAAAGAAACATAGCAGCCTGAAATGGTAGTGAAATCAATGCATGTAAGAGTTAACTTCTACTTTGAAACACACACACATTACAGATATATTTGCCATTAATAATTAAAGCATCCAGGGCATGCAGTGATGATTATGAGATGGAGGATGCAGATGAAGAATCGATGTTGGGTTGTGTTGAGTTTGGGGAGAGAATTTCTTAGTCTGTTTTTATGCTCTCCATTAACAATACCTCATGAAAAAACACTCCATTCAGGTGACCATTAAATAAAGCAACCACATCACCTGCTTAGATTGACACCTTTGTTATGATTTACTTAACCTCTCTACCTTTCCTCAATACTACGCGCAAAATCCTTAAATCCTTCACTTATAGTGCAGTGATATTTTAGTGACAGGAAAACAAAAAATCATATGCAAACCATCAGTAGAAAACATCACATAAAGGACCACAAAGAACAGTCATCTCACCTTAGAACCCACCAAACTCAATTTATCAGCTTTGATGCTTTCCTTTTCCAGATCATTGCCATGTTCATTAACAATTCCTTCATTTGATGTGTTCTGCAATTAAGTAATTGCTACCGTTTTGAAATAATCAAATATAAAGATGGAAACTTCACAAGTTTCACAGTTTGCTAACCTTGCAACTCACCTGCACACAATTTTTCTGATGAATACCAGAATACTCTCTTGAAGCTGATACACTAACATTACCATGAACAGTTTCAGTCTGAAGAAAACTTGAGTCCTCATCACCACAACCAGCATTTATCTCTGGCTCACCCTGCAATATATGACTCAAGGATCATTTGTATTTGTAAATTCAAGAATAACAACCAGCAAATATAATAGACATAAAGCATGACTTTTTCATCTTGTTTATAAATCAAACCCAAGACACCTGCCTATCCCCCAAACCAATTAAACAACAGCCAGGAGAAGAAACGAGCCTTCATCATCACAGACAAAAGATACCTGCAAGATGCCTGACTTTGCCATAGAGTGCCCTAAAGGTTCTCCTTTTAATACAATTCTCGGAAGCTGATCAACATCCCAACCAAGAACCTTACAGATAACCTGTGCATACGCCCTATGCGCCTTCTTCTTCTTTGTCCTTGATATTGCAGTTGTATGCTGAAGGAGTCCAAGACACCCCTTGAACTTCTTCCAACCCTTCTTCTTTAAAGCACAACAAACCAAACAACAAAATTCCCCTCCTTCATAATGATTCTCATAATAATTCCTCAGTTCATTACTATCTGTGAACAATCTCAAAAAGAACTTAAATTCTTCACATTCATCAGACCCATCTTCATCCATCCAATCATCTGGATCCCCATCTTCCTCACCTTCATCACAAATCGAACCAGATGGGTTTGCTAAGAAATTTTGGCATTCATCCAAAACTTTCTGCTGCAACTGCATCATGGCAAACCTCTCTAGCTCTTCAGCAGAAGCTTCTGAAGAGCGACGGGTCTTCAAGGTGGGCCACCCTACAGTTGTTGATGGAGATTCATCAACATACTTTTGGGAAAGCCATCGGACATCAGAGACCAGTGGTGGCTCACATCCCTGTATGGCGTTTTCTTTAGTAATGGAGTAAATCAATAGCTAGCACAGATAATACCCATTAAGCCTGCTCATTCATGGATTGACCATATCTCAAAAGCTACACAATTAGTAAATCTGTTTTAGAAAACATTTTATTTGGAAATAAGCCAATGAACTCAGAGATTGGCAGAAAACCACTTTATGGTCTTTCTCAAGTTGTATACATGTTTCCCCAACACTTGGCATACAGTGAAACTCCTTGCAGACTATCAGGAAGCATTAGATGCCCTTGCAGGTACATGATAAAAACAATGGCATTTGAGGTTTTGCCAATACAGCAAAATGATGGATTTTACAGAGTAAAGAAGTTGGTTCTTTCTTTTAAGGTAGATTCCCGTGACATTTTTTCCAGCTTAAATGGCTAGGTGCCCAATGATGCGGTAGGATTAATTGTGCAGTAAATTCTCTCAATAAAATCTTCTATAGTTTGCTTTAAAAGCCATGTAGTTATTCTGTTCATGTTAGAGAACTAGTATGAAAAACATTACTCTTGGCAACTCAATATAAAGTAACAGGATAGTGTTTGGAAAAATAAGGAATCACAGCAACATGAGGTATCATACTAAAAAAGCTGAAACAATATATTGTAGTTACACATCAAAGTAGCAGAACAGCCATCTTACCAGGCACTCCGTGGCTCCATCTTTATATGCTTCAATGTTTGGCACATCATTACTAAGATCTTCATGTACTTTTTTACCATCACCTTCATCTGAAAAATTCTGCAAAGCAAAAAATCAGACAAGAAATAGATGCCATATATAAAAGCTAAAACATCTAATCCTCAACACCCCACAAAACAAACCACCTAAAATGATATGCATAATTGCAATGGGAGGTCTTTGCATAGAAGAAATCATAATCCCATTTGTTTATCCATGCTGGGGAAAAATCATTATACAAAAGGTTCTTTGAGAAATTAAAGGGAATGCTACTTAAGCATTGTCTTAATAATATGAGGCAAAGTTGTTACTTACGGAAAGCATCCGAAGAACTGCTCTTGTACTCTAGAGATGTTCTTTGCCATGACTATGATTTAAGAACAATTTGCTCTTGTACTCTAGAGATGTTCTTTGCCATGGCTATGATTTCTCAGGCACACAACTCAAAAGCATAACATCCATTACATGCAATTAATAGATGCAAATAAGCTGTTTTTTTAACAGGCACTGTGATTTTCTTTATGTATAGTTTCCATTGAATTCAAAAACATAATCCTAGCTTCATCATTTTCATATCAAATTAACATAGTTAATATTTTGAGAAAATCTAGTTTGTTATAAACATGATCTAAAGCCATCCATGATCACATGAAAGAACACACAAAAGGTAAAGCGCATTCGTAGTAGCATTTTTCATCTCCATTTAAACAAGATCATCTCAGTTAATAATCTACACTTCCTCTTTACTTGCTATCATACTGGAAAGTCCAATATCAGAATCAATCAATTTGTTACCATTACCTTGCTTCAAACATAGCAATTAAATAACAGCAATATCCTCATGTAAAACCCTTACATTCCAGAAAATTCCATAAGACTCTACAAAACAAATAGCGCATAAAAACAGGCATAATTAATTTTGCAAACAACCATTTCACCTGCATTCACATCGATCAGAAACCTACAACTCGAATGGCTCATTAATATTTCTGCAAATAGCAGCACCAATATTATTCTTCACGGCAACAATTACATTCCATCCAGATAACAACACTTTTGAGAAAGCTCAAACACCACTGAAGTCAATATAAAACATATGTTATTCACACAAACAGAGTCACACGAGCACACAATTTCTGTTTATATACCTCAGTTCTGCCTGAATTTGCAAATGTGCGACTGAGAGGTTCACCTTTCAACACAATCATAGGAAGCCTACTAATATCCCAACCAAGAACCTTGCAAATAAGGTGACTAAAAGCCCTATGAGCCCCTTTTCTTTTTGTTTTCGAAATCGTTCTTGCATGCTGAACAAGGCCTGTACAACCCCTATATACTTTCCCTACTTTCTCTCCTATCCCTCCACAAATCAAGCAGTAAAAATCCCCATTTTCATTGTTCTTCTCATAAAAATCTCTAATTTCTTGATTTTCCACAAACAAACTCAAAAGGAACTTAAATTCTTCACTCTCTTCAACATCATTATCATGATAATAACAGTGTTCATCCCCATCAAACTCGTCCAATCCGTTATCTTCGTTGCCATCTAAATCAAACCTTTTAACGAAAAACTGGTTGCAGCACTTTACAACCTTTTGCTGCATGTGCATTGCAGCAACCTTGCCCAGGTCAACCTCGGAAACAGGTCGGGCTGAGGTGCTCAGGTTGGACTTGAATTCTGGCCACCCAGAACCCGATTGAGGAGGAGATGGCTGTGGCGGGTTGACAGGCCATTCTGGACCAGGGTCGGGTTGTGGGTCGGGTACTTGCCCTGGTGGGGGGGCATTGCTGTCCTTGGCCTTTTGGTATGTGGTTTTGTGTCTGTTGGTCTTTTTGAAGGATGTAGGGTTCGATACATGGAGATTTCTTGACGAATAATTTACATGGTTGGGTGGGTAAACGTAAGGGTTAGGGTTTAGGGCAGGAGGGCCTTGGTGCCAGAGAGAGTGAAGATAGATAACCTCATCTCTCAGTGTCTGCTCATGTGGGGTCAAGGGTCTCTCGTAAGGATTCATGGGTGGCAAAGATTGATCGCTTCGACAGTGGCAAAGTTTTGGTTGTGAAGAAGCAAATTTGCCTCTTCTCCGAAAGAAAATCGAGTTGTGATTTTGGGGGCGAAATTTATCAGGTAGATTTGGGGGTGTTCCATCTTCTGCAGGAATGCTTAGCGTGTGCCATGTTGGAGTCAGTAGAAGAGGGAAAGATTAGAGCAAGCATTGAGGGTTAATGGAAGCTCGTTGAGTCCTGCATTGGTTTCCAGGCAAGCAAGATAGCAATTTATATAATTTTTATTGTGATCAACATCCTGTAAATTACATTTATGTCATTAATTGATTTCAGCAGCTCCTATTAAATTAAAACAATTCTCTTTTAACTTTATCTCTTTTCTTCTTTCTCGCAAATCCAAAAATAAAAAAATACAGTAATTAAATTTAAAAAAAAATAAAAACGACTCCCACTCTAAAAACCAGACCAAATTTTTCCGAGTCAATTGTAATTCGATAACAGGTATGATCATTGGATATTGTATAGAAGAAACATAATTCCTTTTCTCCTACAAGAATATTGAGAAAGACAAGCCGCAAATGTCATAGATTTGTTAATACCAAAGTATTGGAAATTCCCATAACACCACCACTTGATTAAAGAAACCATAAATTTTGGTGGGTTTTCTTCTCTCTTTTTTTTTAAGATGGAGGCACTGTCAAAGTCTCTCATTTGACATGATAAGAACACAAATGCCTGGGAATTCTCTCCTCAAACTTTCTGGCCTCACGGCAATCGGCGGGAAATCGGTCAGAGTTCACAGCAGAGAGTCCAGTTTAGCGGGGTTAAGGATCAGGGAGGGAATGGAGAGAGATCCATGAAAGTATTCATCTAGGAAAGCGATTAGAATTACCAAGAGTAACGACAATTTCATTGAAATCAAATCTTTATATAGCATCTGTAGAATTTGGCTTTTTTTTCTTATCCTAAAGGAGTCATTCCAAGTATAACAATTATAAATTAACGGATGATGTATCATTATCAACGTGTTATATATATATATATATTTGTTTGTCTAAAATCTATATTTAAAACAAAAAATGGGGTGATAACTCTACACATTTTGGTTCCAATTATTAAGCTGAAATATATATATAGATCTCACAAACATCTATATCTAATATTATTAGGCTCAGCTAAGTATTTAGTTCAAACATATATAAATATGACGAGTTGTTAGACTATCATTTTTAGATTTAGCCAAACATTAAATTCAAATACATGTAGCTTTAGCAATCTTATCAAGTTTCATATTGAAACCACGAGATTTTAATGAGTAAGAAATATTTTTTCTTTTGATGAGTTAGAGATATTTTTTTCTTTAACATATAAGAAATGTTTTAATGGTATAAAAAAATAACTTTTTAGTCCTTTCCTCCATCAAAAGGTAAGAACCATGGGCTACAAAGACCCATTGGATTCTTAAACAACCTTTTCAATCTAAATATTTTGAGCATGTTTATTTTTAGAGTCTATTTCTTTAAAATATCATCGTCTTTTCTCTAAAAAATATATATTTACTTAAGTATTGGAAAATCCCCGAATCTACCTAGGGGAACCTATTGTGGGTACCAATTACCATCCATCAACCACTTTGGCTTACCAGGTACTGGTTACCAACCAGCTTGGTCAAGGAGAAGGAATCAGATTGCTAGAATCAAGAGATTAACTAATTATCTAATATATAAGTCTTGCTTTTAAGCTATTTTGGTTTGTTGGGACCTCATCAATAGCTCTGTCTGTGAAAAACTGATCAAAAAGTCATTGATTGTTCTTCCAGAACTGGTTTATTGATACCCATAATCATCATCAAAGCCATATAATCAACACACTTCTGGAATGGAACATGTCACGAACCTTCATACAGTTGTTAGTATATCTATTCTATCAGAACTTCAACAACTCTTTAATAAAAAGTAGAAAAGGCTATGCAATAATTTAATCACTATAAGCCAGAGTATAATTTCTTTTACTTGTCCATAGGTTAATAAGACGAGTAAATTTGAGCTATACCTTTGTCAATTTCACGAATGCAGTTGGAGCCTCAAAATTTTAGAAAGTTTTCAACAAGTATAAGTGAAATGTTGGTCCAAACCGTAAAATATGTGAAGTCTATTTGGCAACCAGAGAAGACATTAATTGGAAAAACTTTATTCTTTCCTCACTTAGAATTGAGATCATGATCTCAACAGAAATATCGTCAAATCGATTATACCTCAAAGGATAATAAAAATGTACAGTGATAAAAGACTAAGAATGTAAGTTTCTTATATATGAATTAAATTATTCAAAGTAACGATGTTTGCTTTTCTCCAAGTGATATCTAGGGCAATAACCCCATAAATCTCTAAGGATGGGATGGACCCAATTTTCTTAATACGATTGCATAATTTACTTTGGAATGAATCAAAGTTTTCCTAGTGCGATTACGCAATTTACCTTGAAAGGAATTGACATAGTTATTCTAATGCGATCACACATTTCTCCAATGATGGGATTGACACGATATCTCTCTAAGACAACTATCACATAACCTTGTAATGATGGAATGGACTCAATCTTCCTAGTGTGATTGTATAATTTACTTTAAAAAAGATTAACATAATTAGTCATCTTTCATTACAAAGACATTTTTTTTTGTTCTTTCTTCTTAAACTCTAGAGGATAATAACATTCTCTACTTATAATGTCAATTTCATGCATATAAATAGAGTTGTGCTATATTTTATTTAGATCCCATTTATTTTTGTGTTTGAAAAAATTAAAATTTTATATTTTTTTCTTTACTTCAAATTAAGTTTTTTAGTGTTTTCATATCATTTTAATATATTAATGTCAAAAATAATTTTTTAAAAATTAAAAAAATATTATTTTAATGCATTTACAAGTAAAAAACACTTTAAAAAACACTCATCTCTTCAACTCCAAATACCACTAGTATAACATGACGTAAGCTGAGTATTAACTGAAGCAAACATGTCATTTGAGACAGCGCTGATAAGGGATTCAACTCTAACAGCGAAACCACTTTAAAAAAGAAAAATTGACGGTGAAGAAAGGGAAATTTTCAAATTCTAGTGGCTGCCTGGGTATCTTTCTACTCTCTGCTGCTTCTGGCGTTGCTTCTCTTCATTTCTCCACTGATTTGTCTCCAAATTAGGTCCTTCTCCTCTTCATTTCCATGTATTTCTTTTACACAAACCCAGATTATTTTTATTAAAATTTATTCAAGCATATTGCCTCAGCAAACAGCACTATGAATTTGCTTTTTTCCTCCCCTGCACGCCTGACTCAATATGCCAATACATTTCCTCCCCTCTTAACTTCTCTGGTTAAAATCTTTCTATGTTAACCCTAAAATAGCTTAATTAATCAGATTTTAGGTTTGTTTTTTAATGATTATAAGTTTGAGTCATCTCATGACCACTGAAGACTTACATGGTCGTTAACTCAGGACCAGTAAAATTAATCGAGGTGCAGAACCTATAAAATTAATCGAGATACGCATAAACTTGTGTGGACATCTATGTTAATCATATAAAAAGAATATCTTTCTATATCATCTCTGTTTCTTCATGTTCCCCCGCTATCCAAAACATCTCACTCACTTGGCACCCCATCGTTGTTTTCACCCATACCGACATCGACATTGTTTTTTTACTTCAATAAAATATATTATTAGGCATATTAATTACATCACATCTAATATAAAGATCAATAAGCAAAAAAGATATATTAATAAAATATAATAATTGAAGAAATTTTATGGTGCTCTTGAAATTCATCATGTATTTGTATGTATCTCATGTATCTTGTATGTATCATACTATTCTACAAATGGTATGACAAGCTAAATCTTCCTAATAGTTTCTCAAATTGCACGAGTTTTCTATGGAAAATAATCACCAAAATAATGCTCTAAATAGCTCCAAGAAATTTTGCCTTCTTTTAGAAGATTAGCGGGTTCGTGTAAGGATCTCTTCATCCAATGGTGGAGTTCTTTCCCAAAATAAGGCAGTCTTAAATTTGTATTTCTAAAATAGGGCAGTTTATATTTTATTTATCATGATAGAGTATTTTATGCCATATGGACTTCAATTTTTGTGTATGTCGTAACATGATTTTTTTATTTTTTTTAAATCCGAGAAATAGTGAAAAATAACAAAACAGATCCAAAAAAATATATTTTTAATGTATTTGGATCCTTTTTTGTATTTTAATTGTTTTTTCAAAAGAATTAAAAATTTATTTTCAACATGTTTATTTTAGAACAAATCCAAAAAAATATATTTTTTCATGTATAGTAGGAGCGATGACTTAACTTTGATGGAGAGAAACAGATTCAATGAAAAATAAAATCAATTGTTTGTGGATTTTTTTTGATTTTGCACGTTACAGTAGCTCCATCACCAGCACAAGAAAAAGAAGGAAGTAGTAGATCCTGATCCACCCAATTGTTTTTCTATTTTCAACAGAAACAGCATATGGAACCAACGTGTTTTAAAGCAAAAGAAAATTTTGCGAATTGAGTTTAGACCTTAATGCTAAAGGAAATAGAAACAAGGAAATTGAAAAATATATATAAAAAAAGTCTCCGATCAAATTCGAGTTAGCACGATAAACTTGTATTCTAAATTATAAGACTAAGACATCCTCGTAGAAAATATAAAAAAAAATAAAATAAAAAACTCAATTTTTAATAAAATCAATGTCAAATGCTAAAATCAAGAAAAAAAATAGATGTAAAATAATTGCAAAAAGAGTTGATGTCAACCTAAGCAAACATTTAATACTCGTGACTCGAGTAATGAAACAGGAATAACTGCATTGAAAAAAATTAACAAAGCCCAATCCATAATAATCCAATGTTGATGGCTGAAAATCAAATTTTTGCAATGCATAAAAAAAGTAATTAGAAGGATAAAGAACAAATTTGATAAAAATATAAAATAAAATGATGGAAAAACCTTGAGCCAATCTGAGCTAGCATGAAAAAAATACCCTTACCCTAACAATTAAGCAAATTAAACTTTTAATAGTACTATGCAAATAAAAAGTTAAATGATCATTTTATCCCATTTAATATAATAATAACAAATAAATCTTATGAAATAGATGATATTATTCCTGTTAGCTAGTTATATGATTTTTGCCATGGAGAGCAAAATATTAATTTTACTGTGTAAATCCACTTTCAATTTGAGTGTATGGATGTTGATTTCCTAATATATATTTTTTAGCTTTTGTTTTAATGAATAAATAATATTAAAACTACCCTATAACTAATAAAGAATTGGAAATGCCTTGTTAAGGGGAAAAAAAAGTCTTCAATGGTGAGAAAGCAATCCAAAGCTAAAAGATTGGGATTCACCCCACAGTAACTTTTCAATGGGGCCCACACAACCGAATTTATCATTGATGTTCTTCCTGTAAAGCCTAAAACATTCCTGATTCTACGCCATTGCCAACAAGATTTTCTTTTTATTTCCTTAAATTAGGATGAGATTGGTAATATGTTTAAAATTATCTTTTTAAAATGATTTTTATCTTAAAAAAAATATTAAATTAATATATATATATTTTTTCAATGTAAAAGCACCCGAATCGCAACAGTGTGTTTGTTTTTGAGATAACTTTAGTGGTTGTGGTTTTAAAAAAATAAGTTTAAAAAATTTATGATTAAGTGTGGTTAGTTGAATTTAAACATGTGTTTGCTAAAAATTATGGTTGATGTTTATGTGCAGCAAAAAACATGTATAAAATATTTGGTAGTTGTGTGGTTGCGGTTGCTTTTCAAAGTGTTTTTTTACTTGAAAATGCATTAAAATAATGTTTTTTTATTTTTAAAAAATTATTTTTGATATAAGCACATCAAAATGATCTAAAAATACAAAAAAAAATTAATTTGAAGAAAAAAAAACTATCAAATTTTTTTAAAAGCGTTTTTCAAACGAAAAAACAAACAGTATTTTACGAAATTCAGTTAAAAAAACATGTAAAAATTGCTTCATAAAAACTGCGTTTTAAACTTAATTTTTTTTTTATGAACCTCTCACAATATAAAAACATAATTTTTACAATTACAAAACACCTTACTATGATTTTTACACCATAAATACAAAAACCGGTACAAAACTCTTATTCTTTTTATATTTCTCTACTTCTTCATCAAAAAGACCAAGCAAGAAGAATTTGGCCCACCTGACCTTGGCTGGCAATCCCTTACTCGGACAGCATTTCCTGGACCATTGTGATACCGCACGCGTAATTCCAACTCCTGTTCATTGTTTTCATCTTGAGTATTGTAATTTACTCCAACAACACAATTTCTTGTACAATCAACCTATGTATAGTGTTGTTTCTCCAAAGAAAACAGCACTCCAAAAAGCGTTCTTTCTTTTTTCATCTCAAGGAAAAGAAAAGAAAAGAAAAAAGAGAGTTAACAACAACCAGTCGATGGCCGCTTCTCTCTTCCATCTCCCCTTCCTCTTCGTTTTTCTCCTCCACCCTCTTTCCTCCACGGCTAACATCCACAAAACCAACAACCATCTCAAATCACATCTCTTTACAGAACCCACTTCCATAACCACAACACACCCAGCCCATAAACCCCTCAATGACACCCCACCAACTGTTTTCTTTGAAGTTACCAAACCCATAGATGTCCCCAATACCAAACCTTGCAAGCACTTTATTCTCCAACACGACTTTGCCTCTACTTATGGCAAACCTCCTGTTCTTTTAAACTATACCCCTCCCTCTCATTGCCCATCTCAAGATTTCTCCAAGATTGTCCTTGAATGGAAGGCAACTTGCAAAGGGAGGCAATTTGATCGTATTTTTGGGGTTTGGTTAGGTGGTGTGGAGCTTCTTAGGAGTTGCACTGCGGAGCCTAGAGCAACTGGGATTGTTTGGACTGTTCGGAAGGATATAACAAGGTATTATTCATTGCTTGTTAAGAATGAGACTCAAGAATTTGCTGTTTATATGGGTAATATCGTTGATAGTACTTATACTGGTATATACCATGTGAATGTAAGTATTTACTTTTATCCTGCTGAAAATAAATTGAGTCATAGTGATCATGGTTTTAATAATTTGGCATCTGGGAGGGATTCTAAGGCTGATTTGATCTTGCCCATTTCGCGAAATTTGCCGTTGAATGATGGGTTTTGGTTTGAAATTCAGAATTCAACTGATTCTGAGGCGAAGGAATTCAAGATACCTCAAAATGTGTACAGGGCTGTGTTGGAGGTTTATGTTTCTTTTCATGAGAATGATGAATTTTGGTATGGAAACTATCCTAATGAGTATATTATTGCAAATAATCTCACTGGTTTCCCGGGAAATGGACCTTTTAGAGAGGTTGTGGTTAGTCTTGATGGAGAGATTGTTGGCGCAGTTTGGCCTTTTACTGTGGTTTTTACCGGTGGGATTAATCCTCTCTTGTGGAGACCCATTACTGCCATTGGTTCATTTGATCTCCCCTCTTATGATATTGAAATCACGCCCTTCTTAGGAAATATATTGGATGGAAAGACTCACAAGATAGGATTTAGTGTCACGAATGCTTTGAATGTGTGGTATATAGATGCCAATTTGCATCTTTGGCGGGACCATAGGAGCACAATTACAGAAGGGAAGCTTTTGAAACATGAAAGCAAGCCTCTTGCTTTATCTTTGGTATCAAATTTTACAGGTTTGAATGGAAAATTCTTGACAAGTGCACGCAGGTTCATCTCCTCAAATGGATGGGTAAAGTCCTCTCATGGGAACATCACTACCCGTTTTAATCAACACTTTGGTTACAGCAACTTGATGGAGATGGGCAAGGATGGTGATTTGCAGATCGTGAATCAGACAATTAAATTTACTGATAATGTTTCTTTCAGGAAGCCATCCTCTAATGTTAAAGCATTCAAGTCGTTAAAAAATTTCGAGTTTGACATGTACTCTGACTACATGGATCAAGGAAATGGCACTTCCTTGTCGGTGGCAAATGTTACGTTGGGATTCAATGAGAAAAATGTTAAACATGCTGGTTTGGGATTTGCATCGAACATTCTCAGAAATTTGCAGAATGGGCAGGGTGTTATGGTTGTGAAGAATAACTTGGTTCAAAGTGGTATCGGGAGCACACAACAGGAATACACATACAACGGTGGCTTCTGCTATTTCAGGAACATAAGCAGCTCAAACTACACTATTCTAGATGACAATGTTGGAAATACATGCAGTGAAAGGAATCATTCTCATCTAGGTTTTGGACTTGGCAGATGGTGGCAATTTCCAGCTCGAAGGGCTTCTCTAGCATCTGAATTACTGAATAAGTATTATGATGGAGTTTGATTGTTTTATCAAGCGTGTTTCATGAGGGGATGCTCCAGAGGGTTCGTCCATGTGAGAAAACTGTGAGCCAATAAAATTTTATGTAACTTTTTTTCTTTTAATATTTCAAATAGAACATAATTTGTGTTACAGTTTTAGGAGAATTTACAGTGAGATGAGCCTTGGTTAAACAAGGCACGATGCTGGTATGCTGTAAAACCTTGTCTTGTGGTGGTCTTCTGAAGCAATCACTACTGGTAGTGTTTTAGGTTAGTAGCTAAGTAAGATAGATAGCTCTGTTGGATTTCATGGTGAAAATCGAACTTTGACACTTCACCATGGCAATGACAATTGAATTCAGAGCAAGGGTGTTATATGTGGAGCTAAAGTTGTAGACAACGTGCAACTCGAAACATATTCCATAAACTTGGAAAATGATGGAACACTACTGGCAAGTCATCATTAAAAGCCCTTTCCAGGCTTTACGCGTCGAGGCAGGCTTCTGTTGCTCGCCCTGCCTTTCATTTCCCGTACTTGTTATATCAAATAGTGGCAGTGTCTTATTCCCCAATTCGTAGGATCTTCTCTTTGGGAGCTCCTCCCTCTCGTTTGTTTCCCAGTAGTTTCATCACTTCATCAATAATGCACCGATTGGATGATAGTTGTATGGGATTCTTGATAGGGCACACCTTGCGGGAGCTATGACATGGCATTGGACACATTGCTGTTTGTCTAGACATGTTCCTTGTTCTCGTGTTAACTCTGGCTAAGTTAGAGAGGCTCTTGAAAATAATTGGGTTGTTTTGCCTTTCATATGAATCACCATTGCATTTCAGCTATTTAGGGCTTCAATTAGCCATTGTTTGCATCTCAACCCCATAAGCATAATTTGGTAGTAATTCCTTGTAAATAGCTTTGCAGTCTGCACATTTTTCATCGCCATAGCAGTCTGGTGAATAAAATTTCAAGTCAGGGTATGATCTTGAGTCTGAATGTGGATCTTCAGTGTGAGCTATACTTCATTCCAGCTGAAAACGTGGATCGTATACGGTTGCAGTAAGAATGTTTGGTGAACAAGAGCGACACGTTAAGGACTTGGATAAGTTAGCTGCATATACAGTATGAATGGATCTGCATTCTCTCAATGCAGACACTCCGCAGAAAGATAAGTTGCAGCTGATGCTTGATGTTCAATAAGCTAAATTGAAGTGCTGGATCCATTCTTTGATGCTTGAAACATAATGAAATTTGTTCCTACTGCCTAGTGCTGTCCTTTCCTAATAGCAGGATTGAGATCTTCAAGTGGTTTTGCTACATGGAAAAGGAGAGATGGGGTCGTGTCAAATTGGTTTTGCTACAACTTGGAAATGACCTCAGTTCCCACCTACGATATTTAAAAAATCCACAGTTGAGAAGTGTGGTATTTTAAGAAATACACACAGATAGGCTTAGACAATAACCAAAACATGAGAGAGAAAAGAAAAAAAGAATAGCCACAGTTGGTTATGTTAAAGTAAAGATAAAAATCATTATAAATCATATTACCTAAGGTAAGTTTTCTTGTGTTTATTTTTAAATGATAAAAATACATATTATGCTCTTGCAAAGTATTTTACCTAAACTGACATGTATAAATTTAGAATAAAGGAATGCTAAAACTTAAGACAATAATTTGGAACTTGGCCTAGCAACAAGATTTAATCCTCACTTTTAAAACACATGTGTTGGACCTGAAAAGATGGAGAATGATAAATTGGGTTTAAAATTTGTTTTACTTGATTATACCTAAAATAGGCTTAAAAGTCACCACTTGCACTTAATAGATATTTGTGGAATAACATTAACTGAACCCAAGTTTGCTCACAATAGTAGGGTTGAATGTATTGTAAGACCTAAATATTCACAAAAAAATAACCAAATAATATTTATAAGAAAGTATTCATTTTTTTAATATTTTTTGTTTTTTGCTCTCTCTTGCAACACTTTTATCCCTTTCATATTTTCCATTTCTTTTTTATTTGGAGAATTGCATTGATTGTCCAAGAGCTTCTAAAACATACCCCCAATGTGAGGGGTGATCTTGTTCTAAGTTATTATCAAAAAAAGATATTTAAGGCTAAAAAGAGGACAATAATGAATAAACTTTTGTTTGTTAAAGGTATAACAAAAATGATCTTTCTTTATCTTAAACTCAAGCTTGTTTATATCGAAAAGTCTTAGCCTTGTTCAAATATTATTAATTAGAAAAACTATGAGGTTAACCTTAGAGAATAAATGATAGGATCATGACTTGAATGCATACTATTTATCATTATAAGTCATCAAATCATTTAGTTTTCACTGAATTATTTCAAGCAAGATTTTTTCTTTAAAGGTTTGTTGAGAGTGAAAAGGGCATTACAAGGTTCAAGAAGAGAGTTCGAAGTAAGAATTCACCTTTCTAAGGATTATTAAAAAAAGGCAATACATTTTAGGAATTCAAAAAGAAAAGATAATGTGGACTATACCTTTTAAGTTTATGAGATTTTGGGATTCATAAAAAGAAAGATTTTCTCTTAAAATTAACATGACATGTCTTGGAATTTGACTCATGAATTTATTATTACTTTCACAAAAATATCTCTTGATTTGAAAAGAGCAATTAGACTAAGAAAACAAAGACAAAATTGATTAAAAATGCAATATGGTCATAAAAAAACATAACCCTAAAACATATAAAAAAATCTAAGAAAAATAAATTTTTTGATGACTTAGTTCATAAAATTAAATAATAAAATTGGGTTGACAACATAACCCTCATTCCATATCATATTAGTTTGGATTTGCCAAACATTTATAACTTGGTGCCATACATCAAACACCTCTTTCATCATCATCCTAGTTGATCACTTACTATGTCATTGATGGACTGGCGATGATATGATATGTACGATTATTCTTCACAAATGAAACATAGCCCTGCTGACCAACTTTCAAACTTGATACCTGAAATTCTTATGGTCTTCAATTAAATGGCTTACAATCCCATTATGATATTCACACTTCACATTGAATTATACCACCTACGATATGAGATTCATCATGAATGGGATGATGTGTCTAGTATCCATAAGCTATTGGTAAACAATGATGAGTTTGTGCATCCATAAAATAAGTTGATGAATTATCAATCAAGTACTCATAGTATAAAGGCATTAAAGTGTCAATAAAAATGGAGGTGAGTTCTTTTCTTGGATAGAAAGGGGTAAGTTTGTGCTACCATTTCGTGAAACCTTAGAGTATATTCCTTGATTAATTCATTATTTATTTTCTCCATTCTTTAAAAGTCAAACTTACTCAAAGTCACCTTTAAGTTAAGTCCAATCTATTTAAAAATGGTATCTACAAGAGTTGTCTATATATTTTATTTTAAAGCTATCCAACCCTATATACTAGTTAAGAGTAGGTCCAACCAAGCTTTATTAAAAGTAATGGATTAATAGTTTTTTTTTTATCATGAATAAATTTAATCCTTTTATTGTAGTACACTTTAAGGTGGGTCTCTAAACATTAGCTTCTGTATGCTTAATAAATTCAATGCCTTTGAATTTTCTAGAAATGCTAACATTTAGTGCATGATTCATTTCATCAACAGAAAAAAGATCATACAAGTCTTCTTTTCTAATGGTCTCTTGTCCTTTTATGGTTATTTTGTACACACCATTTTCTCTCTTCAAATGATAATCGTTCATGTCTGATCAGGTTGTTAATCTACTTCTTAAAGCCTCAACAATTATCAATAAAATACCCTACAACTCTTACATGGTACTCATGCTTAAAATTCTTAGTATACTATTTTGGAAAAGGTGGTTGGAAAGGTTTAAGTGGTTGAGGTGTTATCCAATATACATTTATAAGATGTTAATAAAGGGAACTGGAAAAGAAGATGACTCGTGGCATTTTTCTTTATGGTTTGGACCATGCTAAAATAATGATAGATATGTTTGCCCTTGAGGAGAGAGTGCATCATATCACAAAATTGCACTAGTAGTTTGTGATGGATTTTTTAGCATGACAGTAGGGACCTTTAATGATCTTGAAGAAACAAACGACAAGTTATGATTAATTAAATATGCATTTAAAGTACTTTTCTCATGAAGATGCATAAGAGGATGGAGTGGAAGAATTAGATAAGTTGTTTTGTCCAATATAGGAGGGCAAAAGGATGATATTGTTGTAGTGGACTTTTTTTATGAAGGTCTTTCATCAAGCTATTTAGAGTGAATAGTCTAATTTAACAAGTTAGTTAGCCGAGTCATTTCATCCTTCAAAGAGTTGATCTGATTCAACCCGACTTGAGTTCCCTCTTTATCTTCCATAACTTCCTTTTATGTAGGATTTTGAAAAGAATTGAGCTTCTAAATTGTACTTTGTGTTTGTTTCTCTTTTTTTATTATAAAAAAACTCAAAATTATCTTGTATAAATATAGATATTAAGAAATGACTTTTCTTTATTCAAAAAATATGAAAAACATTCCAAGCCTTAACCTATATGAATTGAGAAGAAAACTTTAAAAATTTTATTCATTAAAAAACAAAGTAATATACAAAATGGTTCAATAGTAAGCTATGAAGTCATGGTATTTTCTTGCTCATTCCAAGGCATCATCCTATCGTCTAAACTACTAGTAAGTATCAAAAGCTTATAATTATTAAGCTTCTTGTGATGTCATTTTTGCTTCTTCTTGTTTTTTTTTCAAGAGTTTACCTGCTTTGATAATAGAATACAAATGTTTTATATTAGATATTCCATATTGAAATCTTCTTACTCAAACAATCCCTCTCTATTTTTTATTGTTTATACCCTGTTTAAAATTGTTATTGAGTACACCTTACCATTTCAATCATCTTGTCACCTATCTTATGAAATTTTATGCTCATCAAGCTTACCCAATGATATTATAATGAGACATCATAGGAGAAGGTTCTAGCCATTATATATAGATAGGTTGGCTAACCTAATGGTCTCAAAGGTTTCTTTATTGCTAAACAAACCTTAAAAGTCAAACTCGAGCTTATAGGGTGAAAAAAGTATAGACCATGAAAATTCACATCGACTACTAATCGTGACCTTCTTAACTTTTGATGAGAGTTTGAGGTTTCATGAGAGTTAGTCTAGGGTGAAGCCATATCGAGACACCACAATTTCGAATACTAACTTAAGGCAATGTGTGTGCAAAGAAGTTTAGTGTGTGCATGGGCACAAGTCCATATAAAAAAATGCATGAAATGAAAGCATATAAATAGACAAATGGAACATTTAATTAAATAATTTAGGTGCAAAACATAAAAAAGCACAATTAAGTAAATTATTCTTAAACATGCAAACAAAACCTAGCCTTTACTAAGTCCCTAATATAGTCATCATTCTTTTGCAAGGAACATGTCATCGGTCTTAATTATTTAGATTCAATAAGGTAAAATTAAATATGAAAGTCTCCACCTAGTTTTATAGTAATTAGAAACCTTAACTAATCTTCAAATTTCTTGTTAAGAGCATGATTATGCTAAAGAGAAGATAAGAATAATCTTAAAGCATTCCACTTAAGGTAAGTTACATTATGTTTTTATTTTAAATGATAAAAATACATATTGTGTAATTATAAGAAATTTTGCCTAAATTGACATGTATGAATTTAGGGTACATGATTACTATAACCTAAAACAATGATTTTAAACTTGGTCTAGTGATAAAGCCTAATTCTCACTTTTAAAATACAAGCATTGGACACAAAAGTATGGTGGATGATAAATTGAGTTTAAAACTTATTTTACTTAATTATGCCTAAAATGGGTTTAAAGGTTACCACTCACATTTAATGAGCCTTTATAGGGTCACCATGACTCAAAATAAGTCTAATCATAGTGTGTTTAGTACTGCGGTAGCTGTTGTGGTTGTGGTTTGAAAAAAGTTATTTTATAAAAAAGTACTTTTAGTTGAGGTTGGTTTGGTATTTATATATATTTGGTTAAAATTGTGGTTGAATTTGAGGTTGAACAAAAAATAGTTTATGTGTTTAGTTAAAAAAATATTTTTCAAATTGAGGTTATATATATATATATATATATTGATGGTTTTTAATTTAAATATTGTAGATTTAACTATTGCTATTACATCATGAAATAAATAATACTTTATATAAACTATTTTTTATTGTTCCATTAAACTATCTACAATTCCATCACGTATGAAATACATCCAACTTGGACTACAGTTTTCTTGGTTTCTTAAGAGCGCAACAACATTAGGTAAAATATAATCCGAAACAAAATTAGGATTGCGATCAAATTCTACAAATGCTACGTCATCAATCGATTTCCGTCTAATTTATTTAGTGTCATTGAATAATGTTTAACACTAGTTTTTCGAATAAAATACAATTAAAAATAAAAAATAATTTTTTTACTGGGTCGGAACCGGTTCAATATATTTTTAGCTTTGGACCGGAGCCGGTCCGGCAGGCACGTGAACAATGGAGGCATGCTCCACTGTGCATTAGAGGCATGCTCCACTGTTCACTTGAACAGTGGAGCATGGCTTCACTGTTCAGTGATTTCTCCGCGTACAAGAAGCAACAAAATACAGTTTTTGGTAAACCTGCAGCACAACCTTAATAAATGGTAGGTCTTACAAAATAAATTGTGTTTTTTGCTTAACCAAATAAGAAAAACTGTGACTGCGGGTGAACCTCACCCGCAGCCACAATACCAAACAACCACATAATGGTAGGGTGGAACACATCGCAAGATCTAAATATTCATAAAAAATGACCAAGTAATATTTTTACAAGAAAGTGTTCATATTTTTTTTATATGAAAAATAAGAAAGTTTAAACTTTACGAGGATGAAACCTTATTAAGGATTTTTCCTTTCTTGGATTAATTCTTCAAAAATAAAACTTTATCTTTTCAAAAACTACAAAGTTTTAATCTATTGTGAATATAATCTTTTTAAGGATTATACCATCTATAAGTTGCTTTTTTGATATAAAGAAGAAAATTTTTTATTTATATTTTAAAAAACCACCAAAGTTTTTACTTTTCATGAATAGAACCCTTTTACATAATAAAGCTTTTTTTTTTTCTCTTTTTTTTTTAAGTCTATTTATAACTCATGTTTTGCTTATCTTTCCTACCTCTTCTTATCCCTTATCTAAAAAACTTTTATCTCTCAATTCTCTGATCCCATCTCTTATTAATATTTTAAAGTCACAATTATTTTGGAAAAGGAATTAAATTTTTATATTTATTTTGATCCTTATTTCTCTGCTCAATTGCCATTTTGCTCATTATTTCTTATTTTTTCAATTTTGATTTTTTAAAATATATTGGAAAGATGGGGTAAAAATAAGTTATATTCCTTATTTCTTATTTCTTAGGAAGATGAATTCAGTAACATTAAAAAGGGTTACCAAAGGTGACTAGAGTTACCACATGCATCACCTAATGGCAAGTGATGGTATTAAAGGTGTTGTCATCGGTATGCCTCTAAGGTCTCATTCATTCATTGTTTCTTTCATTTTTTGTTTTTTTTTTTGCTGCGGTTGTTGTGCAAGTTCATTTGTGTGTATTCTTTAAAATATCACATTTCCTAACGATAGTTTTTAAAAATATTACAGGTGAGAACTATGATTTTTACAAAACTTTAATATTTACCAATATTTTTTTTGATATATTAGAAAGGAAAAACACCCCTTGTTCTTTATAAATTCCCTAAATGTATCATCAGTTATTGCATCCAAAGAAAAAACATTCATACATTAATTTTTAAGGATGTAAGAAGATAAATGGAGTCATGTCATATTTAGTTAGTGGTTTTCTTCAAAAACTCACCAACTTCTTTAAAATTTTTCTAATTGTGATATTTGATCCAAAGCAAAATCACTCACCACATAAAAGTAAACAAAGAAATTCAAAAGATAAATTAATATCTTTGCATGCACTTTTAGATTTAATAACTAATTTATTGAATCTATGAGAACTTAGCCAATATTTCAATAACCCCTAAAAAATTTAATCCTTGAGAATTAATGGTTAACATTCTGGTATAAATATTGGACCTACAAATAGGCTGACATTTAAAACCAGAAGTTGATTAGAAAATTTCTAGAATTATTTCGGGTATTCACCAATTTTAATTGGAAGTATTTTTCATCACAATTTACGAATTGTGGAAATTTTTTTTTTGTCTTTCAGAATAGGTGAACCTTGTCAAGGCACCTACATGAGTTCTTCCCACAATAATTTATCTGGGCATACAAGCTCATAATGAATTCAAAATGCTAGATTTATTCATGTGAATAAATCTTTATTTTAAGTTATAGATGGATCATCAGTTATGAACCCATCAATACATTTAAGCCATATCTAGACCACACAAAGCAGATTACCTCAAGGTAAGGTGCGCTAGGGGTGCTAATACCTTCCATAGCCACAACCAGTCCCCTACCTTAGAATTTCATATAAGACTAATTCATCCAAGTCTCCTAGTGACCTTAAACTAAACAACTAGGTAGTGACTCCTTAATCCTGATGCTACAATTCCACATGCACATGTGCGACACAGGCCATAAAGAATAATATGACATTTTTATTAAACCTGATTCAACGATGTTAATACCTTTTTTAACCACAATCAGTCCCTTACCTTAAAATTTCATATAAGACCAGTCTACATGGGTCTAATACCTTATAATTTTTAATAATGTTAGGGGTGTTAATACCTTTCCTAACCACAACAAGTCATTTACCTTAGAATTTCATATAAGACTAGTCCATTTGGGTCTCCTAGTGACCCTGAACCAAACAACTATGTGGCAACTCCTTAATCCCAACACCATAACTCCACATACACACGTGCGACACAGGCTATAAAGAACAATTTGACATTTTTATTAAACCCAACTTAGCGGGATAACCTTATATTTTTTTTATTCAACTTATTGCTTTACCTAGGTTTAAAATTAAACTATGTGAGAGTTATTTAGATGTTTCTAGTCGACTTGGCCAGTCCAAAGGCATCTTGGCCGATTGGTAAAAAAAGTTTAAGAATAAAATTGAGAAAAAAAAAAGAAAGGATAGAATTGAAATAAAAACGTCTCAATCCAACTTCTTGTCTAACCCAAGTTTAAAATTAAACCGTATAAGAGTTGCCTTGATATGACCAAGTCAACTTGATCAGTCCAAAGACAACCTAGCCGATTGAAAAAAAATGTCTAAAGATAAAATTAAGCAAAAAAGGATGAAATTGATAGGAAAAAAACCTCTCAACCTGACTCCTCGCCCAACTTAGGTATAAAATCAAACCATGTGAAAAGTTGTATTAACGTGATTCAATTGGCATGGATAGTACAAAGGCAACCCAAATTAGTGTTAAAACGTTTAAGAATGAGATTGAGAAAAAAAAATGAAATTGAAACAAAAAAAAGGGATGAAAAAAAAGGTTGAATTAAAAAAAATGGAGTTGAATAGTGAAGCCCATAATAATTCCCATGTTTTTTTTTTGTATATAAGTAATTAACATTAACAAAAAAGCTAAATGATGTGGTGAAATTAATGTGGTTATAGACTCACAACACTAAGCATTCTAATAGTTTAATTATGTTTTTGCCTTTTAAGCTCTTGGATGGTTCAATGGCTTTAAAAGATTGTTTTAGGTTTTTGCATATTCTTTCTTTTTTCTTCCCGGGACAAATAAGAGAGGGATAAGGAAAGAAGACTGAAAAAAAAGGTGAGAAAATGCAAAAAAAAAAAAGAGAGAAAAGAAGAGGTTAAAAGATAAGAGGAACCATTATGACCTTAAAAGAGAATAAAGGGAGACAAAAGAGAGTAAGAGATTTTAATCCCTTTTACAAGACTAGAAGCAACAGGCTGATGAAAGGAAGCAGCGAGTAGCCTCGATTGACATGGGTTTTGTTTGTTCTAATTTTAGAAGAATGAGAAAATGGGTTATATAAGGGTTAATAGGGGAGAGAGAAAAACATTTTTTCTTTCTAAACAAATATGTGCGGGTCTAGCAAGAAATCATCTACCTAGGCATGATTTAGAGTTTTTTAGGTATTAAGTATTACAAATTCTCTAATAGAAAATTATGATTTAGAATTTATTTTTTCGATATTATCAATTTGATCATGTGTGTACCTTTTGTTTTAAGTGTAAAATTAAGTTGATCCTTTAAACACCTTAAAATCCAAAATTTAAGCTCCTTTTTGCTTCTTTAAACAAAAGAGAAAAATTAGCAAAATCAAATCTACTAATGATAATAAGTCTTGGGTTGATTTTAACAATTATAGAATTGATGAGGTTTGATTTGCAAGCAGGACACACATAATACATATCAGATGATATAAATAACAAAGCAATGACTATGGGAAAGTACAATGTTGTCAATTCTAATGAGACTTGTCACACATGTGCGACGTTATGATGATTATCTTCCTAGAGTAGGATCTTTTATGGTGATGAGTAGAAAAAATAAGAAATTCTTGATCTTTATCAGTTAAAAAAAGATGGAGTCATTACCTAATATTTTGATCACTAAGAACTCTAACTAATCTCAGAGTCTGGATAAGGAGAATAATTCTGTATAGAAAGAACACATCATCCCTAGTACATCTTACATAGAGTAAACTGTATTGTTTACTTGTCTCATATAAACTAAGATATTATTATGTTTTCTAACCGTTAGTCTATCTAAGGTTTTTAATAAAAGTCCTTTTCAATAAGGAAGTTTTTATCTTTTCAGGTTAAAACCTAATTTACTAAGATATAAGTTTGTAATTCTTAATATTCGAACAAACAAAATAATTTTTTTTATTTTTTTAATGTAGACTAAGTTCTCATGAATTTCATAAAATAGTTATTAAATCTAAAAATACATGCAAATATATCAACAAATCTATTTTCTTGAATTTTTGTATTTAAAGATGCTAAATCATGCATTGTATTTTTTTTTATTTTTATTATTTATGAAAATATAATTTTTATTTTTATTTTTGAGAGACTTGACCATATGCAATTTAAAATAAAATTGTATTTTTCAAAGAATTGTTTTTTATGGAAGGAAACTGATTTACCTAATACCAAAAAAAAAACTTCAAGTGTAGGCCACACTTCCAAATATTAAATATACAAGGGTAAAAAATATGAGGAACTCAAAATTAATTGCAAGATAATCTTCCAAAATTTTTTGAAAATTTATTTAACATTAAGGCCATGTTTGGCAAACAAAAAAAGATTTTAAAATCAAAATATTTTAATCGAGATATTATCTCAAGATAAATTATTTGTATCAACTCAAGACCAAGCAAAACCAATAATTCATATAATGTTTAATGTCTCAAGGCTCGATTGTTCACAAACAAAATGAACTGCTCTTCTTCTTCTTCTTCTTCTTCTTCTTCTTATAATATTCTTACAAGGTAAAAGCTGTTACCTTTGAATTTTCTCACAATTTTCATTTCTTTATCTGCAGGTTTTCCAATTTTTTTTTGAATTTCTACTTCTCATGCTTTCTCCAATTCGACTGATTTTGTTAGTCGCTGCAGTTGCTTAACATGGAGAACCTCTTCAATGGTGCCCTTACAGTTAGGGTTTCAGATGCAAATCAATGATATCATTGTTATAGTTACTATAATTGTTATTTTGTTGGAGTAGATGATAGGTCCTGCTGCTCTGGCACATTTTCTCGCTCTCTGTAACAGAGATTTGGTTGTCCATGGATGGAAAGAGAATGGAGGATGTTGAGATCAAATGCATGGGTGCAACACTTAGCAATGCATTCAGATGTGACTCCCTTGTAAGATAACCTTTTCTGTGCATCCTTTTCTGTTATTGACCTGTTTGTTTCATTGTAATGAGATATAGTCTTGAGATCCTGTATTACAATTTGAGGTCCTTTATTCTCTGCATACATAAATCATGGGATAGTCAAGGTACTAGCTGTACTTCAAAGCTTTTAAATTCATTTTTTTCTTTCATCCTGCTCTAGTTTCATGTTTTCCCCTGCTACTTTCTGATTTTTTATTCTACTGGCATTATTATCTGGATTCAACGGATTTTTTTCGTATTTGTTCAACATATCATGCAGTGGAACCAACTCTGATAATGGTTTTTGTGGTACAAATGAACCCTATTTGAACAGTGGAACAGGTATAACTTTTAATTCTGCTGATTCATATATTTTTGTTTTCGAGCAAGTGCTAAGTTCATATATTAGATTGGATCAATCATGCAAGTTTCCTAATAAATGTTTTTCATGGTAGGTTCTAAGGCCTAAGAGCCTTTGCTTAAAGATTTTTATGAATCTATTTATGATGCTCCATTGTGTCACTCCAAACCTAAATTTCTTGCGCTTTGAGAATTTTGTTAGGCCTTGTTTTGGCAAATATGTTTTGAAGAATTACATTTGTGACCTTACTTCAAATTTTGTACTGTCAAAACTTCAGAAATGAGAACCAGATGTTAAGTTTATGCTGTAATTTCCTGTCAATTATAATGTATTTCACGTTGACATTTTCTTTAAAGCGTGTCTGCGAGTTATTTCTGCAATTATTTATGAGGATCATATCGTTAAGTTTATGCACTTCCATTTCTTATTTTCAATGTCTCATTTACATGCATTTGGTAGTTCTACTCCCTTCTTTTGATTTTTTTGTAGGGGAGCTGGTGAGGGCAGGGGGTGTTGAAAGTCACTTTATAAACTAATTTTTGCTCTCTGAATTTTGCTCCTAGTTAATTTGACTTTCAAAAGAAAACGGGAAGAGGTCTAGCTAGCTGTAGCTAAACATGGAAAATAACAAAAATACATCATCGGTTCTGTACTTAATAAGTGATGATTTTAACTTCAAACATGGTTTTGACTTCAATTTCTTGAGATGTTTTTATAATCTTGAGTATGCATCTGCATGCGTGTTCTGATTACACTTGCTTCTTTCTTAAGGGAGCGATTTATATGTATCTATTTTATTATGACTTTAACGCTTCTGTTAATCTCAGATCTTCGAAATCTGGGTCATATTAGGGGTACTCTTCTAATAGTATGTGTACAATGAGATAGGATATACTAATTTTGAGATAGGGC
Organism: Populus nigra; assembly: GCF_951802175.1. Taxonomy (NCBI): domain Eukaryota; kingdom Viridiplantae; phylum Streptophyta; class Magnoliopsida; order Malpighiales; family Salicaceae; genus Populus; species Populus nigra. The sequence goes on from NC_084860.1 coordinate 12,609,232, forward strand.
CTGTCAGATTATGTCCAACACTTGGAACTGATAAATACTACCATCCTTCATCGAAACAATCAATCTATCCTTCAGTGACATCTGAGAGTTTTTCTTGCAAAGATAAAATTTCACTAGCAGTATGGAATATTTCCAGAAGTATGAAAGACTTTGTCATTCTTGTCTTTGTGAACCTCATAACTGTTGTATATATTGTTGTTGTTATTATTATTAAGGGTTCTTCTAACGAAGGAGAGATAGATGAACATGGGTTTCGAAACAGCTTTCATGAGTCGGCTCCTCTAGCCCTCTTTCATTGCATCTTATGTGCATTTTGTTCCTGCATATGAACGTGTTTACTACATGCTATTTTCACAGTCTGGGTTCCTGGAGAAGGTTTTGGGTGCATTCATCTTTATCTGGGTATTTCCATAAATTCAACAGCTTGTATTATTTTGGAAAGTGGAGCCAGGGGATTGCTGTTGGCCATACTTAAGTGTATGTTTAGTAATGCAGGGTGCTAATGAAAAGTATTTTTCAATTAAAAATTTATCAAAATGATATTTTTTTTCATATTTATTTTTAATTTTTGACAACACAATATCAAAATTATTGAAATTTGATGCTTTTTTAAAGCCCAAAAGCAATTTGAAAAGTAGAAGCTAACACAATGCCAAACGGGTAAAATTGATGTCATGAGTAAGCTTATGTATTTCACCAATGGATTTTAGAGGATGGAGCTGAGTGTTATTACTTCATTCTGCAGCCAAACAAGCTACTCAAAGGCATCTTCTCACTGTAGCCAGAGCTCTGCTAGCCAGCGATCCTCCCTGATGCCCTTTGTTTTATTTATTTATTTGTGTGTTGGGGTTGGGGTGGGATTTCTGATACTTCTGTAGCTAGGAAATCCTGGTTGGTTTTTCAGAGAGTTCGTTGTATCAACCTTCTCTATCATTCAAGTACCTGTAAAAGGGTTTTATTTCTCATTATGAATGCAGGGAGGTAGTGCCGTTTTGCAGCCATATATAGATGTTTGGGACATTGGACCGCATTAGCGACAATATATATGGATTAATTATGCCCAGAAGAAATCACTTTATGCTCTGGCAAGTAATTTTGATAGTTAATTTGATCAGCAGCTGGTGTCTAACATTATTAGAGGCTATGCTACAGTTTACATTTGCTAAACTCTTTCTTCAACAATTTGTGCTATTGTTTTAAAAGGGAAGCTGACATGTTTAAAATTGTTTACTAGCACAGAGTAAAATTTGATGAAGATCACTCGTCGACTTATAGCAGTTCTTAGAAAAAGATGATGACCTAGTCTTGTACCTCTCTATATGTCCTAACTCTTGTGCAATTCATCCAGTCTCTAATCATTCTTACCAGTCGTTTCTTTTATATTTTGCAGAAATCAAATGGTGAATGTATTCAAGGCTCTGCAGATGATGGGCCAAAAGCTCCACTATTGTAAGTTTGATAGCAGACAGCAGGATTATCTTTCTCGTAAAAGTTTTGAGCTGTATTTAAAGCAGTGGAATCTGGAACCTTTGAGCCAATAATACTACTTTCCGAAAGTGTTTGTTCAAATTTGTTTCCTTAACATGGACAAAACTGTTAACATCTCACTGATATTTCTTGATATATCTTTCCATGTCAAAAGCATGGTTGACAATGGTATTATAATTCTGCTCATGTTGCAGCCGCCATTCCCATCAACTCCATCAGACCAAAATTGGCCACATACGGCTTACCTTGCATGTATCTCTCTCTCTCTCTACCGCCACATAAGACAAATGAATCGTACGGCTTTCTTTATCAAGCCCTCCCAACTTTAAATCTTTCCAAATTTTCATTGATGACCTTTTCGAGTACCTCCTTATTTCTTTTTTATTTAGTTTTTTGCGCAGAAAATGGCGGAGATCCTGATTTTGCCTTGAGAATGTGAATGAAACATGGACAAACACGCATTTTATTTGTTTTCTTTTCCTTGTCGGCACAGTGGCAGGTCGAGTGAATAGTGGGCCTTGATGAACTTAATCCTGGAATGATACACATGTATCACCAAACGTTTTGTTGAAAAAGAGAGAGAGACAGGGAGGCGGCTTTCCTTTCATGGCCCTCCAAAGCAGTACTTTGAAAGTTCTCCTCTTCATTTCCTTTTCCTTTTGAATTATATAGGACTAGGGAAGCTACGAACGAGATGATGATGAACACTGAGTACTGAGATCAGGATTCTTGAAAGATATACCCTCAATTTCCGCGTGCCCCTTGGCCTTCAGTTCTCGAAGGTGGCCGCCGAAGTATTTGAATTTCTGGGAAAATAATCCGAGCACACGCATGCCATTCCCTTCAATCCGAGGTCATGGATTACAGGCTGAATTATTTGAAGGAAAAGTTCTGGGTCGAAATTAGAACTTATCAATTAATTATGAAAATGGGAAAGCATGCGTTTAGCATTGTTGTCTTGTCTGGAGGTAAGATCACTATCAGACGATGAACACAAATCACAAGCACGTTCGAAGATATTGCATTTAATATTCCATGATCGAGACTGCAGTGTCATTCTTCACCGAACAAATTGATAGCCCAGTTGCGTGGTTTTGTATCTTATGCGTCGGTGATTAGAGCTTTCCCACTGTATCAAAGCACCGGCCTGGGGACGGTCCGCATCTGCACGAATCTGGTGTTTCTCACCCCAACTCAAGTGCAAGAACAGAACTCAACTAGCTTTTAATTCATTTAAGTAAACTCGTGAAATGGATTTAATTAACAAGAAGTAGATTCTCTGGCAACTTAGTTTGATGGTGTAGTCCTGAGTCCAACAGCTTGTGCATCTGAAAAATTACGGTTATTTTTTAAAATATTTATTTTTTAAAAAAATATTAAAATAATAATTTTTTTTATTTTTTTTAAATTTATTTCTAACAAAATATATTAAAACAATCTAAAAACAATAATAAAAATTTATATAAAGCAAAAAAATACTTTTAAATTTTAACGAAATAGATTGAAAGAAACTCCTAAAAGGTAGTTTTGATTTTCAACCCACATTCCAATTAAGGGTTCGTATAAATTGGATTAGAAGTACAAATTGGGTCAGGTGAACGTCGCAGAATTCCTAATAATTAAGAGGTGCGTACCAGCTCTTTTTGGCCATTTTTTTCGATTGGAGTTTGGCATTAGTGTTTTAATTTCTTTATCAAGTCATCCGTGCACATGCATGCAAAGGAGTACTTTTACGCAAGTACTACTTACAAGGTAGACACAATAGAAAATGAATCCCAAATTGAGGCTTTGACCATCAACCCTCGCCTTTATTGAGACAGGAATTTAAGATGTTTTTATAAATAAAAGTAATTAAATGCAGATATGTTTGTGAAAATACTTTTTTTGCAAAAAAAAAAAAAAATAGAATGTAAATAAATCACCAAACATAAACCAGACTACAAAGATCTCACCGGTCACCTAATTAAGCTAACCTTTGATAATTTTTTTTTAACTTTATCACCAAAAAATAAAGAGGCATTTTTATCATTTTTCAGATATATAATGAGATGGAAAGAAGGTATACATGATAAACAAATAGGGATGAAAATACATATTCATGGTTCAGGTTTTATAATATTCACACTCAAAATTAAACCCTTCAAACTTGATAGGATTGGATTTCTAGTAAGCATCAAGCAACCATAACCTATAACCTAAATCTAAATACTATAATTTACAACTATTTAGTAAATAATTAGTTTGGTGTATATTTAATTTTTTCAAAATTTAAAATAATTTATTTATTTCAGGTTAGGTCGGGTAAATCAATATCTATACCCAACCCGTAACCTGACATTTTACCCTTAAGTTTTACTCAAATCTAATCTGGTTAAAAAATTTTCTTATTATAACAAATAACCATTTCTATCTAAAAAGGTAATAGGTGAGTTCTTAAAATAATTTATATCATTTCTCTAACATATTTTTTCAAATAAAAACCTTTCAATTTAAAATTTATACAAATTCACTCTACTTTGTGTTGAAATTTAATTTAATTTAATTAAATGAAAACTGAGAAGAGTAGGAATTGGATTTGTGGTCATTAATTGACCACTGAAATGATAAAATCATATTAAATAATTATCTAAATTCAAAATGTTAAACTGTGAAGGTATTTGAAATGACTTTATATTAATTAAAATTAATTGGATTATAAAGAAAGGTGGAGTAAGTCTTTTCCTTTTCCTTTTCTGAATATAAAAATCTTACTTTTACTCATGTTCTATCCTTAAAAACTGTTCACATTAATTCAAAATTTTATAGTCTTTTTTAATTCTTTTTCTTGTTGTTTTCGTGTTAGGAAACCTATGATTAGGACCTGAAGATTTTATATTCTAATGTAATTGACTAGTGCATAAAGTCTAACATGCGAAAATTATAAATTTTCCTAAATTTAATTATTAGCATAGATTAGAGCCCTTTGTAAGTTATCCTAGTGGACTCTAGGTAGGATAATGGCATGGCAACTCTGCCTATAAGTTTCATGCATTTCTGAAAGCCTACACGTTTTTTCCCTAAACTTTAAGGGCTAAAAACGCAAAGTTTTCTTGATCATGGATGTAAGAATATAAAGTGTAAATTGGTTTGGATAATGGGATCCATCTCTGGCTTTCTCGACTCCTAGCAGTTAACATTGCATTCACTCACAGATGTAGGTACAATAATCTCTCCTAAATATGAATTCTTTCCACATTGAGCATTGTTCTTTATTAAACAAAGAACTCCTAATCACTTGGGATTTTAACTCAAACTGTTCATTGTTCTAGTGGGTATAGGATGCCATGATCAGGGCCTTTTGACCTAGAAATTAGCCTAGGAGTTCGAGTTTTGCTTACTGTCATTTTTTTTTTCACATATTAATTTGACTCTAAGGTAAAGATGTGTGAGGGAGTGGCATGGTGTGCACTGTTGAAGATATAAAAATCTGTCTTTGAGTTTCACATTATTACAACTCTAGACTTGAAGTGTTCTGTGATGGACATCATAATAGCTCCAATATGTGCGGTTAAACTAGGCGGCAAGGGGATCAAGAAAAGCTACAGTGATTTATACAAGACTAAAACCTATGCATTGGTTTTTAAATCCTTCTAAAATCTCATTGAATTGAAGCTTGAAGAAGGAAATAACAAGGTAAAGTTAGGTTATTGTTTCAGAATAAAAAGGATAAATAAACGTACATAAATTCATTCTAAAATTGTTTTAGAGATAAATTTATTTTATATTTTTATCTTTTAAACAAAACATGTTTTTTTCTTTTTTGATATCCGCTTATTTTATCTTAAAATACTAACCAAACATAATTCAAATACTTATATATATCTTAGTGTATGGTACTGAAGTGCTGATTAGCTAGCACTAGAAGGAAAAAGGAATCACCCTTTTATTTATTCTATTGTAAGATACAAAGAGCAGTATGACCACAAGCCTAAACCACAACAAGTTGGAATCTATTATATAGATTTTTTCCCGTCATTTCGCACTATCATTTACCAAATCCACTTCAATATGAAGATGCTTAAAATACAAATCTTTGGCTCCAATAGGACTTCCTAATGGTTAGCATTTAAACTTTTCATTAAGATATCTAATCTTGAGATTAGGGATAAGGAAGAGGGATTTGGAAAAGAGCTACTTATTTTGTATATTTCTACAAACCTCCAACTGGATTAGAGAAAGAAAAAAAAAACTGGCGCCCTTGTAGCTAGCTTGGATAAGGTAACTAATACATCTGGGTTAAACGTTCGTCACATGTGTTTTGGCGACAAAAAGACCTTTTTAGTGACGATTTTTTCCGGCCTCCCAAACCTTCAATTTTAATAGTGCAGCTAATCGTTTCCAAACATTAATTATAGTTCTACTAGCTAGCTAGACGTGCTTTCTGTAAGCAAAGAAGGATTTGAATCAATGGTATTTAATGAAGGGAGGTTAGAATTGTTGATTAAACAAATTAAAGTAATAAATTTAATTGCGGATGGATTCCCAGGAGGAATCCAATGATAAATGGAAGAACCAAAGCACATTATTAAGATGTGGGGCATTGCATTTTATCCCGAGTGGGGGATACGGGGAGGGCTAGCCACCCTGAATATTGTGCTACTTTTGTTTCAATGTTGAGGAGCTTAAGCAAACTTGTATAATGTTTAACTAAAGCCACAAGGACACACAATGTTCAAGGATAGAAGTGTTTCGTGTTGGACCTTACTAATTTGTGTAGTAGAATGATATTTTTGAATACAATCTATGAGAGTATTAATATATTCTTGTGAAAAGGGCTCTAGTAGGATGCTAGCTAGGCTCTATATATTAGCTAGATAGAGATATTGATAAGAAAACAAAATGAGAAAATTGCAATACCGTAGTGCTTATGCTTCAATAATGCATATCCAGATAGCAGTACATGACAACAAACTTGACTAGGCTTTGATATGAAATGGACAAAAGGATGAGAAAACGTAACTTACCCACTTTAATCACTCCTTGTTTTTATGATCTTGGACCGACTTCATGCATTTTCTCATTCTAACTAAATTACAGTGCTTGAGCGATTCGAAGACCGATAACTCAATCTGATCGAGGAAGAGTTGATAGAGGTCCCAAATGCCACGCTTATGCAAGCCTTGAAAATTTAAGAGCCTGAAAAGGGTCAAGAGTAGTTCGGAGGTTAATTGCTAGACTAGACAAGGCATAATAATAATTGGTTACCAGCAAAGCTAGGTAAAAGAAAGCACTTTGATTAAAGAAATGCTTCTTGTGATCTTGGGTCTACAGCAAAGGATTTTGGAAATATTAGCTGCCAAAAAGCTAAGCAATGCACTAGCAAGATTCTTGAGCTACAAGGTCGTAGGTGAATCTCGTTATATGACTTCTAGCTAGGACCACACTCAATAAGTAATCTAATTAACCCTATCAATATTTTTATATCAAGGAAGTTGATACCTCCCATTTGATCAATTATTGAGATAATCTCCCTAAATGCTCCCTCCCATATTACTGTTAGCTTCAAAGGATTGTGGGGCAATATATAATAGAATGTCAAACATCACTTCTCCAAGCTGACAAAACATGATCTGGTTCAGGTACAAAGGTCAATTAATTACATGTAGCTAGCTAGCATTACCAAGGAAAAAAAAACATTAACATAATGCGGAGTTTAAATATCCCAGGAAGGGACAAAGGATGCCACTATAATAACATGTAGCAGCACATGAGCATTTTATATGGTGTCGTATACAACAGGATCTTAAATATATAGCTGATGTTAGTGACAACAAAAACAACAACAAACAATGATACAGAATAAGCATTTAGTTTATCCCTCTTCATACCTTCAATCATCATATATTTTCTTAAGATTCTGACAAAGATGAGTGTGTGGTCGTGTACATATATTTATATATATTTGTTCCATCTATGCGTGTGCAACTACATATATTTATATATATAATATGCTCAAATGTTGCCCGTTCATGGCGGGCACAAGATCGTGCAGAATCCCAAAAGAGCCAAGACTGATTTGCAAGAGAGAGGGAGAGGGAGATCTTTACACCATCCTCTAGGTATATAGTATATCTTATGTTTGACAATAATTTTCAGGTAATGATAACTAACAACTGTAGTATATAAAAAAAATACATGCCAAGTGCTTTCTCTTTGAAGTAACTAGTATATATGCAGATTAGGGTTTTGGAGCCCTTCGCCTAGGGTTTAACATTAAGGAAAGAGGGAAATGAAATGTACTAAGTTGTTGGACTATGATATATACACCGTATAATTAGAAAGTTTTGTTTTTTTTTTTTTTGTTTTCTTTTTCCCTACACATGTTCTTGCATATGTTGACCGTGACACTTAGCTGGAAATTTTAATGAATTCTTATGTACTAAATCGGATTACTGCAGAACTTGGAGAATCTATATCATTAATATTGATCAATTACTAGCTGTATTTGGTCTTTATTAGATCGAACGTTTTGAATAAAAGCTAACCAAAGAGAAAAATTAAATCAAGTACCATTGTTTTCTAGGGAAAACCACAGTAAATCAAGTTTACTGCATATGAAAGCTTGAGCTCTCATCGTTAGCTTTCGTCGGATTCCTCTTCTTCTTCTTCTTCTTATAAGGAATTCCTCTTGCCTTGGCTTGAGAGTCCCTCACTTCTCGTAGATATACTCTAATAGCACCACTTGCAAAAGGGTTTGTCTCAGGCAAGCCACCGTTTTCTTCATAAGCAGCCCTAAGCCGGCCGATGAGAGCATCAAGGCTACCCCAGGCTTGCTTAAGTGGGCAAGTACAAGGCCCTGGTGGCTCAGGCTGTCCAAAAAAGACACACCCTTGTAAGTGCACCTTAGTCTTGCCAAATTGATCGAGGTATCGAAGAAAATCAAGCACTTGGTTTGCGTTACACTGTGATAATGCAACTGGGGGCCTCTGGTTCCTCAAGTACTGACCAAAAGTGTTCCAATCGCGCCTTTTCTGCGACTCGTATCGACTCAAAGGAGGTGGACTTTGCTGGTCAGGAGCATTAGCACCAGCTCTTGATGAACCTTCTGCTATATCTTTCCCTTTGTTGCTTGACATCACCAAAAACAGTGAGTTAATTTAAGCAACTTTTTTGAGGTTATGAGAAAGGAATGAAGAATATATTTCAGGAGGGGAAGGAGAAGAGAGAGAAGTTTGCAGAGGAAAAAACAAATAATGAAAATCAAAATCAGATGGGACCAATGAGGCGACGTGCTATGGGTCCTATGAAAGTGCTTTAGCTTCTCTTTTTCTTCCTATCACATTATTTTCTTCCTTTAGTGGTACTATTAGCAATAAGTGATACTTTTTTCCCTTGTATCTATTATTGTGTTTCCATCAGCCAAGCAATGATTATCCGGTACATTAGCTTAATTAGCACTATGGTTTAAGATCGGTTACTAGCTAAGTAGCCCGCCCGGTAGAAATAAACCCACGTTACCGATGGACGGGCTTGCACGCCATTGCTCCTTCTAGTAAAAAAGAAGATAGGACCTGGGATCCATGGCCTCTCCCAGTGCATGATAGGATCGAGCTAGGTAGGGTAATTAATCTTGTTCATATGATTTAATCTTATTCTCTCTTACTAATTAACTTTACTAATGATCTCTATTGAAATATTGATGAGGTCTTAGTAGTTAGTCAATAAATTAGGAGTTTCTTGATTTCAATTGTGGGTTCTTAATTTTCTATTATTTTTATATACAAAGATTTGCAGCAACAAGAATCTCAATTATGAGAATAAACAAAATGTACTCATATACAGCTTTCCCTCTCAAATGTAAATAACAAATTAAAATCTTGGAATCTCATCAAACATATCTACCATAAAGTACTTTTCCCGTTACAAAAAAAAAAAAAGAGAGCTCCTTGGGTGTTTAGCTTTTGTTCTAGATCTAGATTAAAAAACCATCTTAATGAAGAAGTTATAATTATCATTGATGAATATCAGAATATTCTATTTTAAAAAATTGAACTATTAAATAATTTTTAAAAATAATTTTTTATAACTATTAATATATTTTCGTAAATAAATCCATTTTAGATTCGAAACTTAAATTTAATACTAACTTGTACTAAAATTTTAAATTGATTTTTAAAAAATAAATTTTCATTAATGTAAAAAAAAATATCTTAACCCAAAAGTTAGTTGTTAGGTAAGATTTTAAATTATGATTTACATTATTTTTTACCATACCCCGTCAAGTGTTCACCTTTTGGTTTTGAAACTTGTATAGACTTATCACTTTTCTTGTGCTTAATTTTATCAAATATAATAAGAATAATGAGATTTAAACTTATGACTATTGAGGCTCTAAAATCATGTTAAAAACTTAAGATATTAAGTGAGGTTCCAATATATAAATTGTTTTACTCTTTAACAGTTAAAACTATAATATTATATTAAAAAATTATTTTTAACATTAAAAATTAAAAAGAACTAAAACCCCTTTACAGAGGTACTATAGCTCCGTATTGTCACTATTCATTGGATCAGTTTAATGATATTTTTGCTCTCAATTCAAAAATCTTAAAACAAGCTTTCAAGGGCATTAAGGCCTTTTCTCATTGCTAATTTTTCATTATCAAATAGAAAAAGAATAAATAAGTATTTTTTCATCTTGATTGTATAATAAAATGATCCAAATACCCTTGGAAGAAAAAAAATTTAACTTGGTATCAAATGGTATTTTTATATTTTCACACTATTTTTTGGCTATTATAATTTAAGCTGAAAAGAATTTTGGTATTTGCACAAATATATATAAAAAGAAATAATTAAAATGCACAGTCAAACTACAAAACTACCTTTAAAATAAAAAATTTAAGCCTAGGAGTGTTTTTGGCTTTTAACAAAAGTTTTTTGTAATTACAAAGTTAGCTTATGGACAATTTTGTGTTTAGATAAATAAAAAAACAAAAAGATGGGTGCGTGTTTATGACACCTGGGGGCGCAAGCAATTCCTCCTGGCATCCAAAAATTAATATCTTTCCGCTGTGTCGTTGGAAGAGCCGTCGTGTTCTATTCCTGCTGGTGTAGTGTGTGCCATTGTTGGTGATCCAGTTTGGCTCTAACAAGCCTTTTTTTCCCCTTCTTCTCTCTCTCTTTTCCCCTAAAAATTATTACTTGTCTCTCTTGGTTATTGACATATTTTAACTTTAGTTTTTATTCTTTTGATTTTTAATTTTTGATTTGACTCATTTGTATAAGTTTTATTTGTTTTTCATTTCATCATTCAATCTCAATTTACTAAATATTATATTCTCTGATGTGGTCTTTATTCTTTGGATTTCTACTTTTTTTCTTTTGTCCTTTTGTAATTTTTGTAATGATTTTCAATTTCATCATTCAATTCAAATTGATGGTATTATATGTTTCAACTTGGTCCTCATTGTTTTGATTTCTAATTTTTTCCTTGACCCTTTTGTAAAAGTTATTATTCTTTTCAATTTCACCCTTTAATTACAATATTGTTTTTATTTTTTTATGTCAATTTTGATCCTTATTCTTTTTAATTTTTTTCTTTTACTAGATTGTTTTTTCATTTTAACCTTTCAATTAAATATAAATTAATTTTTTAATTTAATTTTGATCCTCATTCTTTTAATTGATATTTTTTAAATCCTTTTGTATAATTAATTTTTTTTTTCAATTTCATCCTAGAACATTTGATTAATTGAGAATTGGACTTCATGGTTTGTTTGAATAGGTGTTGTGGGTCTAATGACTCGGGTCATGAGTTTAAAAAGTTAACGTGTTTTTTTTTATTATAAAAAAAGTGCTTTATAATCCTCTTTTTTTTATCGGGTTATTCGAATTTCATGATCTGGGTCATGAATTTGGCAAGATATCTCGGGTTGGCTTGATCCTGATTAACCAGGGCTATAAGTTTGTCATGATCAATATTTTTATGTCATTGTTTTCCTTTATTTCAGCACCTAAACATCATTTTTTGTAAAAACAAATATCATGGCCTTGTGGTAAAGCACGAGCACTGGTGTGTTGTTCTAGGAAACCAAATATAAAACATATACTCCTAAAAGTACATGTAGTGGTATGAGTAAAGATCGTTCTCACGGAGAGTATTTAGCCTAATCTTATGCTACGTGAACAAGGATATAAGGGTTGTGTATAACATAAAAGTTTTTAAGCTAAACCTTGGTCTAATTCAAATTAAAGTATCAAAATAAATCAAAAGAGAAAACCTTAATATAAGTCAATGTCCATCATCAAAATTTCACAACTAATCATCGATGCAAATATATATCAATTCAGACTTTAAGTATTCACCATTGAAACTATTTTCTTATCTCTTTTTAGTCACAGTTAATTAGAAAACAAGCAATCTAATTAATCCAAACTACTAAACAATACAAGACAAACACTAAAGGTTTAATCTAGTAGTAGCCTTAAGAGTTGAGAGATCGATATCATTAGATTTGATATCTAACCTAGTAGTAAATTGGAATGGATAATAAACTAGTAGGCCTCCTAATAATTAAACGAGACAATCATGAAAATAGACATATAAAAACATCTGATACTCAAGCATAAATTGAACAATAAAAAAAATTAGATGTCACTATTTTATTGATTATGAGGCTTCCATTTCCTTTGATCAATTACAAAATTTTAGCCACATAGGACCATGATAAAAACTCTAAGGAGAAATTAGAGAAGAGGGGAGAGAGAGACATCTCTAATATGCTCATTTTCCTCTTTTTTACACGGTAATCCTGCCTTTTAGAAGCCAAAAAATCTTTTGAAAATAATCTAAATATTATCCTCAAATAATAACAAACCAATCTAACTAATTAATGAAAATATTAAATAATAATGTAGAGTCCTAATATAACTAGGAAAATGATATTTTCAACTTGTATTCATGCATCAAATGTAGAAGTTTCTGAAAAATAAATCACATTAGTGTTTATGTATTAGATTTGCTAGCCAAAGAATGTTTTAGCATGTATGTAGCACATGTGTAGCGACTTTATACCCATTTTCACCTCAATGTATTTAGTATTTGTAACATCCTAAAATTTTCATATTTGTCTAAAGCATAAATTCATTTATTTTTTAAGAATTTGGAGGATTTTTTTTGTAATACTTTTATATCTTGTAACTTTAACTATAATAATTACCTTTTAAGATTTGTTCTTTTCTTTTCTTATTTTTTTTTATTTCTATCAAAATTTAAGTAGAGTCTCTCTTTAAAAGTAACAATCATAACCTTCATCACTTGTATTAATCTCACATAAATCAATATAAATCTGATCCAATCATCCTAGATCATAATCTCACTATAATAAAGCATTGTTTCCTTTATTCTCATCATCCCACAATACTTTCATTCTTTATCAAATTCTAATTATAGTGATTGACACCCATAGTTTATAATCAAAACATTATTTAATTAATATTTAAATACTAATACGTGTATTAGAAAACATCTCAAAATAAAACACATGATCACATGCTATCTAGTTTTATATCTTTAGTTTAAGTAAGTCTCAAGATACAAGCAACACTATATTATTACATGTTTTCATTGTTTAAGATAACAAAAGATGATATATTAGTCCAACTACTCCTGCCAGGATTGTGAGGATCCTGAAATCAAATAAGAAAATTCTAAAGATGATCTATACATGAGAATATTCAAAATAGCAAAACAATCAAATATATTGGTCCATTAAACTCTCTTGGATATTTATTGCATTTCAAACAATCTTAGTAATTATAATTTATCTTAACTGATTCCAGGGTTCATAAAAAATAAAGCTACCCATTATATTCATCAAACCATCCATTTAACCTCATGGTCGTTTTATATTTTTTGCCACCCAAGTGGATGACGCAATTTCGACAATCCCACACGGATGCCTTTGTCTCCAGCAACCTTTCAGGGATGCCAATAACTCTAGCAGTCACTCATAGATGCCTATAACTCCAACAATCCCTCACAAATGTCAATAAATTTGGCAATCCCTCATGAATGCCAACAGCTTCAACAATCCCTTATGGATGCCAATAACTCAGTAAATTTTCTAAGTTAACTTGTTTCATTTCATTGTTTTTTTTTCCTACTCCACAATCATGTGATTGAAATAAACAACCCATTTATAAAAAACATTCTAATAACTAACTTAAATTGGGATGTTGGATATCTACTTGCAATTTGGTTATGTCCGTTTCCTCCTGCCCACTATCCTACTCCAACAATTTTCCCCAGAAATTTTTCACATCCCATATCTTTCATATACTTCACCCAACGCACTAGGGTAACCACACTATTTCAAGAAGCTGTATCAATTATCCTTGGCATCCCCGTCATTACTGCTCGAACCATTTACATTAAGTAAGCTGGATCATGATAAGGCGCAGGTGCTTATGTACATACAACAGGTGGAGGCTTGTTCGCTTATTCATCATTGCCTGTTACTTCTGGTTGTACATTCTTAGTTTTCTAGGAGAAAGATTCTCCCTTATATCCTATTGATTCTTCTCTCTCAAACTGTATGGACATCGTAGGCATATGAGATATTATATCTGCCAGAGGATTACTTTCTTGATCCTCATTGCTCTCCTTACCCAAAACCTTTCTCTTAATAGAAGATTGATTTGTCATAGCTCTCTGTCAGGTGCAAACCATCCTGAATCAATAAACATTCTTCAATCAGAAATTCCTGGCTCTGATACAAATTATAACATCCTGAAATTTCCATGTTCATCCAAACCATAAATTCATTTATGCTTTAAGAATTTGGAGGATATTTTTTTGTAATACTTTCATATCTTGTACCTTTAACTATAATAATTCTCTTTTACAATTTATTCTTTTCTCGGATTTTTTTTATTTCTATCAAAATTTAGGTAGAGTTTCCTTTAAAAAGGAACAATCCATAACCTTCATCACCTGTATTAATCCTATATCAATCAATAAAAATATGATCCAATCATCCTAAATCATAATCTCACTACAATAAAGCATTTCTCCTTTATTCTCATCATCACACAACACTTTCATTCTTTATCAAATTCTAATTATAGTGATTGGCACCCATAGTTTATAATTAAAACATAATTTAACTAATATTTAAATACTTAAGTCAAATACATGTATTAAAAAACATTTCAAAATAAAACACATGAGCATATGTTATCTAGTTTTACATCTTTAGTCTCAGTAAGTCTTAAAATACACTTAACACTATATTATTACATGCTTTCAATTTTTAAGATAACAGAAGACAATATATTAGTTGTCCTAATCCAATCGGGAGTACAAGGATCCTGAAATTAAATAAAAAAAATTATAAAGATGATTCTATAAATGAAAATATTCAAAGTAACATAACAATCAAATAAATTGGTTCATTAAACTCTCTTGGATATTTATCGCATTTCAAATGATCTAAGTTATCTTAACTAATTTGTCAGACCACCCATTTAACCTCGCAGTCATTTTAATAATAGATCCTTCATGGATGCCAATAATCTAGCAATCCCTCACGGATGCTAATAAATCCGTATATTTTTAATTTAACTCTTTTCTAAACATTTTTTTTCTTTTTATAATCCACAATCATGTTAGTGAAGTAAAAAACCCGTATAGTAGAAAAATTCCGATAACTAACTTAAATTGAGATGTTGAATACCTACCTGCAGTCTGGTTATGTCTGTTTCCCCCTGCCTACTATCCTACTCCAACAATTTCTCCTATATCAACAAGATTTTCAATTTTTTATCATCTTATTAGGACATAGCATAATTTATACATATTAATAAACATTAAACACCACATCAAAATCATTCATTTATTCTCAATCCAAAATCATTTACTTAATCTTTCATAGTATTCTTCCCTCATTTTAACTAATTAAACTTAACCACTTCAATTTTTACCTATAATTTGACAATCTTCTCTTAGAAGTTCTCGATCATATTAACACCATTTCATTGTTATTCAATAAAATAATTTACTTGTTCTCAAATATCATCCATCTAGCAATATACATTTCATATTACACGATTTCACATGCATTTTCACAAGTAAAGAAAAAAAATCTTCCTATTCTCTCCTTTTCTCTTAGTCGAAATACATAGTAAGGAAATGAAAGATACAATTTGTTTTTCCATAACACATCAATAATATATTTTTGTACATTAACCAAGCATAAATTAGTAAGCATACATGATAATTTCACTATTTTACTAATTCTTCCCTATGTTGATCGACCCTAAACCTCTTTAATGCTAAACATTTTCTTCGATTTCTAGCAAGGTTTTGCACCCATCACTCTCTACTATACCCCAATTGATTTAAACAACAAACAATTTGCATTTCCCTCAATTTTCTATCATGAAAATTCATAAATTTAGCATTAGTTTTATTCCTTTTCACTCAAGTTTATGTAGGTAGGTTGAGAAACCCTTACCAAGCAAGAAAATGAACTTTGAAAGTTTTCGTCATGAGATTTTTATTCTCCTCCTCTTTTTCTCTCTCATTTCCGCCAACCTTTTCTTAAATTTTCCGTTCTTTCTCTTGATTCTTATGGTAATGTAAACAATCACCCATCCTCTCTTTCTGATAGCCATGATTCATGATTTCCTTATGTGTTTTTGGTTTTATAAAGTAAGAAATGAAAAAATTCCTCCTTTTTATTATGGCTGCAATTCGACCCTTTGGAGAAAGCAAATAAGGGATTTGTTTTTTTGTCTTTCCTATTTTACCCTTACTCACTCTTACTTAAGTTGTTCCACATGTTTTTAGGTAATTGTTCTTTAACTCCTGGTATATTCTCATACTAAAATTTTCATTTTTTTTAAAGTTCATGGTTTTATAGTATCTATCAAAACTCAAAACACAAAAGTTGTATAGTTTTTTCTTAGTATTCCATAGCATTTTGAATCATCTCAATCAAAGCTCAGATGAGAGAGTTATGCCTAAATTATAAAGCAATGTCGAAATTGTTCAAAATCATCCCATTAACTTTATTATGCCCTTAACGCCTCCATTTGCACCATAAATTAAAATATAAAAATAATAAGTATATTTAGACGTCAAATAATTATAAAATACTAAATATTAAGGATGAAAAATATGATATTTTGCATTCTTATCGGCACCAAGACTAGTTAAATGTAAAAAAAGTTTTTATATTACCTTTATAGAAATCAATAAAGTAAAGAATAATAAAACTATAAAAATATGGTAGCAATAGTATGCTTCTCACACAAACCAATTGGCGCTCCCTTCATCAGCAATTAATATAATAGTATTTTATTAGTCGAGATGTGTCCACATCGCTTAGATTTTCTAAATTTCTTTGATATCCTTCATTAATTTGGTTCTTTTATATATATTCTTCTAATAAGGTGACTATCTCTATTTCTTTAATTTCTCCAAATTTAGTGATGTAAAGTAAAAAAAATTAAAAAAATGCAGACTTCCTGAATTTTAAAACTAATGGCACGCCCTCTTTTGTTAGATGGTTTAATTTTGACTTTGTTAGGTGGATAGGAAGGAATATATAAAGTGGCCAAGATGTCAATTTCATCTGGTGTATCTTATATTATTATTATTCAATTCGATTAGATTGAATTAGTTAAGAGTGTTATGCTATGTTTGGCTGAAATAAAAAAAGAATTGAATATAAAAAATATATATTGGTCATAAAAAATTATTTGCTATAATTATTAAACTTGATTTAATGGATCAACATTGAAATCTCCAAACTCAACTCTTTATCTATCCCAAATTTAAAATTAAACCATGTAGAAGTTGTGCCGATATGACCTTGTCAACGGAACAGGTTGACAAAAAAAAGAAGGCCAAGTTCATCATGGTCAACCCGCTTAACCATGATCATGGTTACTGATTAGTACTTGAAAGTACATTTTTATCATGGTTTTATATCATCATTTTGCACTTGAAGTATCAATAACTCCTTAACTAAAACATGTTTTGTAATAAAATATCTAATTATATAAGATATCTTTAATTTATGGTAAATGTTTATCTTAAATGCAGGCCTACCACATAAATGAAAGAATTGATTGATGAGTTGAAGTACTGAAATTGAAAGGACAAAGAGATGGCCAAACTTTGAAAAGAGATGCTGGTGCAATCCAAACTGGAACATTATTCGGTAATTGGGTCATATCTGGAGCTGTAGATCTTGGATTTAGGTCCATTTTATATGGATGGAAAGATAAGACATAGGCCTACAACTTTCATGTGGAGCCCAAGATTTTAAAAGGCCGTTTTCAAGTCCAAATTGTAGCAACAAAGAAGAAGTCCGAATCTGTCCTGCAGCCCAGACACTGTTCAGTGTTCAGCCCATATCTCGAGTTCTAGAAGTTCAAATGATCTCAAAATTTTACCCTGGAAAGATGAGACAATTTCATAGAACTTTCATGATTCAAGTTTGTTCAAATTATGACGTCATCAATGACGTTTTTGGCAGACAAGAAGATAAGAATTGTCACCAAGTCAAGATGTGGCCACCCACTCATCAATTAGTCAACAAATCAATAGTTCTGAATTTTGGCCTATAAAAGGAGGCATTTGCCATGTATTTAGGCATCTTGGTGTTGAGATCAAGATCATGCTCTTGCTTTCTCTCTTGGTATTGCTTATGCTTTGCTTTCATTAATATCAAGTTTATGCCTTTCATTTCCTTTCCTTTACTTAGTTAACTTTTATCTTACTTATGTTCTTATCTTGTTTATTTATGTTTCTTTCTTTCATTATGTCTAGCTAAATTAATTATGTCAAGGTGAAAAGGGTACACTAATGGTGTAAGAATAAGTATAATATAAACTTAACATGGACCTTAATGTTGAATACTAACATGCTTTATATTTGCTATCTTGTTCACTTTTAATACTTTGCTTGTTAAATGGTTAATCTAGATTTATGTTGTATAACATTTGGTACAACAAATACTTGGTACTTTCATAGCCCATACTGTATGGTATAACCGACACCTGAGCTATGAAAGGAACTTGATTTGTTGTTAACATAAGTTATAATCATGAATGCCTGACAACATTTACAAGTATTAGCATTATTCAAATAAGATAGCTAATGTAATCATGTTAACAATTTATAATCTGATTGGAACCTCCTTTATGTGTGGTTTCCAATTGAATAATAAGAGTTTATACTATACTTGTTTGAAGTACCATTAGTGGATCCTCTAACATTGACATTTGTTGTTATCATTGTTTAATCCTTACGTTAATCTTCCATCTCAAAGTCCTTATCAACTTCTTCTTCTTCATCTTTATTATTATCATTATTAATAGTATTATTGGTGTTATTATTATTATTACTACTACTACTATTACTATTACTGGTATTACTACAACTACTAATACTATTAATAGTATTATTGGTGTTGTTATCTCAGAAAAATCCTTTCAAATTTTTTTTGCTTCACATTTGATTCATTTCCTTTTAATTATAGTTATTTTTTATTTTGAATAATTTTTCAAATTTGATCCTTATTCTTTTTATAACTATTTATTTTATTTGGGATCATTTTTTATATTATTCTTTTTTACAATTTCATCATCTATAGTTTTTCTCTATCAAATTCGATCCGTATTCTTTTTTATTGCTATCTTTTTTGCCTTGCCAAGTTTTTTAAATTTCATCCTCTAAAAGGTTTGCCTTAGTTTTCTTTTTTTCTTTTTCCTTTTTGAAAACAAATGTTTTATTTCACCTTTTTTAAAAAAAAGTTTTGCTTTGTTATTTTTTACAATTTTTCTTCTATGAGCTTAGTCTGTAGTTCATGACCAGAGTCACTGGTTTCAATGGTTAACCCGGCTTGACTTTTACTTTTGTATGTCCTTTTTTAAAAAAAAATAATTTTTTTCAATTTCATCATTCAACATTTGATGTATTGAAAATTGACCATCGTGCCCTTTTTTTTTTCTCTCATTCCTTTCTATTAGGTTATCCTAATTTTGCATCAATGATTGCGAGGTTAGCGAGTTAACTCGAGTTACTTTTCATAGCTCTTCTTAAACAAATTTCTTTTTTTCATTTTTGTTTTCCAACATTGAATTGTTTGATAATTGAGCTTCATGATTTTATTTAATTTGCTTTTAAATGTGGTTACCTTGGTATAATGACTAGGTCAGACATTTTGCATCTTAGCCCAAATGGGATCAAATTAATTTTTTTTTACCTTTTTTCATAATATTTTTTTTAATTTCATCCTTCAATATTTTATTTGCTAAAATTTGAGCTTCAACTTTTAGCTTTTTATTTTCCTTTCGATGTAATTATTATGTTCTCATTTAATTTATTAGGAATTGTCATTTGGACTTTTTTTCCTTGTTTCATTTAATAAGTTGTAAGTTTTAGAGATTAGATCAAGGTTAGGAGGTTAGGAGGTTTTTCTAGGTTTTTTTGTTTTTTTAAGCTAATGTTTTTTTAGATTTTTGTTTTGTTATTTTTTACGGTTTGTCTTTTATAGGGTTAGTCCTGGTTAGAATCACCAGTTTTGAAAATTAACCTAAGTTGACTTTTGTTACTTTTTTGTCTATTTTTTTAAAATTGATTTATTTTAATTTAACCTTCAATATTTGATGTATTGGAAATTAGTTTTCATGCCTTTTCTTTTCCTTTCATGTCTATTAGGATATCTCGATCCTGAGGCCATGGTTATAGGGATGACTTGAGGTTTTTTTGTTATTTTTTTAATGATTTTTTTTATTTTTATCCTTCAACATTGGGTTGTTCAATAATTGAGCTTCATGATTTTATTTAATTTGCTTTCAAATACGGTTACCCTGACATCACGACTAGGTCAATCAGTTTACATCTTAACCTAGATGTGCTCGAATCAAGTTTTTTTTTCTTTTTTATTATATTGTTTTCTTAATTTTCATTTTTTAACATTTTACTTGTTAGAAATTGAGATTCAATTTTTTTTCTTTTTATTTTTTTTATTCATTTTATTTATTAGGAATTGCAATATAGACTTTTTCCTGTTTTTTTTTCTATGAGATTATCACAATCTTATACTTATGATTGCCAAGTTAGCGTGATAACCCCGTTTAATAGGCTCTTTTATTTTAAATTTTTTTTTTTTAATTTTTCCCTTTAACATTTGGTAGTTTATTGATCTTAATGAGCTTAGGTTGGGTTCCTTTTACGTTTCTTTCTTTGTTAAATTTCTTATTAGTTTATTTATTGTTATTGTAGTTTTTCATTCATATCATATAAATTACCAATTGAAAACAATGACTCGAGTTTTGAATTACCATTTTTCGTACATAAAAAAATAATTATGTCGGACTATGAGTGCAAAAAATATAGTGATTTACTCATATAAATTTATATTTTTAAATTATATCTACTATTAATATTCTATCATGATGTAAACAAATAAGATTATTGGTATATGAGATTCTTTATAATAATTTATTAAGATATAATTATACAAGGAACTATGAATAATATTATTTTTAAGAGACAAAAAAATCCAAGTAAAGTTGGGTTCCTTGACAAGTGAAAAACCTCCCTTTATCTAGTTGGAATGTCCAAGATCAAGTTGACTTTCAACCTATAAATTTTATAAATGAGTAGTAAATTTTTTTAAATGAGCAGCAAGTAGTAGAATTTTATAATTTCTCTACTTTCATTAAGGATGGACATGTTTGTTTACACACACACACACACACACACACACAAAAACTAAGCTTACTTATGAAACTAATTATATATAAACATTAGGAAGCTAGTAATTAGGACATTAACTCTAAATCCCTATACAGGTTATCTTGAAATATTAACACTCCCCCTTATGTTGATGTATATATAAATTTAATATATGCCAACTTATTTAAGTGTGTATTTGATATTATGGTGCAAGATGCTTTTTAAAATATCTTTTCGATTGAAAATGCATTTAAATGATTTTTTTAGAATTGTTTTTTATTTTTGACATCAATACATGAAAATCATCATCAAATACTATAAAAATATCAATTTGATGCTTTTTTAAGCCAAAAGCACTTTTGAAAAGTACCTAAAAATAGAAGCATAAGCTCTCCCAAGATAACCTTAAAAATCTTAAAAACACTAAACTTGAAATTGCTTTGGGTATAATATTGCCCAATTGATCCTCAAATTTGATCTTAGGCAACTCCATATATCTTTTTATCCAACTTCTCCTTAATGAAAAATTTATCTACCATTACTAGAATATTATGTATCACCGAAAGAATATTTTGTTGGTGTCTAAACACTAATTCAATTGGAAATAAAATTATTGACAGAATAACAAATGAAACCATGTCATCGGAAAATATATCATTGGTGATTTCTATTATGTCGGTCAATTCATTAGTAATATAATCACCAACAGATTTATAGATAAAATTTGCATGACAAACAAAAACAAAAATTTACCGACATTAATTTTGTCAGTAAATTCATTGGTGAATGTAAATTACCAACCAAACTAATTCGTCATAAATTTACATCTAACAGTGACAAGTCCTGTAATTTTTTTCAAACTTTCTAGAACTCTTCGAGAGACTTAGTCCATTGGTAATTTTGTTGGTTTTTAGAATTCCATCTATAATTTCATTGGTATGATATGTAATTTTTTAAAAAAACTAAAATAAACAGTACAACTAAAAAATAAAAAAGAATAAAATTATAATAAAAAAGTAAATTTTTATTATTAATTTTAAAAATATTATGAAATAAATTTTATCTATTTAGTGTACAAAAACAGAAGGAGGATGCAAGGTTTTAACAAAACTAGGGGGCAATGAGGTGGAGCATAGGTACCAGTGAGGGTTTCAAACAGTTGCTCGCTCAAGGACTTTCACTTTATCCCTCAGTTTGACCGTCTTAACTCTAAATTGGGTTGTCTCAGCTTTAACCTATTTTTGTACAATTTCCTGGACAAATGAAGATTTCTAGCTCGATCTCGATTCCGAGGTCCCAATGTTCATGACACTATTGCTTGCTCGCATATCCTCGGTCGTAGTGTTGGAGATATAGTAAACCCAATTTCTATCGCGTGAACTGGTAAATCCAACCTCCAACCACAAATCTGAATCGAGTTTTGGATGGTTCAACGAATCATCCTTGTATCTCTCATGCAATCATGTGCTATATGTTTCCTGTAAAAAAAAACAAGTTAGAAAAAAAACTTAAAAAAATATGATATCCAACTTACCACGAACTTTTGAGCTCAGATGTCTAAAGTTGTTGCACCCCTTTCCAACGGTTCTTATTCCATATATGGGTTTCAACAAAACGCTCCATCGATCTTGAATCGCGCTTAAGCATTGTAACCTATAAAAGGAAGCTAGTGCTAGTTAAACATTTTCATATAATATAACAATTTAAAATAAATTATCATATAAAACAAAATCTTATCATTTGCTTTGCATGTGAAACGAACATATTGGATCTGCCAATATGCATGGTAATAGAATCATGAATCTCCTTGGTTCAATTCTTCAAAAGAAACTGTGACAAATAAACTACATACACTACACAAAAATACTAAAAAATTAAAATAAAAAAAATGGGTTATAACAAAAAATAGTTAGGTTTGCTTACTAGATGTGGAAAATCTTAAAAAACAATTGAACCAAAATAGGGATACCGATAGACTAATTGTTGGGGTGACCGGATTTGTAATAATGAGAACTTGATTTATGATAAAATAAAAGGGGACGAGTGTTGTTTTTTGTAGAAAGAAAAAAAAGAAAGAAGAAGAAAAAATAGGGGAGGAGGGGTAATATGGCATGTTATAACTTACATATTACTAACAGATTTCGCAACAAAAACTAGTGACTATATTTTTTAATCAGGAATTCTATCAGCAATATTTACACGTTAGATTTGCTGATAAAAATAACAAGGCAATACCCACCCAATTTGTTTTTCATTCCTTAAGTTTCACTGGCAATTCTCTTGTTATTAACCGATGGAAATATTTTTGTTTGTTAATATTGACAAAAACATTGACATCATGTTTCGTAGGTAAATGTAACCATAATTTACCGACAATATTTTTTTCATCATTATGTTCATTTGTATTTGACAATTTTTCTAGTGGTGTACCTCTACATGTTTTGTACGATCATGTCGAATTAGATTATGAAAAATATCATTTGCTGCTTTATTACCACAATATAGTTTAATTGGTTGCCTTGATGGATAACCTAAATCTTATAATAGAAGTCTTAACCATAATGTTTTACAAAGTCTAGGAACCATACCTTTGAATTTAGCTTTTGCACTTGAGTGAGCAATAACATATTATTTCTTGATTTGCAATATCATGACACATTACTAGAAACTACACGTGATCTTAAATATAAACATAATAATTTGTTGAATTGATAATAAATTAAATTATTTAATTTATCTCATCTTGTTTTAATTAAGATTATGATTTATTCTTGGACTAACAAATTGAGAAATTAATGTATCACAAACATTATAAATCAATTATAATAAATTAAACTATGATGATTAATGAAGTATGACTTGATTACAAACAAGTTTTAGAATTGAGGACTACTAAAGTGTAATTAATATAAGAGAGTATAACTCTAGACCTAGAAAAATCATTTAAATATTTTATTACATAAATTTTTAATAACAGTTACGAAATAAAATATATGATATTTTTAGGGACCAAAGTGATATTTTACCATTAATAGAGATTTTATGTTTTCTCTATAAATAAGATGTCATATTAAACAATTAGATTTCTTGTAGTTTTTGATAATCCAACATTGAATAATTAATCAGACCCTAGAAGAAATAATTAATCTTTAGATAATTTTTTCTCAATTTTTAAATAACCCTAAACTATCTAATAGGATCTATGAGACTCTTGACATATTGAAAATTACTATTTTCACTCTATTCATGCTCTTTTAGGAAACCCAACATTGAGTTATATTGATTTTGGTTATAAGTGAAAATGTCTTTATGTAGTCGATCCATAGGCTTAATTGTAATATTTCATCACCAATCTTGCTTCAAAGGGTTAAGTTATGTCATCATCGTTGTACTTTGTTACGTAAATCCTTTGACATCTACAGGGCAAAGTATTAATGAGTTATTTAATATATATATATATATATATATATATATATATATATATATATATATATATATAGGCAAGGATTTCATCTCTTTTTTTATAACTGCCTTTTATTTTAAATCGGCTAAGGCTCCCTACATAATATTAGAAATATATACAAAAGGTAATTGATTTGTAAATGAGAATTTTGATTCTAACAAATAATGGTTAAACACATAATAACTCATATGATATTTGACTTTACTAAAAACTTTTAGGGTCATATCTTAATCTTATAGGTGTTCATCACTATTTTGGTTTAAAATTACACCAATCAAATCCAAGTCACCTTCTTCTTAATTATCTAGTCTAGTTTGTGAATAGTCATATTTGGAATCAAAATTTCTGTCCAAAAAATCATAATTTAGAGTCTTTTGGCTTTATTTGGATAAATTTGTAGTGGTGTTTATAAAGTAATCTTTTGTTATTACTTTTGGAGGGGTTCTATATAATTTTGTGTTTAAAGATTATACTTTTCTACACTTTAAATACTCTATTTTAGGATGTAAACTAAAGTATATGAATTCTAATATTTTCCCAGAAAAGAACTTGTATTTTAAAGAAGTAACCATGTGTTTCTTATACCCATTTCCTCATTATTTATTTTTGCATTGTTTTAGTAGTGTATTAAATTAATTTTTTTAAAATGGTTTGGTGAAATGTAGTTGAGATGTTGATAAGATGTGATCTGTAATGAATTGGATTGAAAATTGAGTTTGATTTGAGCATTATTATATTAATGTCGACACTTGAAATTTTTATATATTAGAGGAAACTCTACTAAAGTTTTGGTAGGTATTATGATGATTATAATGAAGTAAAGTTTATAAAAATATTACCCTGGTTTCAATAACCATAACTTGATATTATGTTCGAAGTTGATGTAAAAATTGGGATTGTTACATTATTTGAGAAATTTATAACAAGTTAATAATATAATGATGGAACAATTAGAGAGAAAATTTAAATTTAAAGTATTAGTAAGATTCAAAGAACTTTCCCTAATAATTAAAATCAAAATACTATTAGAAATAGAAATAAAGTTTTATTAGGACAAATTGAGAGATGAAACATGTTTAGAATCAATAGTCATATAATTTGTAGCACAATCAATTATCCATGTACTACTGGAAATAAATGTATAAATATTTTAAAAGTTATCACTATTATTTATAGCTACTACTAATACAGAAGTTTTTTCAACATCAACTTCTATCTTTGTTTCAATAACTATTGTTGATGGGGTCTTTATGGAATTTTTCTTCAACAAATCATGAGCATGATCTCACCACTTTGGATATCCATATGGTTGTATTTGGTATGACTCATCTGATTGCAATTATTGTATTTGTAAGTAAACTTGTTGGTACCATTATTGTTTTTAGACAAGTTGGGCCTAAATTTGTCAACGATTATTATAGTAGTCTCAAATGCCTTAAGTGACTGATCAAGTATCTGTTTTATCTTATTATCACGCTTGAATTATGCTAGATACTAATAATAATCACATTTATCTTATAATAAACACATGTTTTCCTAGTTGTAGATGATGGAATAAGATGCTCATCAATTACAATCAGAATATCATTACAAAGGTTAGTAACTCTCCTTACTCCTTTTTCCTATACTCTTTGATCCTTTTCACATACTCCTTTTCACTCCTCTTCCATCTTTGTACAAATCACATTCTTATAATTCATAGAGAATAAGTGTCTCCCTTTATAGTTATTCATCATAAGTTTTGCCACTTTCTTCATTACATCCATTATTTCATCGTAGCTTTTAGCACGTTCGTTAAGTTCAACAATATAGAAGTTCTCGTGATCTTTTGATAAATCCATATTTTTTGCTAATCTTTTTCTCTTTAATTTGAGATACCCAAATCAATCACAAAACAATAAAAAAGTATTTTTTTTCTTTTTGTGTGAATCATAAAATTGATCCAAGTCCAATAGTTAATGTTCTTAGATTATAAATCAAACATGTCTATAAAATTTCACCTCAATCAGACCATGAATGACTCCAATCAAAGTGTATGATCCAAATTGAATGAATCTTCAAATCATTGTTTCAAGAAGTTACATATTTTTCAAATCTCTCTTTTTTTTCTCTCTATAAAATCACATTTAAATACAATATGTTTCTCTTAATATATCAAAGAAAGGATGATTCAATGTGTTTTTTTTCTAAAGGATTTAAAAACTTTTAAAAGGGAAAAATATATAGGAGAAAAATCATCAAGGATTTCAGAAACCTAGCTCTAATATCATATTTTCAATAGGTAGAAAATACTCTTTTGATTTTTTTATCGAGAGAATAAGGCACTATATGTATACAATACTAATTAAGTTAACTTAAAAAATTAATTATATAGAAACCCAGGAATCTAATAATGAAGAAATTTAATTTAAATACCTATACTAGAGAAATCAAGAAATGTCAACAAAATATTTTTACTATTATGCATTTTAATGAATAAATTTTATACCATTAAAGACGTAACTACCAATACTTAATACATATAAGAGAAATAGATACAACACATATAAATACAGGAGAAAAAGATACAAAAATAGAAAGAAAAAAAAAGGAAAGTTGAAAATTTTATTTACAAATCCAAATGAAAAATATTAAAATCATTGTCTCTTTCTTAAGTTGAACCAAGGAGTAACTATTACTAAATACTCCCAGAGCATTATAAATCTCAATGAATAATTGTAGTATTGATGACTCTAAGAATCAATTAAAATGTTGCCACGTGCATGTTATGTTTAGGCTCTTCTCACAGTCTTGTAACCTAAACAAATTTTCGTATGAACTCCCTGTCATTAGTAGCACCAACACCAGCACTGCTGAAATGCTATCTTATGATAATACCTAGTACTAGTGAGCTAGTGCTCATACAAGTTTCCTTTATGCATCCTTACTTTCTGGAGTTTTTATCATTACAGACACAAGAGGATAAGGAAGTCGGATATGCCCTCATTACCTGCTTCTTGAAGTTTAGCTAACAAATTACTGGGTTTCTTTTTTAGTGCATGCATGCTTTCACTTGTTGACTTTCTATGCCTCTTGATGAAAAACTAGTAGAAAGATGAGGCCCAGGGGAGACCTAATCTATTGACATCTAGCATGATCTAGGCTCGTGCCTGTTACTAACCAAATTAATTTAGACAATTTTTGCGGAAATATAATTAGGGATGTGTATAAAGAGAAGCAGATGAAAGTACTATAGGTGTTATAAACTTGATGATTACTGCTATTGTTTCAATTAATTTTCTATCTAATCAAGTAGATAACGTCATAGGTTATGTAAAGAAGTTTTCTCTTGTTGAACTTTCATTAAAAAAATATTAACCAACCAATTACGTGGAAATATTTTGTTATTATAAAAAAGTGGACATTAGTTAATGAGTAATGGTTGTCTAATACCATCCCCACAAGTAAATGTATTCCCTAACTTTTTCTTTCAAATAAATACCATTTGTCATACCTTTGTTTCATATAATATTATAAAAAATCTATTTCTTTTTTCCTTTAAGAAACGAGTTTACCATACCTTGAAATATGTCATGTAGAGACATTTACTTATATACTATATTAAACATTTGTTTCGCATAAGAATAATTTACAAATAGAAAAAATTTGTATGTAAAATGTTTTTTAGAACACTTTTTTATAGTGTTTGATAAGTAATCATGTGAAAAGTATGATGGTAATCCAAATAATGATTGGTGAAACATTTCAAAGATGTATTTATGAACCATTTAAGAAGAAGCTTGAAAATACTGAATGACATGTTTAATGAAAACGATCGTGACATTATATTTAATTTTAGGACTGTGCTCAAATTTAATAAGGAGGTTCTTTGGATCCAATTCTATAAGGGGTTTGCTCATTATAACCAGTCAAGAATTAAAAGCCCTCAAATTATGTTAAAAAGATGTTGCTTTTGTAGTTTTTATTATATTTCTATTTAGTTTTATATTTTATTAATTTTTCCTTCTTATATAAATATAGTCGACTTTTCCAACATAAAAATCAGTTGGCATGCTATTTTTAAAAATTTATGAATTATTACTTTTGAGAAGATATTAGAGTTTTCTTTATAGTTTAGAGTTATAATCTTATAGCTTAAGAACCTTCTTTTTGTCTTTTGCGATTATACATTACATTAATAACTATCAGAGAAGGTTGACTTTTTTGATGGACAGAGACAATAAAAACATCATCCCACCTCACGATATAGAAGTGGGGACCATCTAGGATGTTGAGATGGCTCAAGAGGCAACATAAAGAATTTAAGAGGCAGCATAAAGAACCCTATTATAGAGACTAGATCAAATAGAAAGGGTAGTGACAAATATCGTATATTGCTTGAACCATCTAGCACTACTTGAAGGAGGCACAAATAAGAATCATGAAGAGAAGAAGAATGTGTTTGAAAAAATACCTTGAGGCAAGTCTAACATTATACCTATTCTTCCAATCCTATATAGATAACCATAACGTGTCTACATGGAGGATTTTTAAGAGAACAAAATCAAAAGAGGTGTGGATTTTACAGATTATGATAAATCACAACTATAACCATAACTTGAAAGACAACACTACCCGACCCAAAACGATGGATTTTTTTATGAGATTAAAAGTCTTTAGCTTTAATGGAGATCTTGACATAAATGAACTCCTTGACTATATTTTTAAGTGTGACAAACTTAGGAAATATATGAATATCATAGAAGAAGAGATGGTGAAACTAGTCGTATATAAGTAGAAGGGATAAACTTCATCTTAATGGAATGTTAGACATATAAATATATAAGAGAAGGTAGACAACTGGTTATGTCATGGAGAATTATGAGAAAGATGGTGCATAATAGGTTCTTTCCTCCTAATTAAAAATAATATTTGTTTCACGATATCGGGACTATTCATAAGATAATAAATCTATTATTTATTATACTGCTAAGTTTTCATGGCTAGTGAAACATAACTAACTATAATGGACAGAGGATCAACAAGTGGTGAGATTTTATGGGGGAATAAAGCCAACAATCATATATAAGATTGGAGTGCATATAATATTTACCCCTATAGAGTCAAGGAATATGGTCATAAGGGTTAGGATGCCACTGAAAAAAAAAGACTTGTAGTGATGACAAAATCAATCCTTTTAGAAGGTAAAGCAATAAGGCAAGTAAATTTAGTGTTGTTAACAAGGAAAAAATAGTTCAAACATCACAACAAATTCATGGTAGATAAGATGGCATTAAGCTGGACAAAACTTCAAGAAGGCAACTTGAAGCTAACAATCCAAGCAAACCCTATGGCAAACCAATTAAATATGAAGAGTAGAGCATAGTTCTATTGATTGTAAAAGTAAAAACTTAGTTATATTCATCAAAAACCAGCATGAACAAGAACATTCTAAAGGAAAATATGAGCTATGCAAGCTCGAAAGAGATGATAAAAAAGAATATTGATAAGTAAAAATTAAATATTTTAAATATTTCTCCATTATTACTATGGATTTTGACTTATAACAAACTTTATTATCCTTCACTATACACTGCATTAATTGTTATTAGAACATATATAGAGACTCAATTTGCAATCATCCTATTAATAGATGTGTTTCTTATTATGATAAAACACTATAAGAAAAATTAAAAAGCAACAAAAACACCGATGATTAATATTCCATTGTTGTTTATCGATGAAAATTGCAATGAAAAATTTTTAGAAGTATTTTTTTTATGAAAATGGTGACGAAATAAAAAACTAAAAATTTAAAAATTACATCGGCAATTTCATTAGCATTATTGACATGTTAAATTGTCAAAACAAATTTCATTGATGATTTAACATGTCAAAAAAATTACCTCTCTTTCCCCTATTTTTCTTATTCATTCATTTTAAATCACAACATATCTCTCTCATCCTCTCTCTCAAGAAAAAATTGACTGCCCCCACCACCCTCATAAATTTAACATTGACTCTCCCCATCTCATCTCATGTTTGTCTTTGGTTTTGACTTTTTAAGTTGTAAGTATCAGTTTTTATGCATTTTCTTTATTTAGATAAATGAGTAACTTCTTGATTGGGTTTCAGATGATTGCTTTTTTAGGGTTTAGGGATTTGTATTTTAGAGTTTCATGAAATAGGTTTATTTCATTTGGTGTGTGAATTATTCGTAGTGTTTTTTCTTGTTTAGGGCTTTTACTTTCTTTGATTGGATTTAACACCTTAACTGTTTGTCTTTATAATTGATGTAGTTGCTTAATTGTTTTTTTAAGTGTGTTATTTGATTGTTCTTGTTTATGGGAAATGAAAATTGAATGGTATTTTTTTTTTTGCAAAGTTAAAACTTGGATATGAGATTATTTTTCATGGTGATTGTCTAACTTATTTACCTTTCAGTTTAGTTATGTTTATGTAGTTCTTTCAAATGCTTAAATGTAATGTGATTTTTTCCTTTTGTTGAACATCGAGGTTTTTGGCTTTGTTCTATTTGTTAAACTTGAATGTGACCAATAGTTGCAATAGTATCTTGAAAATTAACATGAAGTGCTTTTTTGGAGAAATATAAGCTTATTGCTTATGAGATAGATGTTAAATCTTTATTATATGGCCATTTATTAGGATGCTTTTTGTTTAATTGGTTGTTGAATATAACATAGAGCTTATTTTTATGGTTGATTTATGGTAGTAAGATGGTTGTAGTTCATTATTTGGCTTTTATTTATGTTTGGCTAGAATTTAACAATTATGATTAATAAGTCAATGCACTTATTAATAATATGACAAATATGTATAATGTGTATCTTTATGGTTTGTATGTTTATAATTTAGGTTAAAGGATATGTATATTGTTGTTTCCATGGTTTATTTATTGAAAGCCAATTCCTTGACTTCACGTAATCGATGGTCCAAAGATTGAATGGTTAAATATAAGGACCATTACTTGTGAGGTAAAGCACATTATTAAGAAGTAAGGATATTTCTGCTAGTACTTTGGTTTTGTTTGATGATTGAAATTTGTGCTTACTAGTTGCTAGCAACTTGTGATCAATTATAATGTTATCTTGAATTTCATTATATGGTGACCTCCATTACTTTTATTAATAGAAATTATTTCATTATGTTCATTATTATTTTTTAGCTTCCATGTATTCAAGAAAAAAACAAGTCCATGTCTAACAAGAGCATTATTGCTTCATCAAGTAATAGTGTCAATGATCATGCCTTGAATCTAGATGATGATTATGAAGAGACATTTAATATAGAAGTTACCAACCAAGGCTAACCACTGAGGACAACAAAGCAGACATCCATTCCTAGATAAAGCCCATTTCAGATAAAATTATAGTAGAATAAAAGGGTGACCTATCTATATAATTAATGTTTTGTCTCATGATGTTATTTATTTGTATTGAGTTATTTTAATTTTTATAATTACATGAATATAACTTGCTTAAATATTTTTTTAGGTTTACCAATATTGAAGTTGCTCATTCCATCACCTTTATGATGAAGTGGTCATTTAAAGAACCATTATTTCAATGGAGTCAGCTTTATAACCATTATTTCTTGAATTAATTCACGCCTACTGTTCATGCAGTGAATAGCGGGGAAGGAGAAGATGAAGAAGAAGAAAAAGGGGGGAGGAAGGCTGACCTGTGATGGCAGTGGTCTGGCCGGTGTGAAGGGCAGC
The DNA here is from genome assembly GCF_951802175.1 of Populus nigra. NCBI lineage: Eukaryota > Viridiplantae > Streptophyta > Magnoliopsida > Malpighiales > Salicaceae > Populus > Populus nigra. The sequence continues at coordinate 12,641,638 of NC_084860.1, forward strand.
GTGGTGCAAGCGGTGGCAGCAGTGGCTGCGGCTGGAAGAGGGAGAAAGGAGAAGAAATCTACAAAGGCTGACAATGGTGACAATCGCGGTGGCTGATCCGCCTCCTATAAAGATCTGGGTTGGTGGATATGGAGGTGGATAGACCGGTGGTGGTGCTGGTTATGGCAGGAGGTCGCAGTGAAGAGAGAAACAGAGAGGTACTGCTGGCAGCAGAAACCAGGTTAGGGAGGTTGGTTTTTTTGGTTGTCTTTGGACCCAAATTTCCCTGCCCCTGGAGCATGAAGATCAAATCTATTTATAGGCGGTGGAAGAGGGACATTTTGTCTCTTCTAGTGCAAAATCTTAGCTCTTGGTTCGACCCAAAAGCATCCCAACCATTGGCTCAAAGTAGCAATGATGAACGATCAGTTTTATACAGGAAAATGACTGGTGGGGTTGGCCATTTTAGGGCGATGCCATCGTCTCTGAAGCCTCGATCAGCCGGAATGGCTTACACAAGCATGTAGTTAGGTATCCCAGGATCGTTTGCGTGTACATTTTGTCCAATTTGGTGAAGAAACAAGGCGCAAAATGCCTTGGAAAGGTGGCCACCCAACCCGCCTTGCTGGAGAAGAAGATGAACAGTACCTTACGATTTGGTCCTTCAATTTGTGATTTATTTCTACCTAAACCTCTGATTGGCTTCAAACTTTTAATTTTGTTATTTTACCCATCAAGAACTTCAATTTAAACCCTATACTTTGGCACCTTTTTTCCTTTTAGTTCTTGGTTTCGGATTTATGCAATTTAACCCTTAATTGATCAATAAACTTCCAATTTCTTCAATTTAACCCCTGATTTTGTCAATTTTAGTCCCTTTATTTACGCGCCTTTTCCAATTTGGTCATTGATTTTGGATTTCTTCAATCAAGTCCCTAATTGACCATCAAACTTCAATATCTATGCAATTAAGCCCCTGATTTGACCAAATCAACTCTTAAAAATTCTACTGACCCTAGAACTTTAATTTCTTCCAATTAAAGCCTAAATTGACTTAAAAATCAATTTTCTTGTAATCAAACACTATATAAATTCAATTAAACCTCCAATAAAATTTAATTACGTTCATAAACATCTGATTTTGGATTTTTTTCCTCAAATTGAATTTTTCTTTATCAACAGGGCTCTTCATCTGTAAAAAATATACTTTCAAATTTTAATCTTTGAATTTTTAAGCCTCCTCAACCAACTTCTAGCCATTTTCTAGGCGCTCTGACATCCTCTTCTCACTATTATTATTTTTTTGATTTTTTTGGAAGAGAAAAGGTGAATTTGGGGAATAATCCAAAAATGAGTTATGACTCATATAATCAATAAAACAAGTTTCTTTGTTACTTTTGGTAAGCATTATGGAGGATGATGATTCAAAATTACAATTTAGTAGCATAATACATCTATAAATAGATGGGCAAACAGTGTCGCTAAATAAAAAACCTAGGAATTTGATTTTAAATCATTTATGGTGACCAACCAAAGTAGTGGAATTGAGCACTTACATAAGAAAAAATCACTATAAAAATCTGAACACGGTGCCACCAATAAATCAAAATTAGAGATAATATATTGGCAATATCCTAGGCATAATATGTTTGATCTTATACTTGTTTTGAAAGATGCATGGGGTGCCAAAGACTATTACTTTCAAGAAGATGGCTACAAATGTGAAAGCTATACTAACTTATATGAGATAAAAGTTGTAACAAACCAATACCAAATATAAAGAGGCTATTGATAAACAATGTTGTCCTAAAAAGTACATGGAAGAAGATAGGGTGATGATATTTCTATGCAAGGAGAGATTTTCAATTGAGATGTATAGCAAGTTGTAATAAAAGAAGTATAATCCTTACGACATAATAAAGAAGTTCAATGACAATGCTTATATGATTGATCTTATAGGTAATATGGTATTTATATGACCTTTAATATACTTGATATTTATCCTTATTATGATGATGGGATGCTATATCTAGATTTGGATGTTGACTTAAGGGTGAGTCTTTTGTAAATAGAGAGGACAAATGTGGAATGTCTTATAGATGTATGTATGGATCAAATAGATAATATGATGTCCAAGAAAAAGTCTAGATGCACCAAATGGTCTATTTGACGCCAACAACCATAACTTTAGACTTGATAGTTGTACCATGCTCAAATTTATCTAGGGTTATACATGCTTAATTCTATAGGGGTCCATCTTGTTATAACTAGATATGTTCAGAGAAGCCCTCAAATTAGGTTTAGAAAATTTGATTGTTGTATTTTTAATTATTTTTCTATTTATTTCAAATTTTATTCATCTTTCATATTTCATTTCATTTTGTCCTTTCCCCCCTATATAGATTAAGTCAGTCTTTTCACTTAAAAATAATTGTTGTGTAGTTTTTAAGTTATTATATTAATTATTGACTGTTCATAATATATTAGATTTTCTCCATAGTTTTGGAGTTGTAATCTTCGAGTTTGAGAGCCCTAGTTCTTTGTTTTGTACTATATGTTTTGTTAGTGATGATATGTTATGGTGAAAAGTTTATGCTACTTATAGTGGCGACAATTATAAAGAGAGGAAGATGATAGTGGTTAAATTAGTTGCAATGATAGAAGTGGAGGTGATGATGATGACAACAATAACAAAGAGGAGGTGATGGTGGACTGATAAGGTGGTGTGGCAGTAATGGTTATAGTGAGATAGTAATGGTGATGTTGTAGTGGCAGGGTGATGGTGGTTATTGTAGAGTCGTGATGGTTGATGCAACTATATTATTTAATAGTTTTACCCACATTTATCTAGTGTTTTGCCTATGTTTTATACATAAAATATCTTGATATTCTTTGTTTTATGTTTTGAAGGCACTTTTAGATGAAAGATTTAAAAAGAAGTAAATTGGAGATAATTGGTAGATATGACCTACAGTTGATGTTTTGTACAGAACTTGAGCTCTGGAGGTCAAAACGAAGTGATTCTAATGTCATTAAAAAGCTAACATCCATACCTTTCTATAAATATAAGGCAAGAAAAATAAAAAAGAGAAAGAGAATGGAAATCGCAGCCTTCAAAGTCAAATCTTGCATTTTGTAAATGTTGACCTTTGGTCATTCCGACTTGAATATCTTGAGCTACAAAAGTCCATTTCGTGAAAACTAAATTTTTATGGATTCCTGACTCGCATACCTATCCTACTACCGAATGTTAGAAGAAAAGAATCTCATATGAGAGAAATATGATTTTTCTAAGATGACACATGAATTCTGTCAGCAAACAGATTTTGTGAAGAAACAAGTCCAAAGTACTTCTCAAAGCATCCAAACCATCATCTAAGTCTTTATTTCAGCAATTTAGCTCCTCTAAGTCAAAATTCAAAGCTTGAAGATTTGATGCAAGGCTATTTCTTTTTTTTCTAGAAAAATAGCTATTGAAAGACTTAAATGGAAATTGTCTACTTAGGAAAGGACTATTTTGTAGAAAAAGGATTAAGGTTTCCTAGGATATAAAAAGAAAGAGAGAAAGAAAAAGAGATGATGGCCTTCCAAGAGAGAAAAAAACATACCTTCCTCCAACAGAACCCGAAATCATGCTTTCTTCTTTCTTTTTTGATTAATTGTTTAGTAGACATACAAGGCTAATTTTTTTTTTTGGTTGCAAGAACATAGAAACCTTTAGATTTCAAGAATTGTGAGATTTATTTTATATTTTATTTTCAGTTTATATGATGAATGAATATATTTGTTCTCCTATGCTTATTTTCTATAATTATTTATTTTAATTGTCAAAGCTAGTAGACTCTAAGTTATTATTGTTAATAATCTATTGCTAAGTTTGCTATCAAAATCGGAGTTATAGTATATAAACTTATAAAGCAATTAAGATTACTAATTGTGGTGGATCCAGATTAATAATCTTAGAGAGAACATTTAATTGATCAAATCACACATGGTCTGAACAATTATGTTGTTTAGATTAATCAACTCATCTAGTTCTTAAGGCTGCCATTGAAATAAATTATTAGTGCGGACACTATAGTTATTTGATGGTTAGGATTAGTTATACAACAGATCTGTTAACTAATCAACATAAGAAAAGATAAATATTCAGAGTATAAATTGATGTTTTCTTTCCATGATCAGATCTGATTTTTGTAGGTGGACGTTTACTTGCTACCAATGTTTGTTTTTCTTGAGAAATTTTGGTTTTCTTTGATTTAGAATCGATTGCTTCTTTCTGTTTACTTTTGCTTTAGCCTAGATAACCTCCAAACTCCTCAAATTACATATCATCTAGTATAAAAATCTGACTTGAACCTTCCTCGTGAGATCAACCCCTTGCTTGCTCTATACTATCTTGTGTGTTGTGTTTTAAGCTATGGTAATTAATTTGTGCGACCGTGACATTGCAATAATGGTTGATGCTATAAGTTGATTACTACTATAAAATATTTGATGAAATTTATGAGCTAAAAATTTATTTCAACAGACAAACTCAAATAAATAAACCAAGTTTAAAGGTTGACATTAAAATATTTTACAATGAATGATTTTTGGTAGCTCTTTTGTAACGCTAGAGTAATTATAGGAATTGCGATTTCAAAATAAAATGCAATGTGTTCTTTCTCATATAAAAAAATCCCAAAAAAAGCATAGTTTCTCATAAATCAATCGTCTAGCTATCATTAATGCCTCTCACTTACAACAATGTCTCCCGTTTTTTTCCTTTATAGTTTAAGATTATATTAGTTTTTTTATATACTTTATAAATCTAGATCTTGAATTTATATTTATGTGGTTGTTTGTTGCCTCTACTCATTTGAAATTTCCCCCATTTCAATGAAAGATTGGTATTTATTTTTTACTAGATAAAGGAGATTAATATTTCCAAGTCATTTTTTATACTCTATGTATCAACAAGACATAGTAGTGTAATCTATTTCTTTGATGATTTCTATCGGTAAAACTTGTCTAAGTATGTGCGATACAACAACTTCATATCATCCTAATTTAGGGAAGTTTGGAGAGTTTTTTTTTGTCTATATAATTGAAATCACCAAATATTGCCAAAAGACTATCTAGTGGTGTTCTCAAGTACTTTTCAAGTGACAAGTTATAGTTTTTATTATTTTCATTTATCAAAATGTAATGAGAAAAAAATTTATTCACTTGTACTTTTTTTATTTTTTCAATAAAATTGTTATTTTCATTTTCAAAATAAAAAAAATGGAGAACACACTGTAGTTTTGCACACAAAATATTATGCATTGGAGTAGTATTTTTCTTTCTTTTATTTTTTGTTCTTCAACTATTTTTTTACATCATTCGTTGATCAATTATTTTTTTCAATCCTACCTTTTTATATTACATTGAATAGGAATTATCCTTCATAAATTTCTTTGAATTGCTTGTGTAGAAAGACAATGGTTTCTGCAGACTGCAGTTTTTCATGTGTATCTTATTCCTCTCCGTAAAGGAGGAAATATATATAGGCACAGTTACAATTCAAATAGGCAACAATCTCCTCCTAAGAAGCGGAATATATTTTTTCCTATATTAATATACAAGATTGATTTGTTTCCTATATGTAATTGGATTCCTATTATGAAACAACTACTATATTCGTAATAGACTTCTCATGCCAACACTCCCCCTCAAGTTGGAGCATAAATGTCGATCATGCCCAACTTGTCAATTATTCCATGAAATGCCTTTCCTGAAACTGCTTTTGTAAGTATATCGGCTAACTGATGTTCTGATCGAACAAACGGAAATTTGATGAGGTTCTGATCTAACTTTTCCTTGATGAAATGACGATCAATTTCAACATGTTTTGTGCGATCATGTTGGACAGGATTTTGTGCAATTGCAATAGCTGCCTTATTATCACAATGTAGACTCATAGGGTGTGTGTATTGTGCCCCTAAATCTGTCAGGACGCGTTTGATCCATAATAATTCGCATACACCATGAGCTATGCCTCGAAATTCAGCTTCTGCACTTGATCTTGCAACAACTTTTTGCTTCTTACTTCGCCAGGTAACGAGGTTACCCTCCACAAAGGTGAAATATCCAGACGTAGATTTTCGAGTTGTTTGATCTCCTGCCCAATCAGCATCTGTATATCCCATAATGCTAGAAACACCAGTTTTTGAGAATAATAAACCTTTTCCTGGAGCACCCTTTAAGTATCTTAAGATGCGATTCACCGCATCCATATGTTCTTCGCTGGGGGCATGCATAAATTGACTTACAACGCTGACAGCATAAGCGATATCTGGTCTTGTATGTGTTAAATAAATTAACCTACCAACTAATCGTTGATAGCGGCCAATATCTGTTGGAACTTGATGGGGAAGAATTCTGAGCTTGTGATTAGTTTCCATAGGTGTTAACGTTGGTTTGCAAGCAAGCATTCCAGTTTCTGTCAATAGATCTATCACATATTTTCGTTGTGACAGTGAAATCCCTTGAGCTGATCTTGCTACTTCAATTCCTAAGAAGTACTTAAGTTATCCAAGGTTCTTCATTTCAAATTCAGCAGCTAAATATTCCTGTAACAACTGCATTTCACTGGGATCGTCGCCTGTCAATACTATATCATCAATATACACAATTAAAGTTGTTACCTTCCCTCCTTTGTGTTTTATAAACAGAGTATGATCAGCACCACTTTGCTTATAACCGAATGTCCGCATTGCAGAGGAGAACCTCCCAAACCAGGCTCTAGGAGATTGTTTCAGGCCGTATAATGATTTCTTTAATTTACACACTTTGTCTCGATTTAAAAAGCTGCACTTTACACCTGGTGGTAAATCCATGTACACTTCTTCCTCCAGGTCTCCGTTGAGGAACGCATTCTTAACGTCAAACTGTTTCAATGGCCACTCCCGATTTGCTGCTAGAGATAAAAGAATGCGTATTATGTCAAGCTTAGCCACTGGTGCAAAAGTCTCTTGGTAATCCACCCCGTATTTCTGTGTATACCCCTTAGCAACCAATCGTGCTTTATATCTGTCAATGCTGCCATCTGCTTTGAGTTTCACAGTGAATACCCATCGACAACCGATTGTCCTCTTTCCTTCAGGTAGTGAGACAAGTTCCCACGTAGAATTCCTTTGCAAAGCTTTCATCTCTTCATTTATAGCCGTGGCCCAATTAGGTTCTGTCAAAGCTTCCTGCATGCTACTAGGAATGGAAACATTGGATAATTGATTCAGAGTAAGTGCATATGATTCAGATAACCTATGGGTAGAGACATAATTGTTGATTGGATATTTAACAGTGACTCTAGGATCGGGTTCATATTGTTTCTTTGGGATACCTTTATTTGATCTTTGTGAATATCTTGGAACTAAACTTTCAAGAGGGACAAGATTTTTATCAGAAATAACAGTGGACTCATTAGATATGGGATTTAAGAGTACCTGAGGTTCAACATTCTGAGTGGATTCATCAGGTAATGGTGTTAACAGAGGCAACTCAATATTTATCGGTGACTCCTCACGAGTGTGACTTCTTCCAAGTATTTCAGTTACTGGTTCTAGTTCTGAAACATCATCTGTCCCCCCTGGTAATTCCTCAAGTGTACTACTGTTGCTAAGCCTTTCAGTTATTTCTTCTAGTTCAAAAAACTCATTATTGCCATCATCATTGCCACCCTCTAGCAACACATTTCCTTGACTAAAATTCTCCCCCTGAAAAGTAATGGTTGGAAGTCCTTTAGAATAATATGGTTCAGATTCACGGAAGGATACATCCATGGTTACGTGTAGCTTTTTGGTTTGAGGATCATAACATCTGTAGCCTTTCTGTAAATCTGAATAGCCAACAAACACACACCGTTTGGCACATGGATCAAGTTTAGTTCGCAAAACTTTTGGAATGTGAACATAGGCTGTGCAACCAAAAATTCTGGGTTCAAGATTCGGGAGATGTGGAATAGACAGTAGGGACTGTAGTCGTTGTAGAGGTGTCTGAAAATCTATCACTCTGGAGGGTGTCCTATTGAGTAGATAAATTGCAGATTTCACAGCTTCTCCCCAATAGAACCGGGGCATGTGCATGCCAAAGAGGGAAGCACTAACCACCTCTAGTATTTGTCTATTTTTTGTTTCCGCCAATCCATTCTGCTGTGGAGTATAAGTACAGGAAGTTTGATGGCGAATGCCATGGTGGTGTAAATACTTTTGAATAGAGGTATCTAGAAATTCCATGGCATTATCAGTTTGCCAACTACGAACCTGTTTCTGATACTGAGTTCCCACCATGCTATGAAATTCCTGAAAAGCTGTAAAAACATCACTCTTTTTGTGCAGTAAAGATATCCAAGTCATTCTCGTACATTCGTCTATAAACGTGATGAAGTAACTGGCTTTGGAAATGGAAAGAATTTTTGCAGGGCCCCATACATCAGAATGTATAACAGTAAAAGGTTCTGAACTTTTATTCAAACTTGGTAAATATGAAATACGGTGGCTTTTGGCCATTTCACAAATATTGCAATAAAATTCTGAATCATTGACTGCTTTAAAAAGCTGTGGCTGTAATTTTCTAAGATATCCAAAAGAAAGATGTCCCAATCGTCGGTGCCATAACCATATAGTTTCACGATCTGTATCCAAACTCCTAGCCTGATATGCATGACTGAATTTCTGTCCTTCAGTCTCTGTTAATTCCAAGTAATAGAGTTTGCCTCGTTTAACACCATAACCAAGAATCTTCCGGGTCAGAATGTCCTGAAAAACACAAAATGAAGGCCAAAAAGTTACAGTACAATTAAGTGCAGAGGTAATTTGGCCGACTGACAAAAGGTTATATTCAAGAGAGGGGACAACGAGGACTGAGTTTAATGTAAGAGTTTTAGACAGGATGACAGATCCTTCTCCAGCAGTAGGAGAGGTACTGCCATTAGCTGTAGAGATAAAGGAGTGTGTAGATGAATTAAGGGACTGTAGCTGACCAGAGTCTCTAACCATATGATCTGATGCACCTGTATCAATAATCCAAGTATTATCCTTAGAAGTAGCAGAGAATACATTTGCCTTACCACAAATACCTGGGTGAGCCACATTAGCTGTAGGTTGTGATTTGTCTTCAACCGTAGGTTGAACTTCATTGGTAGCTGCTGTCACCATAGCTTTCCCTGCAAACTTCTTTCTTGGTTTTTTTGAAAAATCCCACCACTCCGGATAGCCAATGATCTCGTAACATCTTTGTTTTGAATGGCCTGATTCACCACAATGTCCACATATAAAATTTGTATATCTTCCAGTGGTTTGATTATTGCGATTCTTCCCAGATGACAGCCCTTGTCGGGTTTGATTTGCTATCATAGCAGAGTGCTCAGGAATTGAGCGAGAACTCCCCATAGTTTGTCTTTGTTGAAGTTCTCTCCTCACATATGCGTAAGAACTTTCCAAGTCTAGCTTTGGGTCTTTTCGCAATATTTCTCCACGAACTTGGTCAAAATCAGAATCAAGTCCACTTAGAAATATGTGAACTCGAAGTCGAGTTATTGCTGAATGTAGCTGGACTACTCCTTCAACTGTTTCTTCTTGAGAAGCAGTTCTGTGATCAATTTCTTGAAAGAGAGCAATAAGGTCACTGTAATATGCTGACAATGATCTACCATCTTGCTTGATAGTGAAGGACTTTTGATTTAATTCAAAAAGACGGGTCTCGTCTGATCCATCATAAAAGGTTTTCGATACAGCCTCCCATATTTCCTTGGCTGTGGGGAGACGAATAAACCGCTGCATGAGTAAAGGACTCATTGAATCAATAAGCCAGCTTTTCACTTTTTGATTTTCAGTGATCCATGTTGTAAACGTGGGATCTTCGTGGTTAGGTTTCTTCATTTCGCCAGTAAGATATCCAGCTTTGCTACGAGCGCCAATGCGCATCTCCATAAGTTGAGACCATAATGGATAATTAGTTTCATTCAAGATGATACCTGTAGGGAATGCAGAGTTGTCTTGGTGGATGATAATTGGTGTGTTATTTGGTGGAACTGGAATAATACTGGTGGGATTAGCCATGTATTATTTATGAGTATTTAGCTTTACGAGTAACAAAGAGAACCGTGTGGTATGAGATTCGTGGTTTGAGCAACTCTGCAATTCTACAACCTTCGCTCTGATACCATGTAGAAAGACAATGGTTTCTGCAGACTGCAGTTTTTCATGTGTATCTTATTCTTCTCCGTAAAGGAGGAAATATATATAGGCACAGTTACAGTTCAAATAGGCAACAATCTCCTCCTAAGAAGCGGAATATATTTTTTCCTATATTAATATACAAGATTGATTTGTTTCCTATATGTAATTGGATTCCTATTATGAAACAACTACTATATTCGTAATAGACTTCTCATGCCAACAGCTTGTTATTGGGTTCCTATGGTGTAAACAAAATCTTGAGATTAAGTTACTCAATTTTACAAAATAAAATTCAATTTTATTGCTTATAAATTGATTCTGTGAGGATTAAATTTGATAGTCAAGCAAAAATATAGGCTTTTTTGAAAAATTTGGTCAATAATATTTTTCTTTTTCCATTTTGTTATCCTTGTTTATTGATGTTCTAACATTTCAATCCTACATTTCATTTGTACTTTTTAGTTGATTTAGGGATATTTTAAATTGATAAATTTGTTTCTTGAGATTCTAAATGTGTTTATGTTCAACTGAAAATCAATTGAAAAATAATATTTTGAGCCTAAAAAATCTCAATCTGATTTTTCATCCATCTCTTTGATGAACATAACTTAGGTAAGCAAACAATACATTGTTTGTTATAATAGTTGATGTGTCATCTCTACGTGTACAAGTCCCTTATCTTTGACCCTGATGCTTGGTTCCTTCCTATATTTTATTTTTCAAAATATTTTTTATATTGAAATTCAATATAAAAAAATGCTTAACATGATATTAAAATTATTATTTAATTTTTATAGTGGTTCTTAAATAATATCATAGGTTTTTATGAGAATTTTACAATTTCTTTTTCAATTATTGTGTACCTTATATGAAAAAATAAAATAAAATAAAATAATTGTTCATGAATATTCAATGAAAATATAACTTAAAAAAACAATTTAATATATTTTTACATTATTTTATTACATTTATTATTTTTTCCCTTCAATTACATGCAAAACATGCTTTCGTTAAAAAAACATGCATTAATATGGAAATTGAGTTTAGATTAAAGAAATGCATTTTCCTACTTATTTCAAATTGTTGAAATTTTTGAAAAATAATTATTTTAATTATTGCTACTTTTTATTTTTTAAAAAAACCTTTGATGAAAAATTATGTTGTTTTTAAAAAGGTCACGGATTTTTTATGATGTTAATATTGATTTCTTTATAGATAATTATGTATTAGCCTTATATGCATGATCTTTAAAATAATTTTCTCATTAATTTTTTATGATGTTACTTTATTTTTTTCTTAATTTCTTAATTATATATATTTTTTTATAATTTCTTAAAACTTATCGTTCTTATGCTTTTAAGATAGTTGCAGAAAGAAGATGACTTCATGATTTTGTTTTTAAGTTTTTAATTGACTCTTACTTTCACAATGTTAAAAAGTGCTCCTAAAAACTATGTTTTCTTCAAATGTTAAAAAAAAAAGGCTTGAATAAGAGAAATTAGCTTCTTTTTTTTCATTAAAAATATATGCTTTTTCCTTTTTATTTCAAAAATTAATATAGTTTTCTTATTTTTGTTTTTCTAATTGATGTTGCATTTTTTTCAAATTAAGTTTGCTGCTAATAAAAAATATAGTTTTTTTTGTTGTCAAAACCAAAACAAAAATCACATGAATAAAAAAAGACAATTTTGATAAAAAAAAAAGTATATTTCTCCTATAATTTTATTCGTTATCATTCCAACAAATATTTGTTTTTATAATTGTAGAAGTAAATAAAAAAAATAATTCCTGAAAGCAAGGTAAATAAACTTGACTAGAGTCATGATCCTTGACAACTTGGTCTAAATATTAGATCGACAAGTCATCATATTAATTTATTATATTTGGTTAGATTTAACAACTATCTAGTACCCATGTAAAATAAATATCTATTGACAACTTTTTTTAGTTTTTGGTGTTAACGAAATCAAACAGTGCTATTCATTATGATAAACACATCAATGAAGGATTTTGAAATGTGAAGAAATCAGACGTAGGAGTAAAATTAGGTTATAGATGGTGATTAAAAGACATTCTTTTATGATAATGTTACTTAAATATATGTGTTACCAGTTAAATTTTATTTTCTAAAGTAGCTAAATTGAAGGAATATATAGGATGTAACCTGTAAGAAGGCAACAACCTTCTCCCGACCAAATAAATAAAAAAATAAAATAAAAATAATAAGCTTCATAGACATATAGTGAAGGTAAAGAATCGTGAAGTAGATTCAAAGAGATCAAATCATACATCAAGGTTATCTAAAAACAAATCCCTAATTAAAATATAAAGTTTTATTTATTTATTTGAAGAAATAGAAAACTAAGAACTACACTAAGAAATCTAGTAAAAAATTATGATTAAAAAAACATAAAAATAAAGCATAAAGTTTGATAGAGAAATTGTAGGAAAAAATATGTATAAGTATGCTAAAAAATTATAATGATAGTGATTTGTATTTATAAAGAATATTAATCTTATTTTTCAAGAAAATCTGAAAATAAAGTACTGTAATTAGTAGTTTAGTAGTTTATTATCACACTCTTATTACAAGTTGGATAAAAAAAAATTCAACATAAAAAGAAAATCTAGATTTTCAAAAATGTTTTGGTATTGTTACTAAACTTGGTATAATAGTTCAAATATAACATTTTTTGATTTAATTATTTACTTAACTTGAGTTTTAAATTAAATTGTGTGAAAGTTTTTTGTTGTACCTGTTCACTAGATAGATCTAAATAAAAAAAATACAATATCTATCCTGGTTAACCCATAAAATATGTAACCCGAGTTATATGAACTTCATTAAATTGAATTAATTTATTATTTTATTATAGAATAAAAAATATAAAAACTAATTCATAATCAATATAATACTAAATAATAAAATTAATGCAATATTAAACTTGCAACTTCCTTGTTATCATTGCCCGTGTGAACCAATTCAGCTATAACACTAAGTTGATATAAAATATTTATAAAAATATATTAACATGTGTTTCTGATTATATAAACAATTAAATTAATCTCACGTCATCATTTTATTGTTTTATTAATTTCTCACTATAATTGTTTTTCCACAATAGAAAAAAAATAAAGAGAAGCAGGTTGCAAATAGAATCTTCCTGATGCTGTATGGTTTCGGTATTTGTGAAACATTGAAATGCAATTTGCATTTTCTTCGTATGATTTGATCATTACTGTCCTTTGAAATCTTGAATTCGGTTCTGAAAAACAAAAGTGTTGCAATTTGATCTAATTTTAATGGAGGATCTTTATTTTAGATGTAAAATATTACTCTCCTAACCTATTTGCTTGGCCGAAAAAAAAATATAAGGATGAATGTTTTAAAGTATGGTTGCGGTTACTTTTTAAAAGGATTTTTATTTATAAATATATAAAAATAATTTTTTTATTTTTGATATCAGCACATTAAAATGATCTAAAAACACCAAAAAAATATTAATTTGAAGCAAAGAAAATAAAAAAAAATTAATATTTTCAAATGTATTTTTAAAACGCAAAAACAATCAATTAAGACCTTAATGTTACCTCCACCATACTTTCAAACATTGATAATTTCAACCATATAAAATATTAACTACAACATTGAGGACAAAATTTTGGTCTCTTTTTACCAATAAATACCAAAATAAAAATATATCTTAACCTAATCTTTGCTTTTTCTTTTCTTCTTCTCTTCGCCAATTACATAACTTTCTGATTATTATTATTATTATTATTCTAATTTCAGATTAATAGATATAAATACCAAAATAAATTTTTTTCCTTACACTTATATAAATAATTAAGGTAATTCTTTAAGTTATTTTAAGATAGTGATAATTTCTCAATAATTATATCCATTTAAAAAGTTTCTTTTAGAATTATCTTTTCATGAATATCATGCAAGATGAATTATAACTCTTAAATTTAAACTTGGTTTCTTATAATCACTAAATCTACCCTCTTGAAATTTATTTACTATGAAATTTTTCATGCCACCATCTATAGTTTTGTATTTTTAAACTGAAAATTCTAATAGTACCTTTGCACTAATAAGTAAACACTAATAATTAAATTATACATATTATATAGTGTGTTATCCAAGCCATTTAATATATTGGTTTTGCACATAAAATTATTATGCATATACAATGGCTACCATGGTTGGATCAAATCCATCATCTAAGCTACGGTGTATCTTCTATTAAGAACTTCATTAAATATATTGTATACTAAGATGAAAAAGCATATTTTATTGTTACATTTTAAAGTTTATATGATTAAATTTCTCAGGTTTTCACCGTACATCATTTAAAATATTAGAAAAATTCTTCTTATCAAAATAGTGATATAAAAGTTTTTACTATACATAATAAAATATAATTATAAAATTTTACATGCTAAAATAGTGCTAGTCAAAGCAACATTTAATATTACCCAAGTAATATTTCAAAAAACTAGAAGCCACTCAAATTGATATTTTTTGCTTTATCCAATATTTTTTTTCTTTCATTCATTTTTCATGTGGAAAAGTAACATGTCTCAAGCTTTTTATCATTTCATTAAAATACAATAATAAAACTCATCTTGTATGGTTTTATAACATGTAAATAATAAATGATTTTAAACTAAGTTGAAATCATGGAGCAACATATGCAACATGTATATTTCTTTCTTTCTTTCTTTTTCTCAATCATATAATTCAAAATTATTTAATTAATAAACAAAAAATAATAAAAGCAATATATATATATATATATATAATAATGACTCAAATAAAATTTGTTTGAATTAAATCCTTAATAAATTATTAACTAAACCAGCTTTTCAAAATTATTAAACTTAAAAAATTTATCTTTAGATTGTTGGATTTAACAATCAAAGAAAGTTTAATCTATTTTTCCAAAGAAAAATAAAACTAGGTTTATTTAACTAAAGCTAATTAATAAATTATTAAATTTTAGATCCAATAACAAATTAAAAACTATAAAAAATAAAATAGGCATGCATTAAGATCAATATATAAAATTAAACTAGCATGCCAGCAGAAGAGATTAAAGACATAAAATTATTAATAAATTAAATTACACATATTGAAGTGGAGATTATACGATACAATAGAAAGATGTGATTGCTGCAATAATTTAACCCTTTGGCCTTAAGACCAATTTTACCTATTAAATATCGGTGCATGCAGTAGATTCAAATTACCTTCTAAAATTCAACAATCATACTACTTAGTGTTAATGCAATTCAACATTAAGCTTTAAGAAACTAAAGAAAACTTATCCATTTTCTCTCAACAAAAAAATTAACTAGAATAATCAAATCACAAAAGAAGAAAGTAGAGGAAGTTCATTTAGAAAGCAATAAATAATGTAATAAAATATAATAATTAAGGGTGGCCTAGGTTTCTTGAATTTTTTTTTTAAAATATAGTTTGATATCTAATTTTATTTTTTTCTTTTTCAGTTTTTTATTTTTGAAGGAGAGAAAGGGAGTCGTCAAATTTTAGCTTTAGAGAGACAAAATGGTCATTGAAAAAGATTACGACCACCAGAACAGTTATTTTTTATATCAAAAGGTTTCATACGACAAAAGAGGTTAAATAAAAAAATAAAATAAAATATAGACTTGAAAGAAAAATTGCAAAGAAAAATAAATGTATTGTAGCAAGTGAAAAAATCTCAATAAAAATGATCCTATAGGTTATTCTAATTAACTGGGATTGTTTTTCTAGCTCCCCTGTTATATATGTTATGTTTAGACAGATATATTAAGTAAATATGAAATTATCCCATGATTGAACCTTGATTGTGGGACAGCTAAATTATTATTTGTATTGTTTATAAGCATGCAAGATGAGCAGTGAGTGTAATGAATCGGGGACAAACTCTAAAGAATGAGACCTCTACATGTTTAATCTGTTAGATATTGTTTGACCTCTTACATCTACATCACATGGCTTTCAATTCCAGAAAATTATTTTGCCCTAATACATGGATTTGACTACACCCTTTAATAATGGATGGATGGCGCTGTTGTGTTCCTCTTCTGATTCATATTTGCGTAAAGATTCAAGAGAAAGATCAAGAACTGCAGGAATAAATAAGTTGACCATGTACAACAATATCTTTTTAGAACAAAGTACAACATCAAAAACACATAATCCCCCCTGCAATTTTCATATTAAAATATGGGTGAAATTAGGGCAACAAGTCAAAGGGAATAGCTGGTGGAGAGCACAATATTAGATTCTATATTAATTTTTAATTTAATATACTCTATTTTGAATCTAAAAAGAAGTTAAAGAAAGAAAGTATATAGTAGATATAAATACATGGGTTCAAATGACACAAAGCAGCCGGGAAAGCCATCGGCCTGGTTTCCCGAGGCGAAGCATGTGACCATCGTATTGATAAAAATCAACGTTGATCACAGTTGTTGTGTGGTCCCTGAAATAAAACCACCAATGTCAATAATTCTGAGGGAATAATGACATCTAACCAACATTTGTGTGAAGCTTTTTAAGAATAAAATATGCATCGACATCATAGTCCATCTACAGAATTAACCTCAGTAAAGTTTGTATCAAGTTTTTTAAGGATAAAATGCATCAAAATCATGATCCGATAGTCTAATGGAGCATATATAAATTGTTTTTTTCTTGGCAGTGAAAGATTAAAATATTCAGGTGCTCGATCCAAGGGTAATAGAAAGGCAATCTGCCTTTAGTATCGAATCCAGGAAAGATATGAGATTGGCTTAAAATATAAAAATTCGTACCATAAAGGTTGATGTATATAATTATTGGGATTATCAGATATGGTCAACAATCATCTCATGGTGTTTTCCGACTTGTGATTTCATTTCTTAGTTTAGTTTGAATCTTTTCACCAACAATTCCCAATTTAAAACTAGTTTGATTACGCTTGACATACTATGAGATGAAACATTTTTTTTTTCAAAATCATAAAATAGCGCAGACATTGTTCAGGTAATTTTATCGTTTATAAAATTTTTAATTAATTTTTTTAAAAAAAAAAATTACTACAACCTACAAGAAAACAATATTTTTATAGTTTTTCTTTTAATATTTTTTTCATATTGCTTTGGTTCGCATATTTATTATTCCAAGGGTTAATTTTGCAAAACTAAACTATAATTTTTAAATGAAAAGTAAAAGGAATCTATAGAAAAAAGGAAGGAAGAAATGGAAAAAAAACTTGAGGTGGCTTATTATTCATATATATATATATATATATATATATATATATATATATATATATAAACACTATTTTCACCCCCAAGTTCTTTACTATATAGTACAATTTCTATCAAATAAGGTTTAACTTTTCAAATTTGGAAGAAATGGCCTGTTCATTTGTTCATTTAATGTAGTAGCTAGAGGTGGATGCTATTATTCCATTTACACATTCTTTTCCTTTTTAATTTATAACTTTTCCAAAATCTATGTTTAAGTTTCTTTTCAATTTTGAAAAATCTTTAATTCAAAACCTTTCTTACAATAGTTATGTTAAGTGTGAAAATATTGTACTATCCTTAAAAATTTACTTGAGTTATGGATCCTTTCTTGTCCTCCTCTTTTAAATTCTAACTTTTCAAGATTTAGAAAGCAATGTCAATTAAATTTTAGGGTTGTTAGTTATAATTAATTGGTTTTTCTACTATTTATATGAAAAATAAATTTTTATATGTCGACTATGTAAAAATAATAGTTGTTAACTGTCAAATAGAAAAATAAAACCTAAAATAAATTAATAACAATGATTGATTAGAATTAAAGAAGATTCCATAATGATAAGAGATGATAAGAAATAATTGATAAAGGAAGATAAAAGTCATTATTGATCATAAAAGCTAGAAGTCATAATCGACTAGGACATGGCAATTTACCATAAAGTTAAGAGTTGATGTGATTGACCAGAAGACAAAGTTACACTATAAATAAAAGTTTGTTAAAGATTACACTAGCATAAATTATAAATTAGCTAGGAAATATATGATTGCTAGGAAGAAGACTTATTGATTGGGATATAAATTGTATCATGATTCATGTTATAAGCTCCTGCTTTGTTATGAAAAGTAGTTCAAATAATGCTCCATCTTTATAACAATATAAAAAGGCTATCCAGATACTGAAAATGATGGTCAACCCATATACATAATTTATTTATGCAATTTACCTTTATTTTGCAATTTATCATTAATTTATCGCATTCTTTGATTTTATTTACAACTTTTATTTTTATTTTTTATTGTTTCTTTTTCTTCTTTTTTTTCCACACTATTTCAATTGTATTTTCTTTCTAATATGTTAAAATCAAGTTTCCTTACATTCTGTTTAATTTGCGAGGTTGCTATCTTTTTCTGCTCAAGATTTAATTATTAATTGTAGTTTCTTTTCATTGGAAGGAAAAAATGAAGAACATATAACATAATTGATACAAAAAATATCTAATTGATCAACGAATTGGCATGCCTAGTGGACCTGATTATCTTAACATAATGCACAATCAAATGCTAACAAATTGGCATGTTCTATTTGTGAATATAATAACATATTCATCATCTTGCCACCTAAAATACAAATTGGTAAAAACATCATTACTATTATTGATGAACAATCAATATAAGCAATTGATAAAGGCCAATTACATGTCCATGAAGAATTTGACAACCAATCATCGGCTTAAAGGGGCAATTGAACAAGCCTAATTAGACATTCCACGAGATGATTTTTCATCATCTAACTCTCTTAAGTAGCAAAGAGTTACACATGAAAAATGTCCTACTGCACCTATATAACTTATATGTCTGCCATTGTTTTCAACATCATTTCCTTCACTAGTTTCTAGAGGATATGATACTCCATCAACACAATAATAAGTTTACCCTCTTTTAAGGATTGATATTGTAGTTAAGTAGATATAACCATTATGGCTAAATTCAAATCAGCAACCTATGGCTTCTCTTGAAGGATCATTTTTTATCACTAAACACATTTATGTAATGCTAATTTAAAATCATGTACTCTATGGTCGATCAACTCAATCAAATTTAGAATGAGTTGAGAAATAATTGATCTCTTTGAAAGACACACAAAAGGTAAGTTAAGGTATCTTCTAATAACAAATGCTTTAATAGGGATGTATAAGAGTTTTTAACCACATCATGGGTATTACATGTTAGTGTAGCAAATACAATTGCAACCCTAATAGTAATGAAGTACGATCACATATGAGGTACCACCTACAATATAGGTGTACATGTAGTTTTAGGCCAAATATATGGCCCAACAACCTTATTTGCAGATAACCCAACCTTTTTTTGGATAATATAATGCCTCACTTGTTACCTTCCAACAAGGTAATATCAATCATTATCTACCTTAATGACATGTTATTGAATAATAATTAAGAGGAAGGATTTATAGGATTGAACTAGCCCAATACTGATGAGATATGGGACTACATAGTTGACATACAACAAGGCCTGCATACCATCATCATTTATTTAAGTAGGCAAATCGACTCCATTCAATTCTCAAAAGAATAAAAATTGTTGATTTTAAACAATTCTTTAGGAAAGATAATGAGTCAATGAGAGGACATGTTATTGAATTTAAAAATTGATATGGAGATGGTATTGTTAATTTCTTTATGAAATTAAAGCTATTTGGTTCTTCATTAAAGGAGCAGATTTAGAAGCCAAACTTAAATAAGTCACAACTCAATAATAGGCTAAAATCGTTAAGCCTAAAAGACTTATTGTTATTAATGGCATAAGAATCAACCACACTTTAAATAACCCTAACCTAGTGATGAAGGTAATGGTTTGGTTATAAACCACTAACATCTCTTCTACCTAGAAATAAGGTGGAAGACAGGTCAATTATCCAAAATCTAGTTTAAGAGAATATAATGACTAAACATATTGGGTTAAAGGATAATTTAAAATCATACACCTTACCAAGAAAATAGATAGATAAGAACAATCATGTGGTCAATGACTAGTGAACCACACTTTAAATAACCCTAACCTAGTGATGAAGGTAATGGTTTGGTTATAAACCACTAACATCTCTTCTACCTAGAAATAAGGTGGAAGACAGGTCAATTATCCAAAATCTAGTTTAAGAGAATATAATGACTAAACATATTGGGTTAAAGGATAATTTAAAATCATACACCTTACCAAGAAAATAGATAGATAAGAACAATCATGTGGTCAATGACTAATAACCTTAAACACCTTTTAGGTTGCTAAAACAAGGCACACAAGATCGTCACTAATTAATACTGGATAGGATGGCCAACCTTACATAAACTAATAGTGTTATGTAAGAATCAATTTTTACTAAAAGTAGGATAATACTATAAACAAAAACCTTTATGGAAAGAGTGACGAAAGTTCCTACAAAAACATTATCTTCATTCACTCAAAATGTTGCTTTATATATTAAGCAATTTGGGAGATAAATATATAAAGAAGTTTCAAGAAAGTAGACAATGGTATCATTAAGATAGTTGATAAATTTGCAAAAGCAACCAACCATCTAACGACAACACTAAGGTTAGTACTAGTGTCAATTATAACCTAGAAGTCATCCAAAATAACAAACAAGACAAAGTTGTCCAATGTATTAGGCTAACATTTGAGGAACTTTAATAAAACAAACAAGTAATACAATATCGGTTTAAGGGACTAATCCATTTTTTTCTTAAAAAAATTAATTGAATAAATAATTTATAAATTTTCTTATAATAAATAATTTTAATAAATTTGGTTAACCATGTGTAGATTAAAAAAAACATTATTAACATTTAAATATATTATTAACAATAACCAAATAAGTTTAAAAAATAATAAAAAGTATTTTTAAAACATATTCCTTCATAAAATAAAGTGTTCCAACATGATACTAACAAAAAATTATGGTATGTAAGAATTTATATGCAATGAAAAAATTATAATTACAAAATACTTAATATGTTTATAAGTTACAAATTTACCATTACATATACTGTATGTATGTAAAATATGACACTACCAGAAAATTAAAAAATATAAATGGAATCACTTATAAAAATATTTCATAGATAAATTATGGTGAATTGTAGTACTGACATAATATTTCCTCGTTGTATCCATTTGTGTTTACCGAGAAAATTATTGTGGGAAAAAAAAAATGAATTATAGTAGTAAATTTCTGAAAATTCCTTCCCACTACAAATTCAGCCACTTAATTTGTCAGCATTATTATTTTGATTTAAATTTTATTGAGAATTCTCCACTTCAAGTAATCAAAACTACTCATTTATTTATCTGAACTTAATTTTAAAATGTTAATTTTTATTGTAAATTTGTGTAATGTATGTATTTTGTTTGGGGTGTTTACTTGTTTTAAAGCTTTTTTCCATATAAATTTATTGTACGAATGTATGATTTGTACATTTTAGGGTTTGTTTGAGATTTTGTAAAATTGTTTAGTTTTTAAATTGATGAAATTTATTTCAAACTTGTGACTTAGGTGTTTTGTGATAAAATGAATAATGACTTATTTAACGGGGTCCGTTTTATTTTTTGTCAATTTCATTGTTGAGTTAAAATGTATAGAAATTTGAATTCATGTAGATAATTGATAATGAATCAAGAGTACTATTAAAATAGATTGAATAAATTTGAGTTAAATCAATGTTTGCAAATTTATTTCGTTTACATAATTATTTAATACATGTTGCTATCAATATTTTATATAGATTTGATATAAATAAT